>NC_090839.1:89596623-89921623 GCF_028021215.1 Eschrichtius robustus | reverse complement strand
CCTGAGACCGCAGCATAAATGCCTTGTGCACTTTCCCTGGACTTGCTCCTTGGTCACCGTAACATTTCAGAACCCAACCCGTGCCTGTGACTGGGTAGAAACTCAATAGATGGCTGAGACCAAATAGATTGGGAAACAGCATAATTGCATCCTACGCACACTTGCCTTCGTACCGTATGTGTAGCCAACTATGAGAGGGTGTGATTCTCACTTTTAAAGATTCTTATTTTTTTTTAGCCTGCACACTCTAACTAACCACTCTGTGTATACATGAAACCATGGATACTATGTTATCAATTATGGGTATATTACTATATGTACATTATATATGATATACAATATAATTAATATAGTTAGTATAATCTTATAAATAATATATTGAATATTATATTTACATATATGCATTGATTATGCAAATTACAGTTATATAAGATACACTGATTTTGATATTTATTTTAAAGAATTGGCTCGCACAATTGTGGGGACTGGTGAGTTCAAAATCTGTAGGAGAGGCCAGCAGGCTGGCAGCTCAAGTAGGAATTGACACTACAATTTTGAGGCAGAAGTTCTTCTTCTCCAAGAAATCTCAGTTTGTGCTCCTAAGGCCTTTAGCTGATTGGAGCGGGCCGACCAAATGATGGAGGATAATCTCCTTTACTTAAAGTCAGCTGACTGTTAGATATTAACCACAGCTACCCAAACCTCTGTGACAACACCTCAGATTAGTGTTTGATTATATACCTGGGTCCTGTAGCCCCGCCAGGCTGACACATCAAACTCACTTACATAGGACATTTCCAAGCATACTATTGACTGAACCACACTTACCGACTTTAAAATCAAACTCCGAGAGGGACTTCCCTGGTGGTGCAGTGGTTAAGAATCCGCCTGCCAATGCAGGGGACACGGGTTCGAGCCCTGTTCCGGGAAGATCCCACGTGCCTCAGAGCAACTAAGCCCATGCCCCACAGCTACTGAGTCCGCGTGCCACAATTACTGGAGCCCGCGCACCGCAACGAAGAGTAGCCCCCGCTCACCGCAACTAGAGAAAGCCCGCGCGCAGCAACGAAGACCCAATGCAGCCAAAAATAAATAAATAAAAATTAAAAAAAAAAAATCAAACTCCGAGAAAAGGGAACCCTCCTACAGTGCTGGTAGGAATGTAAGTTGGTGCAGCCACTGTGGAAAACAGTATGGAGGTTCCTCAGAAAACTAAAAATAGAGCTACCATATGATCCAGCAATCCCACTCCTGGGCATATATCCAGACAAAACTCTTAATTCAAAAAGAGACATGCACCCCTATGTCATAGCAGCCCTGTTCACAATAGCCAAGACATGGAAACAGCCTAAATGTCCATAAACAAATGAATGGATAAAGAAGATATGGTACATATATACAATGGAATACTACTCAGCCATAAAAAAAGAACGAAATAATGCCATTTACAACAACATGGATGCAACTAGAGATTATCATACTAAGTGAAGTAAGTCAGAAAGACAAATACCATATGATATCACTTATATGTGGAATCTAAAATATGACACAAATGAAACTATCTATGAGACACAAACAGAATCACGGACATAGAGAACAGTTTGGTGGTTGCCAAGGGGGAGGGGGTTGGGGGAGGGATGGAGTGGGAGGTTGGTGTTAGCAAATGTAAGCTTTTATATATAGGATGGATAAACAACAGGGTCCTACTGTATAGCACAGAGAACTATATTCAGTATCCAATGTAAGCCATAATGGAAAAGAATATTTAAAGAGAATGTGTATATATGTATAACTGAATCACTTTGCTGTACAGCAGAAGTTAACACAACACTGTAAATTAACTATACTTCAGTAAAAAATATCAAAGTCCGATATATACACAACTACCTTGCATACCTAAGCATTATAATAAAGGTCCAAGATTAGGATGTCAGTATTGTTTCGGGGGGGCCATTATTCAGCCTACTGAATAAATCAGCAAGTGGTTAAGAGCAAAGAGGCAAAATGTGTAGTTCTTGTGGGTTTAAGAAGCAATATGTGTCTATAACATCTATACCTCTCTTAGCAATCTTCATTTACTTCTGAAAAACCCTACCCCTGAGTGAAGGGCTACTAAGTGAAAAAAATGTTTCCATCATTCAAAGTAAAAATTGTGTTGTGTTCCATCCCGACCTAAAATATCCAAACAATTTTCACAGATAAAATACAAATTGAACAAGGAAAACAAGGTTATAAACAGTAACACTCTTAAAGTAAATAGAGACAGTTTGTCCATAAAATAAAATGTAATAAAGTTTTATTGCATTTGCTCCTTTGTCTTCAGCACTTTCTTCACCAATTTTTCAACCTTTTGGGGGGGGTGCCTGGTGACGCAAAGCGAACTTAAAAATAATGACGCATAAAATCGCCTTGAGGGCAAAATAAAGGCAAAACAGAGAAGTGTTCAGAGCTAAAATGTGGAAATAGGGCATCCACAAAACAGACTGAAGGCTTGTTAAAAATACAACCTCTCAGCTGGCGTACATAGGAAAGCAAAACATGCTGGCATGAAATTAAAGTGGTTTTTAGATATTTATGTATGTATGTATGTATGTATGTATGGCTGCGTTGGGTCTTCTTTGCTGCGCACGGGCGTTCTCTAGTTGCAGCGAGCGGGGGCTGCTCTTCGTTGCGGTGTGTGGGGCTCCTCATTGCGGTGGCTTCTCGTCGCGGAACACGGGCTCTAGGCGTGCGGGCTTCAGTAGTTGTGGCACATGGGCTCAGTAGTTGTGGCTCATGGGCTCTCGAGCACAGGCTCAGTAGTTGTGGCGCACGGGCTTAGTTGCTCGGCGGCATGTGGGGTCTTCCCGGACCAGGGTTGGAGGCTCTTCTGAAATAGCGTCTGATGGACGTGCTGGCTTCAGGGCCCGGCTGGGCACGCTGAGGCTTGGTTGGCCTCTTGGGCAGCTTCGCTTTTTCCTGCTTCCTCCCGTTCCGTTCTCCGGAACTGGTCCCTAATGAGCATCGCCACCCATGTCTCCATCTCCGACTCAGCTTCCAGAGAACCCAAGCTGCTCGCCTGGGTGCTGGGATGGAGTGTTTGTCCTCTTAAATGGTTCATCAGGGCCCAAGAGTCCAACCAGTAGTTCGTGACCTCTTTTAGGTCTGAGACCCTCGCCAAATGACAAGAATAAACCAGTTTAGTAGCGAGTTCAATGTTCTTTAATTCAAGGGAAAACAGCCCATGGACTCAGGGGGTACAGTGCCCCACAGGCAGGGGAGCACGTTCCTGAGGGATTTGGGGCAAGCGTGAGGTTTATGGAGCAATAGAAACAGTGAAGTGGGAACAGGCAGGGGTGGCCGGGAGGCGGGATTTCCTTCCTCGTAAGGCTGGATGCTCAGTCAGGGAATAAGGCAAGAGTACTTGGCTTGAGCTCGATGGGCTCGGGTTGCACATTTGAACTTATTTAAAGCAAGGAAATCATGACATTTTCTTGGCGTTTGTGGATTGGCGTTTCAGGTCAAGGGGAGCATTTACAGGGACACAAAAGTTACCTAAGTTTCCATTTGCTGACACAGCATCCGGGGGCAGGAATGGCTCCGTCTTGGGCCTAGAAACTTCAAAACCCTTTCGAAAAAATGATGCCTACATTTTCCCCCAGAAAAATGTACATAAACACTTAAAATTTTGCCTGCAGTTTCGTGGAATTCGGAGCACCTCCAAAACCCTGCGAGACACAACCCCCAGTGTTAAAATCCCCACCCAGTCCTCCCGTGAGCAAAGCTCTCAAAAATTCCTTGGACTCTGGGCGTTACTAGGCATATGGAGTGGTAAAAGTTTGCCTTTCAAGGTAGATGTTTGAGGAGTTGAGATAAGCCATGAAAGTGATGGTGACTCTTGAATTAGGAAAATGAAGTATTGACTTGGCTTAAGCTTTCCTTTCCTGTGAGAAAAACCCACGTAAGAGATTTATCAACAGAGCTGGCCTCTGAGTAGCAAACAAATCACCTTTTTCCTTTCCCGCTACTGACTCTTCAAACCCCTTTTCTCCCCTAGTCCTTCTCACCCCTTAATGAAATCTCAGGCAGATCACGGAGATGTTTGGATCACTTCCAGAAAATATAGACAAATATCGTTTTCAGGGATTGAATTTTCTAATTTTATTAAATCTCCAATTTTCTTTCCTGCATCAGCTCAGGCTGGCTTTGGGGTTAGAAACCTCCCATGGAAAGGAGAATGGTCTTCTGTTTCCTACACTCAATAGCCATTGCTTTCAGTTCCCCAGGGTCAGGCAGGGAAGGAGAAGGACCGGGGAGGAGGTGTTACTTGGCTGGGTCAGTTGTGATCTGGTGTCTTTGGGGTCCCCTAGGTAATCCCTGCTGGGAATCTGACTACATTTCCCAGATGCAAGCGGTACCTCCTCCATCTGACTGCTTTCAGCAATCCCAGGCTTCTTGCAATGCACCGGTCAGCTGAGTCACTTTGCCTGCCAGGCAGTCTTTAGAGGCTGGGAGCGACCTTCAGAATGACTCACTGCCTGGAATCTACATTTGGTCACTCCCCCCCGCCCCTCCCCCATCACCACCAGAACAAGCACTTTGGTCCTGTTGATGGTGGTGCCACCTGTTCCCAAGGCAGCCTTCATTTCTTTGCACTGCCACCAGGGGGCGCCCCACACGGCCCTCCACTTTTACAGCTCTCGGAATGAGTCTGATCCCCAAGCCTTCCATCTCTCACTACACGGGCTTCATGGCAAGTCCCCAAAGTGTTCTCTCAAAGGCACCCTCCAAAGAGACCCTCCCTTTCCAGTCTCCTGAACCCCCGTAACGAATCCCCTGCCTTCTCGTTTGTAGCCTGCTGATGGAGGATGGCCTGACGCTGGCAGGTGCATCAATGTCTGCCCGTCCTGACAAAAGGCCAAGACAGACAGGTTTCCAGGTCACTGTCCTGGGGCAACTCCATGCCTTATTCTTTAGAATAAAGTCCGTCTGTATCCTTTCTTTCCCTCTGAACTGTGAGCCACGTGGGAAAGGAGGCGGTGATTTTTCTATAGTAGAAATTCTAGCATCTTGAACTATGTAACCATGAGCATCTTATAACCAGTTTTGGCTGATTAGGAATACTTTGAAATGCTCAAAGCACTTGCCCATCTGTGTCAAAACCCCAGAGAGCATATACATTAAGAAAATAACCCTTCAAAGGACATAAATGTCCAGAGCAGCAGAACCACTTTCTTTAAAATGAGTCCCACATCCTCAAGATTGCTGAAAGGCAACGGCCATGAACCTATTTTTGGAAAGCCTAAGATCATAGAATTTCAAACTTCCAGCACAAGCCCATGAGTTACCTAACACATGTTTTAGGGAAAGAAGGAGAAATTTTCCAGCCCTAACTTATTGAAAGGCCATTACAGTTCAAAGAGCATCAAAGAAATGCACCCCAGGGATACCCACCTTTGAATGTCCTACAGGGCTGGGTAGCATTCCTACAAATCAAGAGAAACCCAAGAATAGAAAGTTGTGGCAAAAATACCAGAAATGAGCACTGCCTCTGCCTCATAAGCTTGAAATATAGTGAACCTGAAAGGTAACTTCTAGATAACATTCCAGCATCTACAGAACAGATAAGTGCTAAATGATGTAGCAAAAAGAGTGCTTAGGATGGGTGAGAAAGAAAGGTAGGTCCTGATGCAATGAAAAGGTTCATTTTGATTTATTTAGGGGAAGATGTGGTTATATTAACAGGATATACATTTAGTAAGCAACCACTGAAAAGCAGAAGTCCTACTGAACTTGATTTAATGAACCCATAAAAATTATTTGGAATTCACATTTATATTTCTATTTAAATCCATAGTTAGAGAACATACATATATTTTTCTCAAGTTTACTTTTTTTCCTGGTGTGATTCTTACCCTTTATTGTGTTGATGGTAATTAAACATTCACAACATGATTTGTACATTAACATTTGTTATAGCTTTGAGTGGCACGAAAAGAGATTTGTCAATAGAAATCCAGCTTATGTGGTAGCAAGATGCTGGTTAGAAACTTCAAATGACAGGACCACTGGGTTTGATAAAAAATAGTTTAGGCTTTGCTGGCCACAACGTGGTCTTTGTCCAAATACCCATCTCTGCTGTGTAGCCTGAAAGTAGCCAGAGATGATGTATAAACCAATGATACATTTATGGACATCGAAATCTGATTTTCACATAATTTTACATGCCCTGAAATATTATTCTGTTTGGTTTTTTGGTGTTTATTTATTTTTTTTAGCAATCATTTAGAAAGGTAGGGACTTCCCTGGCGGTCCAGTGGTTAAGACTCCGCGCTTCCAATGCAGGGGATGCGGGTTCGATCCCTGGTCGGGGAACTAAGATCCCGCATGCCGTGCGGCACAGCCCAAAAATTTAAAAATAATAATTAATAAATAAATAATAAAAACATAAAAGTCATTTTTAGCTCACAGGCTGTATGGGTAGAGAGTCAGACTTAGCCAACAGGCCCCATTAAGCCATATAAAGGCCACAGCAATCCAGGAGGCGGTAATACTGTAATCGTCCCCTTATGGACGAAGAAACTGAGCCTGGGGATATTAAGTGATTTCCTCAATTCAAACAGCTGAGGATGACAGAGCAGCGAGTGGGACAGACGTGTCTGCCTCTGAGACCCCACCTTTAACGTTGCGTCAGCTCCGTCTCTGGCAACCGTTTATATAGTGTATTTATCGATCACTTCACCACCGTGGTACATGATGTCATTAGTTAAATGAAATTCTCCACCCAGCGCGGTGTTTGATTTCTGACACCTCCAAAGTTTTCCATGATCGAATTTATTAACAAGGAAGCAGCAGTTTGCAGTCAGCCTAGCAAATAGCCTGCGACAGCGGATGCTTTATTTTCACAGGCCTCGGATTCAGAAGACATTATCATTGTAATTATTTACTTATTTATTTACATCCTACAATGTTCCTAAAAGGGTTTTAGGTAACTAAGGGTACTGTAACCTCATAAATTGATGAAGTCGTTATAAACGGGTGATGTTAAATCTTTATAAACCATAAGGCCTGGGGCATGCTCCTGCGGGGTTATTAACTTGATTTCTTTCTCTTTCCAACACTTAAACAAGAAAAATCATTCACCCACGGGAAAAGCCAAAGGTGGGCCTGGCAGCCTTCCAAGTCATGGCCTCGAGTTTCTGAGAAGGTGTTGACAATTCCCTTCCACAAACATTTCCTCATCGCCACCTTGTGTTCTCCCTGCTATGGCAAATTATTTGAGAAATTCCAAAAAATTACTGGACCCAACCCTTATGCTCAGGAAACTTACAACCACAGAAGAAATGAGCTCCAGATGAATCCAGCACTTAAGAAACGTCACTGTGGCCATATTTGCTTGTCTTCAGCTTTTAGAACACATCCAGCAGTGACCTGCCTCAGGACCTTTGCACCTGCCTTTTCTCCTGCTCAGAACAATCTGTTCTTTACAGAATGGGCTCCTTCTCATCCTCCAGGTCTTGGCTTGAGAGATCTGCCCTGAGCAACTATGTAAGGTATTTTCGTTTTGTTGGTCTGTTTCACCAAATTCTGTTTCCTTCGTAGCCCTGTTCACAATCTGTAATGATGCGATGCAGACTCATGGTTACATCCTTATCTGTCTCCTCCTCCAAACTGGAAGCTTCAAGGGGATCACATCTGCTTGCTTGCTCACCACTGTTTCCCCGGCACATTGCACAGGGCCTAGCACATAGTAGATGCTCAATAAATAGATAAGGAATAAACACGTGATTGAGTGAATGAATGGAGATGAGCAGGGAGGGGACCACGTTAGGGGGCTTCAGCCCCCCTCCCTCACCCCAGCCCCAGACACAGCAGGTCAAGTCTTGCTAGATTCACATGTGGGCGTTCACAGAATTTTCTGTTTTGATTTCTAAAAGCAAAAGCAATGAGGCGAACCAACAAAAAGAGAAGAAGTTGGCCTTGCTAAACCGGAGAGACCCTACCTCCCTCCCTGCCTCCCTCCCTCCCTCCCCTCCCCTCCCCTCCCTTCCCTCCACCCTCCCCTCCACCCTCCCCTCCCCTCCCCTCCCTTCCCTCCACCCTCCCCTCCACCCTCCCCTCCCCTCCCTCCCCTCCCTCCCCTGCCCTCCCTCTCCTCCCTCCCTTCCCTCCATCCCTCCCCCTCCCTTCCCTCCCCCTCCCCCTCCCCTCCCCTCCTCTCCCTCCCCTTCCCTCCCCTCCCCTCCCCTCCCCTCCCTCCCTTCCTTCTGTAATGCCTTCCTGGGTTCTTTTCTCCTGCATCCCATTTATCAAAGTCGTCACATCTGGGAAAAGTTGTGTGTTTCCTAAACACCCCCACCTCAATTTGTTCTGAATTCCCTTCATTCACACTGAACAAAGACACAAACATTAAACACACACACACACATACACACAGTTAATGGATTGGGGAATACATTTACCCTTCTGTACCAGCCTAGAGATGGGCGGAAAGGTCGTTTCAAGTAATTATCGCCCTGATAATTGAGCAGATGGCAATCACCAAATCCAGCCGCCCCACCCGCCAGCGCCTCTGCAGCTAATTCACCTTCACGCCCGGGCAGTTTATTCCAACTAGATTCCACTTCATGATTGCAACTTGTGTCACTGCTTTTCAGGGTGCCCCAGAAACTGAATTTGCAAAGGGTTTGTATGTCACAAGAAGCTATTCCTACAGAAAGTAGGAAAATTGGCACGGGTGCAGAGACCTGATGTTAGCCACTTGAGACATCAGAATTAGACCCAATCATGCCTTTTCTCATCGCTGCCTGTGTCTTCGCCGAGCCGTGCCTCTCCCCTGTGTTGTCCTCCTCCCTAAGCCGCAGAGGTCTTTCCTAAAAGCTTCTGCAGAGGTGCTCCACACAGGAAAGGTGTTCAGTCTCTCCCACGTTTTAATGACTCAAATCCAAAGATGAGAAAAGCAACTCAATCACAGTCACCATTCTTCTTAATTTGTCATCCTGGAGACCAACTGTTTCCCTTATTTTTTTCTACCTTTTCCTTTTCGTTTAGCTCTTTTTGTAAGAATTCTAAGGGGGTTGCCTGCCAGAGAAAATTCACCTCTCCCCAGGAAACCAATCACCCACCATGGCAGGTGCTCCCTCTGTGAATGGGTTATTACTTTTCGGCAGGGATGTGAATAGTCCATTTACTCTGAAGAAATTAGAGAGAGTGTGGCAGCAACAACATATAATCACTTAATTTGGAGCGGATCCAGGACTGAATATAAGCACCTTTGATATAAAGGGAAAAAATCAATTAAAGGCAGTTAGCAGAAAGTTCTTTCAGCCAATGAAGTCATTCAATCGGTCCATAAAAAATGACTAGTTTTTGAAAGCATAATTTGATTTCAAGTGAGAAGAGAAGGGCGGGAAGCAAAGATTGGCATCCATGAGAAGGGAAAAAAACTAAAACCAAATGATAGACGATTTAGGAATTTCCATGATCTCATTGGTTTTCTACTTCCGTTTTGTTTTCCGGTCAAGGGTCCCTTCTTGGTGTGTGTTTGGGGCGGGAGTGTGTGGAAGTGACAGCTCTCGAGACCAGGGCTGAGGATGCCAGACACTCACTTTCCCAGCCTCCCTTGCAGCTCAAAATCAGACAAGTGTTGCAGGAAGAGGGACCCCTTCCAGGGCCTGAGAGCGGTCTCTTGTCTAACACTCGGAAATGAATTGTCCGAGGAGACACACATGCTCACAAAGCAAAAGAGTTTATTGGGAAGGGGCGGCCGAGGGGGAGAGCAGCAGGGTGAGGGAACCCAGGAGATCTGCTCTGCCACGTGGCTCGCAGCCTCGGGTTTTATGCTAACGGGGTTAGTTTCCAGGTTATCTCTGGCCAGTCATCCTGCGTGGCCCATGTTTGGCCTGACTCAGGGTCCTTCCGGTGGCACACGCATCTGTCCGCCAAGATGGATCCCAGAGTGGAGGATTCTGGGAGGTTGGTAGGATATATTATGGGCTGGCGTATCCTCCCTCCTTTGGCCCTCCCGAACTCTCCTGGGTAGTTTTCGGGGGCAGCACCACGTTCCTTATCAGGACGTCCTGTTGTGAGACAGCTCATGCAAGTGGTTGTCACCGTGCCTGCCCAAGGCAGGCAGTTTTGGTCAACAGTTCCTTAACAACTGGACCTGCACCCCCCAGTCAGCACCGCCTGGTTTTGACTCCTGAGCTAGTGACGCCAGATGCGAGGGGCGGGGAGCTCTCCATCCTCCTATCTGTCCTCATCAGGACCAGTTCTGAAGCGTGGACGGGGAATTTCCCCAACTTGAGACTACGCGTTATCTGGGAGAGGGAGCATCCGTGAGAAAGAGGAGGATGGGGGGAAGAGGGGCAGACAGAAAACCAAGAGACTAGATATGGCACAGTTTACTTTTTTTGGCCACGTGTTACGTGGGATCTTAGCTCCCCCGACCAGGGATCGAACCCGTGCCCCCTGCAGTGGAAGCACAGAGTCCTAACCACTGGACCACCAGGGAATTCCCTATGGCACAGTTTCGCTTGGAGGTGAATGAGTTCCACTTGTAGCAGAAGGAGCCTCAGGTGGAGTCCGTCCTGGGAAAAAATTAGAAATTTGCTTTCAGCAGAACTCTCCCGTCATTCCTTTCTCTCTCCCCAGACTGCCCCGAGTGCCTCATGGATGTCCGTGGCCCCGGCTTTGCTACCAGATACCCACGAAGCGCTGCCCTGAGTCCCCCAGCCCTTCACCTTCCCCCGCCCGAAGTCGAGCACTCTGCTTGTAGGCTGAACTGTAGCTGCATCGCGTCCTATCACCATTAGAGGCCAACGCGCCTCATCCAGCACCCCTGGGGCCGTACGTGCTTTCGCACTGAGAGCTTTGCAGCTTTCCAAAGAATGCACGGCCGAGGCTTTCTATTACTTTTTTTTTTTTTTTTGCAATTTTTTTTAAAGGAATTCCTTTATTTTAATTTTATTTATTTATTTATTTACTTTTGGCTGCGTTGGGTCTTCGTTTCTGTGCGAGGGCTTTCTCTAGCTGCGGCGAGCGGGGGCCACTCTTCATCGCGGTGCGCGGGCCTCTCACTATCGCGGCCTCTCTTGTTGCGGAGCACAGGCTCCAGACGCGCAGGCTCAGTAGCTGTGGCTCACGGGCCTAGTTGCTCCGCGGCACGTGGGATCTTCCCCGACCAGGGCTCGAACCCGTGTCCCCTGCACTGGCAGGCAGATTCTCAACCACTGCGCCACCAGGGAAGCCCTCTATTACATTAAAGACACAGAAGGATCCAGGGACGGCAACCTGTAATCAAGCCCATTAATATTTCTGAGGGAAAGCACATGAATATTCAGACTGAGCGGGGAAAATAATGATTATAAATAGCCTCTCATCAGGTCAGGTCAGGTTTTGAAGAACTTTTGAACTTTGGAGTGGCATGTAAGGATTATGCACCTGTGTTTACATACCTTTCTACCCCACCAGACTGAACAGAGGAAGGGAGACACTGGCTCCCCAGCCATCCATAAAATTTGAAGCCTCAGTACAACGTGTGACTAAGAAAATGCTGAATGAAATTAAAGGTAGTGTTGAGGAATCAAAGGATGTCCTTCCCTGCTCCGAAGTGCTGCCCTCCTCTGGGCAACTGGTAAACTGACAACCTGATCCAGAGCTGGATAAACCTTTTCTGTCAAGGGCCACAGAGTAAATGGTTTTCAGCTTTTCAGGCCAGATGGTTTCATTTGCAGCTACTTAACTCTGCCATTATAATGCAAAAGCAGCCTTAGACAATATGTAAATAAACAGGTGTGTCTGTGTCCCAATAAAACTTTATTTATAATAATGGGCTGAGGGCCTCATTGGCCCAGAGACCACATTTGCTGACTCTTGAACAAATCCATACAAATGTCTTATTTGATGATTCACTCAGCAAACACAGGACTTCTGTCATGTGCTAGGCACCGTTCTCGTGCTAGAAATTTAGTAGTGATTAGAAACACAAGTTGATGGCCTCATTAAGTTTACGTTCTAGCTGATTCCAGGAATTAGATTAGCATCTTCAGATCATCTCAGCTCTGTGCTTCACTTTGTCTCTATAAGAGTGGACCATGGCCGAAGATATTAACAGACGCCTCACCAAAGAGGATATACAGATGTCAAATAATAGTATAGAAGATGTTCCACATTATATGTCATTAGAGAAATGCACATTAAAACAGTGAGATACCACTACACACCTATTAGGACAGACAAAGTCCTGAACACTGACAACACCGAATGCTGGTGAGGATGTAGGTCCTCTCATTCATTGCTGGAGGGAATGCAAAATGGTGCAGCCACTTTGGAAGACAGTGTGATGACTTCTCACAAAATTTAACTCTACTTTTACCATAGTACCATGGGATCCAGCAATGGCGCTTCTTGGTTTTACCCAAAGTGAAACCGTGGGTGAGCTTTAGTTAAATCCGTTTCACCTGTAATCTGCCTTCACTAATCAAGGTCGTTTTAATTGTTGTTGCAAAAGACTTGAACGTCCTCCAAGCCGCACGAAGCCTAAACAACAAGGTGTCTGCCCGAGTTGTTTTCCAGGAACTTGGAGTCAGCTGTGTCTAATTCGAGCTGAGCTGGTTAAGACTGGATAGGGCCACCCACCCTGCAGTTAGGCATGTGCGAGTGTCAGGTGAACTTTGCTGCAAACCTAGGCTTCTCAGCGTTGTGGCTTGCTGCGCGTCAGGCAAAATGAACCTGGTTTGCAAACAAAAGGAGTGGAAAACGTCTGTACACACAGAAACCTGCACGTGGATGTTTATAACAGCTTTATTCATAACTTGGACGTAACCGGCATATCCTTCAGTAGGTGAGTGGATAAATAAATTGTGGTCCATCCTGACAATGGAATGTTACTCAGTGCTAAAAAGAAATGAGTTATCAACTCATGAAGAGAGGACATACTGTGTGATTCCAACTATATGACATTGTGGAAAAGGCAAAACTATGGAGACAGTAAAAAAGCAGTGGTTTCTGGGGTGAGGGAGAGATGAATAAACAGAGTGCAGAGGATTTTTAGGGCAGTGAAAATACTCTTTATGACATTATAATGGTGTATATATGTCATTACACATTTGTCCAAACCCGTAGAATGTACAGCACCCAGAGTGAACAGTAATGTGAACTGTGGTCTTTGGGTGATGATCATGTGTCAACGTAGGTTCATCCTTGGTAAAAAATGGACCATTCTGGTGGGGATGTTGATAATGGGGGAGGCTGTGTGAGGGGTAGGGGACATGGGAAATCTGCGCACCTACCCCTCAATTTTGTTATAAACCTAAAACTGCTTTTTAAAAAAATCAAGTCTTAAAAAAAAAAAGTCATCGGCACCTGCAATTGATGCTTTTTATTCGCGGGTTCCATAATTCCGAATGCGCCTTCACCCTAAACCTTATTGGTAATCCCCAAATCAGCACTTGCAGGGCTGCTGTGCAAAGCAGAGAAAAACTTGATACACCCGATGCGACCCCTTGCCCTCGTGTTTCAGTTCTTGTGCTGTAAACAAGCAGTCTTCCTGCGGCCTATTTATGCCACGTTTTGCATTTTTATGCTCTTGCTGTTGAAAATACCCCCAAAGCATGGTGCTGAAGTGTGGTCTAGGGTTCCTAAGGGCATAAAGGCTGTGATGTGCGTTTCAGAGAAAACACGTGTGTTAGATGAGCTTCATGAATGCCTAAGTTGCAGCGCGGTTGGCTGTGAGTTCAATATTAATGAATCAACAAAATAAAATAAGGTGTCTTTTAACAGAAACACACATAAAACAAAGTTATGTACTGATCCGTTGATGAAAATGCTGGGACCAGAGGCTGGCGGGAACTTAACCCCAAACTTCCTGGGAGCAACCATTCATTAATTCAGAGTTTGTGGTGACTTTATAAAACATAGATGCCAGGAGTAACAAAAATCAACTGTATTTGGTAATAGTGTTCTCTTATCTTTTAAATCTCAACCTTATCCATAAGTATGATTCTTTCTTCCTTTATAACATTATTTATCTGGGCCTTCTCTCTTTTTCCTCGATCGGTCTTGCTAGAACTTTGTCTATATGGGTTTGTTTGGTTTGGGTTTGTTTTTTTTTTTTTTAAGAATCAACTTTTGGCTTTTTAAGATTTCTTCTCTAACCCACAAATTGTTTAGCAGCATGCTTTAAAATTCCCAACTACTGAGCATTTTTTGATTGTCTTTTCACATTAGCTTCTAACTTAATAATATGTGATCAGAGAACAAGGGCTGTATGTAAACTATCCTGTGAGATTTATAGAGGACGCTGTGTGGCCTGGTAATGACGCCGCTAACATTGGTGGGTGCCCGAGGGTCCTGTCCATCTTTAGCACTGAATGCAGGATTCCACGTGGGTCCACTCAGCCAATGTTGTGATTTGTGCAGATCTCCCAAATCCTTGTTCATTTTTTGTGTGATTACCTTATCGGTAACTGAAACAACTGTAAGGGTGGATTTATCCATTTCCCCTGCAGTTCTAACCATTTTTAGCTTCCTCCGTATAGGGCTATTTTGTTGGGTGCATTCATGATTAGAACAGCCATGTCTTCTCACCAAATGGAACCTCTTACCATTTTGCAGAGACCAGCGCCATGCCTTATCACGCTTTATGTCTTAAAGACTAATCTGTCTAATATGTAAGAGCAGCGGTCTTTGGGGTAGTATATTACTGATGGGTCTTTTACTCCATCCTTTTATTTTCGACCTCTGCGTGCCTTTTGCTTTAGATGTACCTCTTAAAAACAAGAGACGGGGGTAGAAGAGAATAGTTGGGGTCATAGCAACGTCTCCCCTCTCCCAGAGCATATTATAAAATCCCTGACTTCTGCAGACACTGCTTAGATTGAAGGAAGGGGTTCACTCCCTGCCCCAGCCTGCCCTCTGGCTTCCCAGATGGAATCATAGGAGCGGCTGGGGAAGAGCCAGCTTCATGTGCACCATTGGAAGGACCAGGGGAGCCCATTTGTCACACAAAGGGTGGAGACCGCAGCTCAATCTGTTTCCTTTTCCTATGTTTTGACTTGTTTTAGTTGCCTTCATTTTCCATCAGGTCAGACATGGGACTTGGGGACCAGAGGCAGAAGGGGACCCACAGACAAAAGAACCAAGCGAGCCAGTGGGAAGCCCCCCCCATCAGGGCAGAAAGTGCCCCCTTCCCAGGTCCATTCGTTCTACAAAGCTCTGTGAAATAGAGTTCACGTGAGGTCACTTCACAAGTTCCTTATTTGCACGTAAGACCCTTTTCTTCTAAACCAGAACAGAAGAGATTTAGAACAAAATTCATAGATAGTGTAGCCAGAATTTGGCCTCCATACACCAGTACCGAACTGAATCTCAGAGACAGAGTTTGGGGTGAAGTAGAAGAGAATAGCTTCATTGCTTTGCCAGGCAAAGGGGGCCATAGCAGCCTAACCACTCAAAACTGTGTGTCCCGACCTGGAGGGGGCAGTGAGGAGTTTTATAGAAATGGTTCAAGGAGGAGGGCGTGGTCATGTCGTGGACATTCTTCTGATTGGTCGGTGGTGAGGTAATTGGGAGTCGGCATCATCAACCTTCTGGTTCCAGCTGGGCTGGGGTCTCTGTGCTTGTGGGCAGCATGCAGTTAACTTCTTCCACCTGCTGGGAGTTTCAGTCTCTGCAGAACAGCTCAGAGATATTATGTGTGTCCCTTGAGGGGAACAGGACCCTGCCCCCGGGCTGCACTATTGTTTCTCCACTGCTCCTTCCTTGTCTCCGCATCCCCTCCCTTCCCTGATTAGCCACTGTTTGAACCTGCCCTTCGGAACTCAGGGAAGGTCCTGGAGGCTGAATGAAGCTTCTTTCCTAAAAACAAGAAACGGGGACACAGAAAGGCTTTTGTGCCCAAGAGCCCCACAGGGTCCTGCTCCAATAGGGCCATAGAAACAAGGAAGGGAAGGGAAGTGAAGCAACCAGGCTTAATCATTGGGGAACAGTGGGGACTATGTGAGCAGATGTATTGGTCCCACCTAGAAGCGGCCAGTTTCCAACCTGTGGAATTTCCCAGCCGTTGGGAGGTGTCTAGTGATTGGAGATCGGTCCTGGTTTGTTGGAAGCAATTATTGATGCAGGGCTGCTGAGCTGGGAGGGGGTGAGTAAGGTACGCAGAGCATGTGAGAGCTGAGTCTCAGGAGAGATGCAGTAGCACCGTCTGTCTCTTTTTTTTTTTTTTCTTGCATATGTGTAGATGTTCCCCTCTAATGAACATTGATTTGAAGGGACCAAAATTCAAAGTTTTTGATTGAGTCACAAGGACATCAAGCTTTTAGAACCAACTTACAAACCTGAAAATAATAGCCTTTAACATCAAGAGGGAGACTCAGATACAGTGTATGTTTCAATGGTGACATGATCATCTTATCAAAATAATTAAAGTTTTAGAGAAGACATTTAAAATTGAAACTGTGGGGGCTTCCCTGGTGGTGCAGTGGTTGAGAATCTGCCTGCCAATGCAGGGGACACGGGTTCGAGCCCTGGTCTGGGAAGATCCCACATGCCACGGAGCAATTAGGCCCGTGAGCCACAATTACTGAGCCTGCGCGTCTGGAGCCTGCGCTCCGCAAAAAGAGAGGCCGTGATAGTGAGAGGCCCATGCACCGCGATGAAGAGTGGCCCGCGCTTGCCGCAATTAGAGAAAGCCCTCGCACAGAAACGAAGGCCCAACACAGCCATAAATAAATAAATAAATAAATAAATAAAATTTTTAAAAAAATACAATTAAAATTGAAACTCTGGAAGTCAGTTTACCTGAATATATCAAGTGCTTTATTCAAATAGCATACATTCAACCTGCAAATTCCACACATAGGAACCTGTCTTAAGGTCAAAAGGGGACCGTTGGACATAGGTGAATATGATATTATTAACTGCATTACTCTTTTTTTTTAATGTTACATCGTATTTTTTTTTCTTTATTTTTGGGGGGCCGCGTTGGGTCTTCGTTGCTGCGCACGGGCTTCTCATTGCAGTGGCTTCTCTTGTTAGGGAGTACGGGCTCTAGGGCACAGGCGTAGTAGTTGTGGCGCACAGGCTTAGTAGCTCTGCGGCATGTGGGATCTTCCTGGACCAGGGGTCAAACCTGTGTCCCCTGCATTGGCAGGCAGATTCTTAACCACTGCGCCACCAGGGAAGTCCCTGCATTACTCTTTATATTAGAGAAAATAAGAAAATAACCTAAAAGACTATTGATAGAAAATTGATTAAGCAAGTCATGGCACAGCCATGCAAAGAATACTTTTCAGCTATAAAATTATGCTGCAGTTCAATAATCACTGACATGGAAAGATGGCCACGTAATATTAAGTGAAAAAAGCAATATGATATTATTTTTCTTTGAAAAAGAAATATGTGTACGAAAATACACGTGCCTTGGGACTTTCCTGGTGGTCCAGTGGTTAAGCCTTTGCCTTCCAATGCAGAGGGTGTGGGTTCGATCCCTGGTCAGGGAGCTAAGATCCCACATGCCTTGGGGCCAAAAAACCAAAACATAAAACAGAAGCAATATTGTAACAAATTTAATAAAGACTTAAAAAATGGTCCACATCAAAAAAAAATCTTTAAAAAAAGAAAATACATGTGTCTTGAAAAAATGTCTGAAAGGTTATTGATCAAAATGTTAAGAATGGTTATTTGAAAGTTAGGATTACTGGCAATCTATTTTTTTCTTTGTTTCTTATATTTTGTAAAGTATTTGAAGTAAACACAAATGATTATAATAACTTACAAAAGTAAAGTTACTAAAGACTGCGTTGATAAATTTCTCTCAGCATTTAAATGAATAATTGATCTATTTAGTGGCTCACTAAATAACTAATTATAACTCTAAGTTATAAATTCCCAAAGCGTGGGAGAGTGTTTTTCTTCTCTTCTCCCAGCAGCTCCATACACAGCCCTGCAGGTAACAAGAACTCCATTATGGCTGTTGATTGACTGGGTATTTAGATGTCAAGGGCTGGGGCGATATTAGTGAAAATAGCTAAGAACTGAATTGCGCAGCTGAGACTTTGGCACTCGAACTTTCATAATTGAAAACTAAAACCTTCAAGTCATTTCATTTTATTATAAATGAACCCACCCCACAACTCTCCTTCAGCTTTGAAATCTTGCCAAAGTGTTGGTTATAATCCCATCCCTCTACTAATGGAAGAGTTTTTAAAGCTGTTTAATGACATCGTTTTCTGCAAATCATAACGAGGGAGACAAAAGTGAATCAGGTGTTTGAAAAAGCCATGCATGGACCTGTGATTTCTGATACAGGAGCAGGGCCTGGCTGGGCAGCTTTGAGGTGAGGAAAGTGTATTTTGCATCCCCAGCTTCCTCACCATTGTCGTTGCCTTCTGCGTCAGTCAACTATCACTGCATAAGGAACAATCACAAAAATCTCAGCGGCAAAAAAAAAAAAAAAAAAAAAATTGCACGTGTTTGTTGATCTAGTCTGGGCTCATCTGGGGGGTTTCTACTGCTTCAGGCTACGAGTCTAGCTGGCCTTTCCCCCTTCCCCATCTAGGATTAAGACTCTAGTCTGTGCCACGTGGATTCACTTTGGATCCAGGTTAAAGACGCAGAAGCTATTCAGGGGAAGCTCCTCTTTTGTCAGTGATAGAAGGTCAAGAGTACATGCCCAACCTTGCAAGCACACTTTGAATCCCTGCCTGTGTCATCCCACTGGCCAAAGCCAATGCCCAACAACCGTGGGCAGGAAAGACCACAGCAAGGGTGCATTATAGGAAATCATAACCAGTTATTCAACTGACCAAGCCCTTATTCTCTTAGAAGGTTCTTTGGGGGGGAAGGGCACGCCCCAAGCTGATGTAGGCATGGCTTTTCTCATCTCTTGGTTGTAGGGGCACAAAGGGATTCCCCAGCGTGTACAGGGAGCATCCTGGGGGCGGAGGGGGGACTAGAGTGCATTTCCCCTCCAAGTGAGATGCAGCAAGAGGCAGGAGGCCCCGAGTGTGCAGCTCTGGATGGGCACCGGCCGAGGAGCATTTCCATTTCCCTCGAATTGCTGGGTAGCAACAGCATTCACACTAATAACTCCTTGCTTTAAACCTCCAAGAAAAGCGTGTGCAGTGTTACTCTCTGAAGCCTTAACTTAGGCTGGGTTCTTGGGGACTGTGGCGAGGTACATCGGGATGTACACAAACACGGGACGATGTTAGGAAAGTTGAAAGGAAAGAAGGTGTGAGCGACAGGGTACTTCTGCAGCCTTTGGTGACTAACGAACGTCAGGGAGGCTTTCTGCCTTTTCCTCCCAAGTCTAGACACCAGTTGGCAATTGGCGTGTCTATTGTGTCCTAAACGAGGAGGGGCACACAGAACTCCCCGAGGCTTAAGTGTGGCCGGGATGAGAGGAAAACAGGAAAGTCTAAAAAACAATACAAAGCAGTGAACGGGAAAATCTAGAGCCTCTCAGGGAGGCTTGGAAACAGGACGGATCAGAGCAGGGGGTCCTCAGACCATCAGCCTCAGTATCACCTGGGAACTTAGAAATGCAGGTTCTCGGGCTTCACCCCAGACCTGCTGAATCAGAAACCCTGGGGATGGGGCCCAGCTACACATGTGTTTACAAGCACCCCCCACGCCCCAGGTGATTGAAACTGGAGAATCACTGGAGAAGGACAGTCTGTAGAGGAGAGAAGGATGGGCATTCCCGGGGTGATGGGTGGGGTGAGCTGGGGGGAGGGAACAGCATAAACAGAGACAGATGGGCACTGCGTGACCCTGGGGTGCTGGTTTGCTAGGGCTGCCATCACCAAGTGATGAGTGTGCAGCTGAAATAACAGAAATTTGTGGTTTCCCAGTTCTGGCGGCCAGAAGTCCATGATCGAGGTGCGGGCAGCGTGGGTTCCTTCCGAGGCTGCGAGGGAGGGTCCTTTCTGCGCGGAGACAGGTGGTTTGCCGTCAGTCTTTGGCGTTCTGTGGCTCGTCAATGCATCACCCCGATCTCTTCCTTCTCCCTGTGTGCCTTTCTGTTCCTGTGTCCAAATGTCCTCTTTTAATGAGGATATAGATCATAGTGGATTAGGGCCCACCCTAATGACGTCATCTTAACCTGATCCTCTGCAAAGACGCTATTTCCAAATAAGGTCCCATCATGGGTGCTGGGGTTAGCACTGTAGCATCTCTGGGGGAAACACAATTCGACTGCAGTTCAATCGCTGGCAGTAGTGATTAATGCAGGGGTGAGCATGTGACCCAGTAGGAGCCAGTCGGATGCAGTGAGATTACAGCTAAGAATTCTGGATTTGACCTTGAGGGGACATGAGGTCTGGAGGCGCCCCAGCCTTCTCCGGCCTGTCAGGGAGAATAGGAGTACAAGAATATGAGGGAACCCCCATCCCCTTGGTGGTGAGTGGGACCAGAGAATATAGGGAAACAGTGGGTCCAGGTGATATCATTTGAGTCATTAACGCCAGGACTCTTCCTAGACTTTCCCAGTACATGAACCAATACATCTCCTTTTTGTCAAAGTCATTTTGGATTGCGGGTTTTCGTCCCCAGAAATCTAAAGAATCTGAACAGACACAGATAGTTCAGGGTCTATAAAGTCAAAGCTAGTTCGTACCCCATACTGGTAAGTGTAGAAAAAAAAACCCAAAACCACTGGAGTAAAAGTATGAAGCTGTTCTTGGCTAGAGGGAACCAGTCCAGAGATTCAGGCCGCCCCAGGCCCTACCCGTCTGCAGAGAGCGACGTCTTAACCCCTGGGGCCCATGCCTGGCAGACCGTGTCTCCACTGTCTACCCCCGCTGCTCAGACTGGGGTCCACCGGGCCAGCAGCGGCTGCATCCCCTGGGAGCTGGTCAGAAATGCAGGTTCCCAGGTCCCTCCCTGGAATTTCTGAATCGGACTCGGCATTTTAACAGGATCCCCACTGATTCATATGCACATTAAACTCAAGAAGCACTGTTCCAACCTAATTAGCAGGGAAAGTCGTGGTGGATTGAATCCTAGCTCTTTTAACAATCAAATTGAATTTCTGCTTAATGTGATCGAAAGCTATACCTCCAAGGATTGAGATCCAGGACTGAGATCCGACAACCAAGTCATCCTATGACAAAATAATATCATACTATATTATACTATATTGTATTTATATATGACATAATACCTCAATCGTAATTTACATTATAGTGTAGTATCGTATATGGATTCCACTTGGAAGAATACAAGGCATCAGACAGTATTTTGTTTGTACATGTTACGTCTTTATTGAATTGCATCATTAATTCTGTTAGCCGTGATTGTCAGCATCCTGAACAAAAGCTGCTGAGCGATGGCTCAGCTCTTACCTTCGTACATTTCCATTCACTGAGTGTCCAGAGCAGCCCACTGGACACTTGATCAGCGCCAAAATAACCCTCCTTAGAAACCTAGACAGCCAAAAGGGCAGGAGACATCTCCAGCAATTCACCTGCTAGGGCAAGTAAATTCCGTCTTGCTTCCTGAATTTCAAAGTGATTTTTTTCCCTGCCCTTCCACTGCGTTAAAGCCTCTGGGAGTGAGTTTCTACCTGCTGTCATTGTTCATGGCACAATTTCAGGGTAAGGGCACCAAAGGTGTAAGGGTCCCTGGGTGCCACGTTTCCGGGGTATCAGCAACAGTCCATAGACGGCAAATAAACCAAAGTTAAACTTATCCTCACCGGCCTTTTCACATCTCTGACTCTTTATATACTTATTTTATTTTGATCAGAGTGGATGCCGTCAAAGAATAAAGATGATCAGAGCTTAGACAAAACATGCAAAGCCGAGTCCATTCCAATGCAGACAAAGGGGCATGTGTCCCTGAAGAAAAGTGCTGAGCAGAAATGCAGGGTTTAGATTGTAGAGGGGACCCTGGTAGTTGTGCTAACTAAAGATTGACGGCTACCGTTGTAAACAGAACAAGTCCAGAGGTGTGTGCACAGTGGGTTAACACGAGTCCTGTCATTCACTGGTCCTGCAAACATCTTCAGTTTGGGCCAGTCGGGGTCAGGGGTCAGTCCACATGCGTCGTCCTTCCGCAGCAGCAGTAGCCTAGGGCCAGTTGTATGACCTGGCCAAGCGGTGCCGTGAGTGGAAATTTTTTATATACAACATCAATTCACTTAGTCAACATTTATCGATCCCCTGATACGGATTGCTTCATTCTGATCTCGGCTCAAATGTCATCGCATTGGAGAGGCTTTTCCTTATAATCTGGCACCGCCCACTCCCCACCCCCTGCTCTGCAGCCCCTGCCTGTTAACCCTGTTCTGTGTGTGCTTGTCGGCTGGGCTGTGGTCTCTTCCACTCCAAGCTGCAGCCATGGGCAAGGGGCTTTGTTTTGCTTCTGGCTGTGTTTTCACACCTAGAACAGAGAGTGGGTGCCCCGTATGTGTTTCCCAGTGAAAAGCCTCAGGTGCTAGACAAAACTAGAGCTTCTGAAGCAAAAACAGTATGATAAACAAAGCCAGATGCTCTGTATTTTAGTAAAATATTTTTTTAAACTCTGTATTAAAAGCAGAGGGAAATGAGAACACTTGTCACTTGTATCCTGCTTTGGAAGGCAATCTGCCAGCCTCCGTAAACACTTTAAATTCTCACACCCTCCGACGCGAGAGTTCTGTCTCCCTGGACCTCCACCTGCCCCCACCTGTCTCGTGTACAAGAAAGGATGTGCCTGGATGTCCGTAGCGACTTTGTGAAAAATTGAAAACATGTCTCGGGCCGCATCAGCCACGTGCTTCCCCTGGGTCCCCTCAGAGGACAGAGCAGGCATCCAGTGACTGCAGCGCTCGTTACCCACGGCCTTACCCCGCCCTTGTCACGCCACGTGCGTGACCGTGGCCAGTCCACTCAGTCAGCAGCCGTGATCTGTTTCCACACTTCATGGCCCCAAAGAGGGGTGTCCTTGACCTTCCCTGGTCTGAGGGTCTGCACTCCCGCCCGCTGAGCAGGCTGTCCGGTCTCAGCCCTGCATGCTGGACGGCCAGGGCAGACGGCACCGGTGTCAGCTCGGCCGGGCCCGGGCGTTTAGGGGAACTTTTGTGAAGGAAGGACCCTTAAGAGCCAGTAACTCATGCTTTGCCACTTTCTCCCATAAAGCCAAGCTGCTCCGGGGCCAGGTTGACTACAGTCCCCAAGACGCCAGGCCCACCGGACACGTCAGGCTCTTGGGCCCTTCCCACCAGTCCGTCATAGAGTCCAATACACCCACTCCCCCCAAATGGGAAGATCACGCAGACGACCCCAGGCCTCTGTTTCACCAAGAGCCCAGTAGCAAGCTAGTACCTGCTTTTTGAAAGTCATGTTATCTAACAGCTGTGTCGAAACAAGTCCAAAACCCCAAAGGGACCTCCTGGTGGAGGCTGCCTCGCTATGGAGCCCGGAGGCTCCAGTTCAGCAAGATCCTCATGCCTGTTCGGACACCACTATCTAGAGAGGTCGCCAGGGTGCTGGGCCCCCGCGCAAAGTCCTGACCCATCATCAGTGGTAGCAAGTGGCAGGGAAGCCCACACCCTCCGGCTCTCCGCATGCAGCCCCGACAGTGCGGAGGGCAATCTGCTAACTCTGAGTTCACCAACTTAAACGTTTATCTCACTCCAAAACAGCCTCCAAGGTGACACACAAAATAAACCCTCGCAGTACATTTACCCCTCCCCCCGCTGCGCCCAGCGTCCCATCCCCCGCAGGACCAGGTAGGATGGGCCCTTGGGTACCTGTATCCAATGGGGAAATCGACGTTTGAGGTCCTTCCTCCCAACGTATTTAGACAGTCGTCCGGGGTGCTCAGTCCTCCTCTGGGACAGGGAGACTCGGCCTCACCCTGAATCCTGAAAGCTGCAGAGCGGGACCCAGAGACAGCGTGTCTGTACCAGCAGGTGAGTCACATTGACACGCAGGTCTCAGCAGCATGACAACCTCTCCTCGTGGTCCAATGAACGACATTCCAACGTCACGAGTCCACCCCAAGCCCTCTGCCAGCTCTGGGGACTCAGAACCCTTTCTTCTCCCACCTGGAGGAGACAGCAAAACCCAAAAGCACCATTTGGGCTACTTGTTTCGACCGTACAGCCTACTCCCCAAACCACCCCACTAACGGGCGACCGAGTGGAGAACTCCACACAGCCCGGCTGATCGTAGAGTTTGGCCAACATGTCAAGTACCGATTCCCATGACCTTCCCTCAGGTCCCATTACTTGGTCTTTGGGCCCCTCGTCTGCCTTGTCCAGGAGGCCAGGTCAGGACCCCAGCCTCATTACCAAAAGGGTTAATGAGAATCTGGGAAGGGCCTGGGCTTTTTCCCCACCAGTGCGCTAAGGACTTAGCTGGCCACCATTTCATATACCATTTTTTTTTTCTAGTGTTTTTGTTGTTGTTGTTGTTGTTGTTGTTGTTCTTTAATTTTTATTTATTTATTTATTTATGGCTGTGTTGGGTCTTCGTTTCTGTGCGAGGGCTTTCTCTAGTTGTGGCAAGTGGGGGCCACTCTTCATCACGGTGCGCGGGCCTCTCACTATCGCGGCCTCTCTTGTTGCGGAGCAAAGGCTCCAGGCGCGCAGGCTCAGTAATTGTGGCTCACGGGCCTAGTTGCTCCGCGGCATGTGGGATCTTCCCAGACCAGGGCTCGAACCCGTGTCCCCTGCATTGGCAGGTAGATGCTCAACCACTGCGCCACCAGGGAAGCCCCCCATTTTTTTTTAATAAATTTTTTTGTTTTTCTATTTTTGGCTGCGTTGGGTCTTCGTTGCTGTGCGCAGGCTTTCTCTAGTTGTGGCGAGCAGGGGCTACTCTTCGTCGAGGTGCGCAGGCTTCTCATTGCGGTGGCGTCTCTTGTTGCAGAGCTCCGGCTCTAGGTGCGCGGGCTTCAGTAGTTGTGGCTTGCAGGCTCTAGAGCGCAGGCTCAGTAGTTGTGGCGCACAGGCTTAGTTGCTCTGCAGCATATGGGATCTTCCCGGACCAGGGCTCGAACCCGTGTCCCCTGCATTGGCAGGTGGATTCTTAACCACTGTGCCACCAGGGAGGTCCCTCATATACCATTTTATATCCGTAGACATGGGTCAGAGACACGACTGATGTATCACTCATGGCACAAACAGTAGACAGAGTGGCATCTCATGTGTTCTCCCACACCCGAAACCCCACAGCGCCATGTGTGAAGGGCCAGATGTCACCTGTACAGGCAGTGGGGTGCACCCCAGGACCCTAAAATGGGGAGATTCTGCACTCGTATGGGATTTCTGGCATATCTGCTAGCCTTCCCCTCTGGAGAGGAAGATTAATCACTCCCTGGGATGCAAGCAGATATTTCCAGGAGAGGAAGGAGATTTTATCTTGATGACCCTGGGACACCTCTAGGAAGGTACTTCTCTAAATTTCTCTGGTGGAATATTCTAGCTCTAGGTTTCAATACAGGCTTGCTGTTGAAATGTGTTCTTGGCTCAGAAGGCCTGTACCGTGCAAGCATACAAGAAATCCATGGAGAATTGTCTTCCAACAGTATCATCTTTTGTGAATTGTCCTTTCAAATATTTGGCCCTTTTTTTATTTGGCCATTCATCTTCTTATTATCTACATATATATGATACAAGTCCTTTGCAAGATATGTGTATTACAGATATTGCAAACAAAAAAAATCCAATTATGTGACTTGCCCTGTTGTTTACTTAATGATGTTTTTCAACATCTTGTAAAGCCCAGTTTATCAATTTAAAAAATTTTGTAATTTGCTTTTTGTATCCTATTTAAGAAATTCTTGGTTTTTTAATTGAAGTATAGTTGATTTACAATATTGTGTTACTTTCAGGTGTACAGCAAAGTGATTCAGTTAAATATATACTTATATATTTTCAGATTCTTTTCCATTATAGGTTATTATAAGCTATTGAATATAGTTCCCCGTGCTATACAGTAAATCCTTGTTACTTATCTATTTTATATTTAATAGTGTGTGTATGTTAATCCCATACTCTTAATTTTTTTCCCTACCCACCTCCCTTCCCCTTTGGTAACCATAAATTTGTTTTCTACGTCTGTGAGTCTGTTTCTGGTTTTTGGGGTTTTGTTTTTTTTTTTTTTAATTTATTTATTTTATTTATTGTTTGTTTTTGGCTGTGTTGGGTCTTTGTTGCTGCATACAGGCTTTCTCTAGTTGCGGTGAGCGGGGGATACTCTTCGTTGCGGTGTGCGGGCTTCTCATTGCGGTAGCTTCTCTTGTTGCGGAGCACGGGCTCTAGGTGCGTGGGCTTCAGTAGTTGTGGCACACAGGCTCAGTAGTTGTGGCTCATGGGCTCTAGGGCTCAGGCTCAGTAGCTGTGGCACACGGGCTTAGCTGCTCCGCGGCATGTGGGATCTTCCTGGACCAGGGCTCGAACCCATGTCCCCTGCATTGGCAGGTGGATTCTTAACCACTGCGCCACCAGGGAAGTCCCTCTGTTTCTGTCTTGTAAATAAATTTGTTTGGCTTCCGGGATCTCAGTTCCCCAACCAAGGATTGAACCCAGGCCACAGCAGTGAAAGCCCAGAATCCTAACCATTTGGCCACCAGGGAACTCCCTGTATTCTTTTTTAGATTCCACATGTAAGTTATATAATATTTGTCTTTCTCTGTCTGACTTAACTTCACTTAGTATGATAATCTCTAGGTCCATCTATGTTACTGCAAATGGCATTATTTCATTCCTCTTTATGGCTGAGTAATATTGCACTGTATATATATATACCACATCTTCTTAAACCAGTCATTTCTTGATGGACAGTTAGGTTGCTTCCATGTCTTGGGTACTGTAAATAGTGCTGCTGTGAACATTGGGGTGCGTGTATCTTTTCAAATTAGAGTTTTCATCTTTTCCGGATAAATGTCCAGGAGTGAGATTGCTGGATCATATAGTAGTTCTATTTTTAGTTTTTTAAGGAACCTCCATACTGTTTTCCATAGCGGCTGCACCAATTTACATTCCCAACAGTGTACGAGGGTTCCCTTTTCTCCACACCCTCTCCAGCATTTATTATTTTTAGACTTTTTGATGATGGCCACTCTGACTGGTGTGAGGTGATACCTTATTGATTTGCATTTCTCTAATAATAAGCGATGTTGAGCGTCTATTCACGTGCCTCTTGGCCATCTGTATGTCTTTTTTGGAAAAAAATAAAAAATAAAAGGAAATTCACATCTAAAATTCACTCCCATTTTATGACCATTTATTGGCTAATAAATGATTGACTATTGAATGAAAAAAAATTGGTAGCTCAAAGGCGGCAGCATGATATGGTGATAGGACTTGGCTACAGACTGGGTTTATATTCCAGATTCACGTCTTATGGTTAAATGATGTGGGCAGGTCACTCCGTTTTCTTGTCTGTCTTCTCTATAAAGCAGAGACGATCCTTCCCACCATGCAGGGGTGCTGTGAGGCTGGGATGATGTCACAGATGTAAAGTGCAGCCAGCAAGGACCTGGTACATTGCATGGGAAATTCCCTGGTGGTCCTGTGGTTAGGACTCCGCGCTATCACTGCAAGGGCGCAGGTTCGATCCCTGGTCAGGGAACTAAGATCCTGCAAGCCACGCAGCATGGCCAAAAAAAAAAGGACCTGGTACATTGCTGCCTCTCAGTATATTATTTGCCTCCTTATCTGTTTGATGAAATTTATGTATCTAAAACTCCCCATTCTCCATGAGGTCTCACTGCATTGCTATTTCTCTGACTGGAAATTATAATACACATCTCAAAAAAGAAAAAAATCATTGCATGCCCTAAGTTGCAAATATTTTTTTCCTGTGCATTCTTCTAGGAGCTTTGTTTGAGCTTTCACATTTAGGTATATGTTCCATTCTGAGTTAATATTGTGTGTGGTCTGGAGTAAGGGTTGATGCTTATTTTTTTTCCACATGGATATCCAGTTATTCTAGCACCATTTTTTCTTCAACTTTTTTTTGGAAGTATAGTCGATTTACAATGTCATGTTAGGTTCAGGTGTACGGCACAGTGATTCAGATACAGATATATATGTATACATACATACTGTCTTTCAGATTCTTTTCCCTAATAGGTTATTTACAGAATATTGAATATAGTTCCCTGTGCTTTACAGTAGGTCCTTATTGGTTACCTATCTTATATATAGTAGTGTGTATCTGTTAATCCCAGCCTCCTAATGTATCCCTCCCCCGCTTTCTGCTTTGGTAATCATAGGTTTGTTTTCTGTGTCTGTAGGTCTAACATCATTTGTTGAAAAGACTTTTCCCCCCATTGATTTGCTCCAGCATCTTTGTCAAAAATTAATCATATATGCATGGATCTATTTCTAGACTCTATTTCAGCATAGCCCAGTAGAAATATAACACAAGCTATAAGTGTAAGCTATGTGTGTAATTTTAAATTTTCTAGTAGCCACATTTTAAAAGGCAGGCAGCTATTGGGATGCCATCTTAATAACTCGTAGTTTAGTCAACCAGGAATACCTACCCACAGGTACTGTTTTATGAACAGATCCAGGCTGGCCAGCACAGGCGATGGTGCATAATGAAATATGTATCAAGTAAAATAAAACAGATTCAGTTGGTCCATAACCTGGCGCCTCAGCTGAAAGCAGAGCCCATGAGTTGTGACTTTCAATGCGATGTTATATAATCAATGCTAAACATTTCCTCCCAACCAAGCTCAACAGAGAGCAAGGTGAGAGATCCGTAATCAATACCGTGAGTAATATGAAGTTTATTTAACTCCAAGAGGCAAGCAATTGTTAAAGACTGAAATAAATCTTAAAGGTTAGTCAGAACTAACATACGATATTCTGGGCCAGCCTCATGGATTAAGTTTCTAGAAACAACCGGATGAGACTTACTGGTTAACAAACAAAGATTTAAGGGAGAAGTAACATTAGGAGAACAAAGATTGTGAATAAGCATGTCTTTAGAATTATTGATTAGTTAACAAAAGATAAACAACAGAGACATAACAAAATGCTGGACGAAGCATCACTTTCCTCTGACTGCAACTCCTGTAAAATGGCAGAAAATATAATTTTAATGAGAATAAATACATAATAGGACTAGACTGTAGGAGAGTTTTTTAAATTTTATTGAAGTATAGTTGATTTATAATGTGTTAATTTCTGCTGTACAGCAAAGTGATTCAGTTATATAGTACATATATACATTCTTTTTTATATTCTTTTCCATTATGGTTTGTCACAGGATATTGAATCTAGTTCCCTGTGCTATACAGTAAGGACCTTGTTGTTTATCCATCCTATATATTATAGTTTGCATCTGCTAATCCCAAACTCCCAATCCTTCCCTCCCCAACTAGAAGATTTTTTGAAGTATGGAAAGTACACAGGATATGATCTATGGAGGGAGAAAAGACAACAAAAATAATAGCCCAAAAGCAACAGAAAAGCTGATGTTGTTCAAGGACGCCCCAAGCCCAGAGCAGAGCTGTGATTAGAACCCAGGACTCCTGGCTCCGTCCACTGATCTCTCCAGCACATTCCCTATCTCTGCCAAATGTTGTCCTAAATAATTTAATATTTTAAAAGTAATCTCAAGTTACGAAACTTTGGCTTTAAAAAACAAACAGAAAAATTGCCCCATAAAAAAGCATCCCATAAACAACAAGGTCCTACTCTATAGCACAGGGAACTATATTCAATATCCTGTAACAAACCATAATGGAAAATAATAATAATAAATAACAATAAAAACTAAGTAAAATTACAACAAAAAGAAAAAAAGCATCCCAGTTCATTACCACAAATAACGTTTCTTTTATGTTTTCCTATTTTCAAGTATATTTTACATATGCATAATTGTAAGAGGAATATACATACAATTTTGTCCTGTTTTTCATTTAACCTTATATAACGTATTTCCCATCTTGCCACTGAATCTTCACAGCTATCGTTTTTAATGTCTACATAATATACTTTGATTATGATTTATTTTTTTCCTTCTATTTGACCTTTTGGGTTGTTTCCAATTTGTGCTATTATAAATAATACTGTAATTAACATCTTTATTTCCTCAGCTGAATTTAAATCTGTTTCATGAATTAAAAGCAGCTGAATTGACTTCTGTTTCATTCCTTTTTGAACAAAGATGGAATGTCCTGGTTTCATAACAAAGAATGGTCTAAATTTAGGGTTACAGATCGGGCTTTGTGACAAGTTAGAATCGCAGTGGCCGAGTTCTTAAAGCATTTCAGACAGTGTCTGTTCAGCTTGCTTGTCCCTCTTTGGGGAATACAGTAAGTCCGTGTTGCTCTGGTTTAAAATGAATCTCAAGATTTTTAACTTTACCCTTGACAGGAGTAATTTTGTTTTTAACAGTATGACTTCTGGATGTGTTACTTTCTTCAGATCTTTCTGCACATGACCAAGGTTAAGGTCAATTATGAATGCATCGTTCTCAAGCCATTTGAAATACTGGGTAACACTGACAAGGTTTCTGTTTTTTCATGAAGTATTTTATTTCCCCAGATAAAGCAATGCCTAGTGAGATTACAGCAGATCGGGGGGAGGGGGGGCACGACTTTTTTTTTTAAAGAACCAATTAGGAGTCTTAGAAATATTGAATATGATACTGAAAATTTTAAACTCAGAAGATCAAATGAATAGTAGATTGATGGAGCTAAAAACTGATTATTTCCTGAATAATCGAACCATTCCAAAATGAATTTCCTAAGTAGAGAAGGAAAGAATGGAGGAGAGGAAAAAATTTAATAATAAACTTATCCAGAGTTAAAGAAAGACACAAGGATTGTGTTTGAACAGGTTCACTGAAAGTTGATCAGAATGAATGAAACAGATAAGCAAAACAACAGGAGGAAGGGGAAGTCCTAAAAAATTACAAAGCAGGCAGGAAAGAGAGAGAGAGAGAAGAAAACAGATTGTCCACAAAGGAACAAAAATGAAACTGGGCTCTGCCTTCTTGTTGGCAACAGTGGATGCTAGAAGACAAAGGAGCAGCAACCTCAAAACTCTAAGGATAAAAATTACTTTGAATCCAACATCTTATACACCATCCAAAACTAATATTTAAATGTGAGATCAAAATCAAGACACTTTCAGACATACTAGGACTCAAAGCATTTACCACTCAATAAATCTTTTTTGAACAAATAGTTAAGGATTTGCTCCACCAAAACAAACAAAAATAATGAATTTAAGTAGGCGACATAAGATGCAAGTAACCAAAATGAGAAAAAAAATAAAATCACTCTAACAGTCATCTCATGAGTTTCATGTGTAGACAACTGAGAAAATGGAGGGGAGAAAAAAATTATCTGTCGACAATTCAGGATGCATAATATTTTAAAATGTGTTATTGAAAACATTAAGCTGAAAACATTCCAAAAGAATTCAACTTGGGAAAGGTGTGTTAGCAAGACGAGGGGGAAGCCTGGTAGGAAAATAGGGGAGTAAAATTATACGAAAGGTCTTGTCTTACTTAGGAGAAAATAAAAATCCTGATTAACTCTAGACATTTTTTAAATTTAAGAACAATTAGCAGAAAAATAGAAATATACGTATAACTTGATTTCAAACTGCCGGAGGAATAATAATAAAACAATAATATGATCAATCCTCGAAAGACAGGAAATAAAACATAAAATAAGATAGGGGAATGTATTAAAACATATTGGTAATCACAACAAGTAAAAAACCAGTTAAGTTCTCCTGTTAAGAGACAAACATTTTCAGAATGTATCAAATAATAGTCAGCTACATATAGTTAAAACAAATCACCTGAAACAAATGACACAGAAAGTTTGAAAATAAAGAGATGACAAGAAGATGGCTTCTAGTTAACCTTAAGAAAACAGGTAATTACTGTGTTATTTAAGCTATATGTGGAGTAAGATGGAAATATTTCTAATTCATAACTTAACTTTAAAACCTGTTCATGTTAGTCCAAAATTAAAAAGGAAGACCAAGGGGCTTCCCTGGTGGCGCAGTGGTTGAGAGTCTGCCTGCCAATGCAGGGGACACGGGTTCGAGCCCTGGTCTGGGAGGATCCCACGTGCCGTGGAGCAACTGGGCCCGTGAGCGACAACTGCTGAGCCTGCGCGTCTGGAGCCTGTGCTCCGCAACAAGAGAGGCTGCGACAGTGAGAGGCCTGCGCACCGCGATGAATAGTGGCCCCCACTTGCCGCAACTAGAGAAAGCCCACGCACAGAAACGAAGACCCAACACAGCCAAAAATAAATAAATAAATAAAGTGTAAAATTAAAAAAATAAAAAAGGAAGACCAAAAATCAGTGGGACCAAAAATCATCTAATCATCTCAAGAACTTAAAAAAATTAAACTGCAAATAAACTAAAGAAAGTAGATAAGAAGGAAATATTAAAGAGCAGAAATTTAAAAACAAATATACAACAGGCAGGATGAAAAAGTCGAAAGTTGTATCTTTGAAAAGACTAATAAAATCAGTGGTTCTCTGGCAAGAAAAAGAGAAGGAATAAATAGATATTAGGAATGAAAAAGGTAACATTTCTACAGATATTTAGATGTTAAAATAAAAATAAGAGCAAATTTGCTAATGTGAGCAAAGTTATAAACTTCAAAATTTAGATGTTTACAAATACCTAGAAAAACACAACTGACACAAGAAGAAATCAAAACTCTGCATAGTTCTATAACTATTAAATGAATTAAATCTATAATTTAAAAACTCGCCACAAAGTAAACTCTAGGCCCAGATTGTTTTCACTGAGAAGTTCTATGAAATGTTTAGAGAATAAATAATGCAAATCTTATACAAACTTTAATAGAGAAAAGAATAAAGAAGGAACACTCCAAAACTCATTTTATGAGGTTAGTATACCAGATCCTGACAAAACCAATTACAATTCATGAATCTGAATGCAAAATTCTGAAGCAAAATATCAAAATTGATCCCAGTGGTAAATAAAAAGAAAAACAAAAACAAAAAGAATAACAGTTAATGACCAAGCTGGGTTTATTCCAGGAATGCAATGTGGATCTACTACTCAAAAATCAATGAATGATACTATAGTATCTGCTCAATAGATGCAGAAAGTTTTATAAAATTTATCATCTATTTGTGATTTTAAAAACTTTTAGCAAACTAGGAACAGAAGGGAACTCCCTCAATATGATAATGGATGTATTTCTTTAAAAAATTACAGCAATACCAAACTACATGAAATACTTAATGAAATTTTGAAAAAAAAGTTTTAAGGACAGGAACAAGAATACCAGCTGTCACTTCAATTCAACATTGTAATGAAGATCCTGTGAGATAAGAATAAGGCAAGAAAAAGAAACAAAATACATAACACTTAGAAAAGAAGAAATAAAAAGGGCATTATTCACAGATTAATGGTTTGTAGAAATCCAGAAGAATCTACAGAAAATAATTACAATTAGTAAATGAGTTTAACGAGATTGCTGGAAACAAGGCCAATACATAAAAATCTATTCACCCATACCAGCAACAAAAAGAAAATAAAGCCTGTAAAAAGATAACATTTTAATAACACAAAAAATTCAAATACCTAGAAATGCATCTTATAAATGTTATACAGGTTATCTCTAAAGAAAACTGAAAAGCATTACTGAGAAAAAGTAAAGAAAACCTAAATACTATGTTCATGGAATGGAAAATTCAGTATTGTAAAGCTGTTACAATCGCCTACAATCACCTTTGTTCAATACAAAGATGTTAGTTAAATCTACAGATTCAAATTCCAATCAAAATTATAATTTTTGTAGAAATTAACAATGTTTCTAAATTTATGTGGAAATGCAGAGGGCCAATATTAGCCAAGACAGTCTTTGGGGAAAAAAATTAAAAACGAGGAAATCCCCTGGGGGAGGTGAGTCCAACAATTCTCATGACTATGGTGTGTCCTAACTCTCCAGCTGGTTGACTTATGTGCTGGAGAATCTGAAGAACTAGGTGATCTGGATCTCTGGACTTGAGCACTGGTTCCTGGACACCCCTCTCTGAGCCCAGCCCTGGTGCAGTCTGAGCCCAGGCACCTTGAAGGGTCACCTGGGGGCGCTCTGATCCACAGACCCAGCTGAGCTCCAGCTGTGTGAGTGCGCCATCTTGGATGTCCATCCTGGTCCATCCTGGAGATGATGCAGCCCCAGCACCATATGACGGCAACCCTGTGAAAGGCTCCAGGGAATACCGCCCATCCCAACCTTCCCTCAATTCCTGACCCACAGAATCACCAGCAAAATAAAATGATGGTTGTAAGCAGCTAAGTTAGGGGTTAATTTGTTAACTAACAACAGATAACTGGAACAGCCACCCAAAGGAAACATGCATTCTGTGTGGACCTAGAGAACAGGCTTAGAGAGGACAGAGTTGGCTTACAATAGCACCAGCTCTCACCTTTGTCCCCTCGTCTCTCTCCAAGCTACAGGTAGCTTGTTGTGAGAAGCAGGACAGGGAACAGATGAGACCAATCGGGTCTCCACATCAGGCTTCCAGCCTGAAGCAGGTCCAAATCAGAATGGAGATGTAATGCTAAAACAGGCTTGGAGTTTTGATGAATATCTCAAGTCGGATATGTTGATCTGAGATTGCTTTTGCTTCTTAAACTGACCTGGGAATGTCTGTCATGTAAGAATGAACCAAAAACTCATGGGCTAGCCACATTTTTACTGGGAGACAGAGGAAAGTTACCAAAACAACAAAAATTTTAAAAGGTATGTTTTGATTTTTGTCTGGAATCAGGTTTGTTTTTTTTTTAATTATTTATTTATTTTTGGCTGTGTTGGGTCTTCGTTTCTGTGCGAGGGCTTTCTCTAGTTGCAGCAAGCGGGGACCACTCTTCATCGCGGTGCACGGGCCTCTCACTATCGTGGCCTCTCTTGTTGCGGAGCACAGGCTCCAGACACGCAGGCTCAGTAGTTGTGGCTCACGGGCCTAGTTGCTCCGCGGCATTTGGGATCTTCCCAGACCGGGGCTCGAACCCGTATCCCCTGCATTGGCAGGCAGATTCTCAACCACTGCACCACCAGGGAAGCCCCTGGAATCAGGTTTTATTCAACACACTGGGTAAAGATTTTTAAAAATTTTTTCCAGCATTACTGACATAATTGAGATATAACATTATGTAAGTTTAAGGTGTTGTACAATGTGATTTTTTTTTAGTTTATTTTATTTATTTATTTTTGACTGCGTTGGGTCTTTGTTGCTGCGCGCAGGCTTTCTCTAGTTGTGGCGAGTGGGGGCTACTCTTCGTGGCGGTGTGCGGGCTTCTCATTGCAGTGGCTTCTTTTGTTGCGGAGCATGGGCTCTAGGTGCGCAGGCTTCAGTAGTTGTGGCGCACGGGCTCAGTAGTTGTGGCTCGTGGGCTCTAGAGCGCAGGCTCAGTAGTTGTGGCGCATGGGCTTCGTTGCTTCGCAGCATGTGGGATCTTCCCGGACAAGGGATCAAACCCGTGTCCCCTGCATTGGCAGGCAGATTCTTAACCACTGAGCCACCAGGGAAGCCCTACAATGTGATGTTTTATAGAAGTATATATTGTGAAATGATTTCCACAATAGAGTTAGTTAACACATTCATCAGTTGCATAATTATGATTTTATTTTGGGGTGAGAATACTTAAGATTGACTCTCTTCACAACTTTCAAGTGTGTAATACAGTTTTCTTAACTACAGTTGCCATGCTGAATACTAGATTCCCCAGAACTTATCCATCTTATAATTGGAAGTTTGTACCCTTTGGCCAACATATCCCTGCTTCTCCCACCCCCAGCCCCTGACAACCACCACTCTACTTTCTGTTTCTATGAATTTGGCTTTTTTTTTTTTTTTAAATTTCACATATAAGTGAGGTCATACAATATTTGTCTTTCTCTGTCCGACTTATTTCACTTAGCATAATGCCTTCCAAGTCCATCCATGTTTCTGCAAATGATAAAATTTCATTTTTTTTAAGGCTGAGTAATACTCTGGTGTGTGTGTGTGTGTGTGTGTGTGTGTGTGTGTGTGTGTGTGTGTGTGTGTGTATACACATCTTCTTTATCCATTTATCCGTTGATGGACACTTGTTTCCATGTCTTGGCTATTGTGAATAATGCTGCAGTGAACATGAGGGTAGAGATATCTCTTTGAGACAGTGATTTCATTTCCTTCAGATATATACCCAGAAGTAGGATTGCTGGATCATGTGGTACTTCTACTGTTATTTTTTTGAGGAACTGCCATACTGCTTCCCATAGTGGCTGCACCAATTTACATTCTCACCACAGGGCTTTCGGGTTCTCTTTTCTCCACATCCTGTAGACACTTGTTATCTCTTGTCTTTTGAAGCCCTTCTAACAGGTGTGAGGTGGTATCTCATTGTGGTTTCCATTTGTATTTCACTGATAATTAGTGATGTTGAGCACCTTTTCATGTACCTGTTGGACATTTGTATGTCTTCTTTGGAGAAATGTCTATTCAGGTCCTTCATCCACTTTTTTAATCAGATTATTTGGGTTTTTTGCTATTGAGTAGTTTGAGTTCTTTATAGTTTTTTGCATATTAACCTCTAAACAGATAGGTGGTTTGCAAATATTTTCTCCCATTCCATAGGTTGCCTCTTCATTTTGTTGATTGTTTCTTTTGCCGTGCAGAAGCTTTTTAGTTTGCTGTAGGCCCCACTTGCTTATTTTTCCTTTTGTTGCTTATGCTTCTGGTGTCATATCCAAAAAAATCATTGCCAAAGCCAATGTCAAGGACTATTTTCTCTGTTTTCCTCTAGGAGTTTTAGTTTCAGGTCTTATATTTAAGTCTTTGATTCATTTTCAGTTAATTTTTGTGAGTGGTGTTAAGATAGGGGTCCAGTTTCATTCTTTTGCATGTGAATATCCAGGTTTCCCAACACTGTTTATTGAAAATACTTTCTTTTCCCCATTGAGTATTCGTGTCTCCCTCGTCAAATATTAGTTGACCATATATGTGTGGGTTGATTTCTGAGCTCTTGATTCTGCTCCATGGTCTACGTGGCTGTTTTTATGCCAGTACCATACTGTTTGACCTACTACAGATTTGTAGTATAGTTTTAAATCAGGAAGTGTGAGGCCTCCACCTTTGTTCTTCTTTCTCAAGATTTTTTTTGGCTCTTCAGGATCTTTCGTGCTTCTATATGAATTTCAGGATTTTTTTTTTTTTTTTCTATTTCTGGAGCCCAGTTACAGGGCCCTGTCAGAACCTACAGTCTGACTTAGTTTGGAGGACTCACCTCCACGAGCTCCTGGACCACAGCCAAGAGGGGCTGGAGCCAGTTCACGGGCCACTTCAGGGTCCACGGCCAGGACCAAGGTCTGTACACCTAACACCCGACCTATGGGTGGGCCTGGTTCCTCCCTTGGCGTGTGGTGCTGATGACAGCACCAAGCCAAACGGGGCTGCAGCCGAGTTCTCAGGGGGTACCGAGCTGTCTCTGGGTCTCTAGCTGGGACCGTGGTCAGCAAATCTGCTGCCGGGGTGCGAGCCTTCCTTCTCAAAATCCTCTCCTTCGTCAAGGACTGCATTGAGCTTTTACAGTCTCATACCTGGATCCCAGAGCTCCTACAAGAGCATTTCTGTAGGTGGATGCACCCCAAATTGTTGTTGAGGTGGGAGGATACACGTGAGGAATGTCTTATTCAGCCATCTTGCTGACGGCACCCCGGGATTTTTCATTTCATAGATTGGTTCTAGATCCTCTCATCATGCTGGATCTTTTTATCTGATTACGCTTCACGTTCGTCTCGGATGTTTTCATCCTAAAACAGAATACATGTAGGCTTACACTTAGAATCGCAGTTTTTCAAAGTCTCCCTGTCTTTTTTTTTTTTTTAATAAATTTATTTATTATTTTTAGCTGTGTTGGGTCTTCGTTTCTGTGCGAGGGCTTTCTCTAGTTGCGGCGAGCGGGGGCCACTCTTCATCGCGGTGCGCGGGCCTCTCACTATCGCGGCCTCTCTTGTTGTGGAGCACAGGCTCCAGACGCGCAGGCTCAGTAGTTGTGGCTCACGGGCCCAGCTGCTACACGGCATGTGGGATCTTCCCGGACCAGGGCTCGAACCCGCGTCCCCTGCATTGGCAGGCAGATTCTCAACACTGCGCCACCAGGGAAGCCCAAGTCTCCCTGTCTTGATGCTGTTATCCACCCATGGACTCTCCTGCCCGGCTTCGTGGAGGGATTTAGTTCACCAGAAGGTGGGGAGGAGGACCACATTCACGGGGCGATGGTTTTACAGGCCCCGGGAAGGACACAAACACACCCCAAAATCCAACATTCTCCAAATCCGTTCACTGTTACTCACGAATTCCCAGAGGAGAGCGTTGGTGCATTTGATTCCTGCCATCCTCACACCGGGTTACGCGGTCACATCAGAGCTGCAGTTCACATCCCTAGAGCGAGTCAGGCAGGTGGGGAAAGGACCCTTGTTAGCAGGTAGAAAGGTATTCCCAGAGTAGCCAAGTCTTTTAACTTTTCCCCAAAAGTCAGAAACCTGAATTCTTGTTCTTCCTGATTTCTGTACATTGCCCACAAAATAAAAATAATTCTTAAACCTTCTATGAGCCAAGCAAAAGTAATATACGCACCCGATTCAGAACAGACGTGCAACCCCTGATGTATGGAGAGGGCTAATCAGTGGTAAATCACAAGGGTGATGAAATTTCCAGGGCCAGGACTTTGGATCCAGCAGAGAAAGGGAGGAGAGGGGCCGGGCAGATGAGAGGCACAGCCATCTCTTTGCCGTGGAAACCCCACGGGAGAAGGGTTAGTTGTTTTTTCTGTTCTTTTTTTTTTTTTTTTTCCTGTATTAAGAGATCAATGGGAGATTAATAATAATCCTGTACATTGATGGAGCACTTCAGACTTGAGTGCTTTCTCATCTCTAATCTCATCTGATCCTTATAACAGCCCATAAGCTTGTCAAGAACATCCAGCACTCCAACCCGATGAGAGGGAGATAAGGACACACACCATTGCACTCACGGAAGGAAAGAGGAGAGACAGAAAGGGAACAGGACCCAGATTTCAGTGGAAACCTCAGAAACAAGTTCATTTTCCCCAACTTTCATCTGCTCCCGCTTATCCTCCCTTTGTTTGATAGGCTGTCCTGGTCTGTGGTTGCAGGAGACCAGGGGGTGGGGGTGGGAGGCGCTGGTCCGTACAGTGAGGCGCACGGCAGGGGCAGCAGTCAGGACGCTGGCCAGGGAAAGAGAACACGTCTGGTGAGATCTGTAACGAAAATACCACCTGATAGTTCCGGATCCGGAGATGATCCTCACTGACTTGTTGATAGCCAAAGAATCAGACCCTGACAGACGTCAGTCAAGTCCATACTCATTAAAAAAAAAAAAAAAAAAATCATTACCAGGAGCCAGTCTTTATACTCTGGTGGCTCAGAGGTAAATGAGTCTCCTAACAAAAGTGGGGTGAATCTACCCATTAGGATGGCGACTGTCCCAAAAAAGCAGAAAATAGCATAAGTGTTGGCCAGGATGGGGGGAAATTGGAAACCTTGTGTGCTGTAGATCAGGATGTAAAATGGTGCAGCTGGGCTCTCCTAGTGGCGCAGTGGTTAAGAATTCGCCTGCCAATGCAGGGAACACGGGTTCAAGCCCTGGTCCGGGAAGATCCCACATGCTGCTGAGCAACTAAGCCCATGAGCCACAACTACTGAGCCTGCGCTCTAGAACCCGCGAGCCACAACTACTGAGCCCACGTGCCACAACTACTGAAGCCTGCGTGCCTAGAGCCCATGCTCCACAACGAGAGAAGCCACCACAATGAGAAGCCTGCGCACCGCAACAAAGAGTAGCCCCCGCTCACCGCAACTAGAGAAAGCCCACACACAGCAATAAAGACCCAATGCAGCCAAAACTAAATAAAAAATTTATTTAAAAAATACAATTAAATGGTGCAGCTGCTATGGAAAACAGTATGGTGGTTCCTCAAAATATTAAAAATAGAATTACCATAGGATCCAGCAATTCCACTTCTGGGTCTACACCCCCCAAAAATTGAAATCAGGGTCTCAAAGGGATGTTTGTACACCCATGTTCATAGCAGCATTATTCCCAGTAGCCAAAAGGTAAAAGGAAGCAATTCAGTGTTCATTGGAAGATGCACAGATACAAAAATATAGCATATACATACAATAAAATAATACTCAGCCTTGAAAGGGAAGGAAATTCTAATGAAACCGTAGGTTAGATCCATTTCACCCGCGCCTACTCATCAAGGTCGGTTTAAGACTTGCACATCCTCCAGGCATCACGGAGCCTAAACCATAAGGTGTTTGCCTGAGTTATTTTCCAGAAACTTGGAGTCAGCTGTGTCTAGTTTGAGCTGAGCTGGTTGTGACTGGATAGGACCACCGACCCTCCAACTGGGCATGCGCGAGTGTCGCCAGGTGACCTTGTAACATCGGAGGGCTGAAAACTCCACCCTCGGATGGTGCCGAGGCCCGGGAATTAGCTACGCCTGCGCAGAACGACCAGGACCACACCTTTTCCCATCACCTCTCCCCATGCCTCCGACCCCCCTACCTCTGTATTCTACTCCGTCAGTGTATCCCATACACACCCCAGCCCCTTGCCCTGGGAGAGGCGGATTTGAGATTTGTTTTCCATCTCTTCGATTGGCTGCCTTGCGAATAACCCTTCTCGGTACTGCAAACCTCGGTGTCTGGTGGTTTGACCTGCTGCAAGCGGGCACAACAAAGCTGGTTCAGTAACACATGCTATGACATGGATGAACCTGAGGGCAGCTCTGCTAAGTGAGCTGTCAGTCACGAGAAGACAAGTGCTGTGTGATTCTATGATAGAGCAGAATCTTCTAGAGAAGAATGGTGGTGATGGTTGCACGATAATGTGAATGCACGTAACACTGCTGGCCCTTACTCTTAAAAATGGTCAAGATGTATGTGTATTTTACCACAACTGTAAAAGCTTTTAAGTGGGGCAAAGTCACAGAACTAATGCGATCCCTCTGGCCTCCGCCTCCCTCTGGTCCCACGTTAGGCTTCACAGTTTGACCCTAATTCCTAACCCGCTGGCGATCCTCTGCTGGTCTACACCTGGGTAGGTTTGCCAATTCTGTTTCCTCTCCCTGGAATTCTCTTGCCTGCTTTTATCCTGTTGTTTGACCGACCCCACCTCAAATGTCAGCCTGCTGAAGCCTTTCCCCATCCGACCCCCCACAGCCTGTTCCAAGGGTTACTGGTCTCTTTCTGGGCCTCCTCTTTGTCATGTCTGTATTCCTGTAGCTGTCCTTTCACATAATATTTTGGCTATGCGTTTGCTGGTCTACACTGTCTCCCCAGTAGACGTGGGCTGTGTTGGGGAGGGCGCCTGATGACATGAGGGTAATGGCATTTTCTCAGCCATTCAGGGCTGAGAGTGAAGACCCAAATATTTGGAGATAGAATGTAATTTAAATGGGATTATAATGGCCATAAACACACACACTTTGTGACTTTGTGGTGACTCTCCTACATCTCTGTATTATGAGCAGAGCAGAAGGTCCTAGGCTGGTGTCACTGCAATTTTGGGCATCCCTAGGGGCCATCAGGGTCTCTGGTGGGTCCATGGAGAGATGAAACCCATGAGAGATGAATGGGTTCCTGGCCTGGCCCAGGTTTAAGATTCCTAGTAAACTGTGTCCAGTGGGGCAGGAACCCATGCTTAAAGAAGAGTTCCTGGTATATACATGAGGCCTGGGAAACTGGGATGGGGCGGGGAGGGGGAGAATAATTAAAATACTTGCAAAGGACATCCCTGGACACCCTTGTGCACCTCACCTGACCCAACCCTTAAAGATACTTGGGCCAGATTCCCAAGAAAAAGAGATTCTATAGGAAGCAGCCAAAGAAATCAATTTTTTTTTAAAGTGATATCCCCAGGAATACTTAAGAACCTATTGAAAGGATAGAAATATAGATAGAAAGAGGAAACAAATTCAGAAATAGACCCACAGGACTTCCCTGGCAGTCCAGTGGTTAAGACTCTGCACTTCCACTGCGGGGGGTGCAGGTTCGATCCCTGGTCAGGGAAGTTCTGCATGCTATGGCTTGTGGCCAAAAAAAAAAAAAAAGAAAGAAAGAAAGAAAGAAATAGACCCACATATGCACAGTTCATTGATTCATTACAAAGGTGCCAAGGCAACCCAAGGGGAAAGAGACTGCCTTTTCAATAAGTAGTGTTGGAACAATTGAACATCCATACAGGGAAAAAAAAGAAGTTAATCCTTGCCTCACACTGTATGTAAACATTAACCCAAAATGGATCAGAGACCTAAGTGTAAGAGCTAAATCTATGAAACATCTAGAAGAAAAACATTAAAGAAAATTTGTGTGACTTTGGATTAGGCAAAAATTTCTTAGGTATGACAACAAAAGCATAATCCTTAAAAAAAAAAGTGATAAATTACACTTCATCAAAGTTAAAAATGTTTGCTCTTCAAAAGACACCATTAAGAAAGCAAAAAGACAAGCCACAGACTGAGAGAAGATATTTGCAAATCATGTATCTGATTAACTTGTAACATCTTATAACAATATTTAAGGACCTTCTATAACCCAACTGAAAATGAGTAAAAGAGTTGAATAGACATTTTGCCCAAAAGTTATACAAATAGAATGTATTAATGTATTTAAATACCTGTTTGCATACCCTCTCAATAAAGAAACCATTGAAGTTCACAGATGTTTTTTAAATTTGCTTACAGGAGGGCCTCTTGCCTGGTGCCCCCTTCAGTCTGGAACAGCTAAGACCATGTTAAAGTCCACGACAACAACAGTCGCCTCAACTATCCCTTGTGAGACTTGCAGCCACAAACGGTAAGAATCGCATCCATCTGGTAACCTGGGGAGTCTGTGAGATGAATTCAGGGGAGGAAGGTGGACCTCAGGGGTGCTGTAAGCAGGGGTGTGCCTGTAAATGCTTAACACGTGCTCTACAGGGGACAATCCTGATTTGTCGTGTTTGCCACTTTCCATGGTGTAAATACTCCCATCCTGGCTAATTTCAAGCTAATGTCATGACGTCACCGAACCCAGAGTTGGGAAGAGATCCATGTGATCAGCTCTCCTGAGCAGCCCAAACCAACTCCAGCACGTGCCTGGCAATGAGATGCCACTTCACGCAACTAATTGGCACATCAACAAGCCTGACAATACTGAGTGTTTCATATAAAGATGCATTAAATGGTGGTGGGAGTGAAAATTGGTACATCCGCTTTGGTGAGCAAGGTGGCTTTATCTGGTGATGCTTGTAGTCTACAGTCCAAAAATGTTTGCAGTTTTGTACCAGATGTGTACACAGGGCTTCTTGCAGCATTGTTGGAAAGAGCAAAAAAGTGGAAACGACCTAAATGTTCATCAGTAGGAAAATGTATAAATAAATCATGGAATAGTCATTCAGTAGAAGAATGCCCTACAGCATTTAAAATTAATAAGCTAATATATGTATCAGGACGGCTATATCTTGGAAAACATAATGTTGAATAAAAAATCAAGCTTTAGGATGTTATGTGATACATAACATAGAACTTCTGTAGAAGTTTTAAATGCATAAAATGCTACCCTGCAATATGGTATAGAAATATATATTCATTGAAACGTGATGAAATCATTTAAAATAGACTAGACAAATACATACCAAATTTATGATAATATTGCCTCTGGGGAGAGAAAAAGGAGATTGAAGCTGGGGATGGATACAAAGGGTACTTCGTCTTTATTATATTATTCTAGCTCCTTTAAATGTTAAAAAATAGTGATCTGAAATAAAAATGACAACGTATTAATGGTTTAAATTCTGGATTCTGAGAAATAAGGCATAGTGCTGGTTACCTTTTTCTTTGTTTTTTTGGTATTTCAAAAACTCCTTCAAAACATCAAGCCACAATCTTTTATGACATGAGATTGTTAATTCTATCCCTGTTCACTGGCAAATCCCACAAACCAAAATACTCAGGTGGAGAAGTGCCATTAGCACATGACCATGTGGGTCCTTTCCTCTCAAGTGGATGGGACCAGAGGGGAACAGTTTATGTCCCCTTCACCGGGAAGCCCCTCTTGACTTCCTCCTCTGAGCTCCTGGTGGCATTTCATGAATGTACCTCTGGTGACATTCGTCGCACTAATTGTACAATAATTAGCATTTCCATCTCTCTCTCTCTCATTAAACGTGAGATCCTCCTGGGTGGGAACCACAGTGTATTCATTTCTACAATCTTGGGGTCTTGCATGTGCCCCAGCAGGTGATGTGATTTTGAATGAAATCAGGAATGAAGGAATCATCTCCATTTTACAAGACCACCTTCTAAATTTAGTAAGACGGTGCTATGTTCTGAATGTTTGTGTCCCCCAAAAATGTGTATATTGAGATCCTCACCCCAAGAGGAGCAAGGTGGAAGCATCAGTGTCTCTTCTGACTTAGCCCCAGTGGTCACAGACCACCATGTCCACAGGATCCCTGTGGCTTCACAGCTAAGCCCTAACCATGTGGGAGGAGACCACACAAGGGTGTGAATGTGTCACCAAGTCCAAGCTTGTACTGCTCACCACACGACAGACCAGTAAATCAAGACACAAGCTGTTGGGGTGAGGAATAGTGACTTTATCTGGAAAGCCAGCAGACCGAGAAGATGGTGGACTCCTGTCCCAAAGAACCATCTTGCCCAAGGTAGAATTCAGGCTCCTTTTATACTAAAAGGGGAGAGGGAGTAAAATCAAACACCTCCTGGTTCCCATCACCCTCTGGAGGGGATGTGTTCATTTCTTCCTCCCTGCAGTCGTTCACAGGTGGGCCTGGTCAGGATGTTTCCCGTGAGCTAAACAAAGGTATTTCAGCTTAATGCTCATTATGTGGGAGGCAGGGTTCCTAGAGATGGGCCACTGTGTATCATTTAAGCTTATAGGCAACATCCCTTTGGTGATTAACCTGGAATGGAATACAAAGGTTCTTCCCTGTTACAAATGCCAGGAGGAGAGAGTCCCTGGGGTGCCCTTGAAAGCTGGCTGCCACAGCCTACAGCCACAGTGTTGCCCTACTGGAAGGCCTGCTAGGGGTAGAAGGGTTGGGGTCAAGGACCCTAACACATGATAGGTACTCAGTAAAGTCAGTACCCTCTCTTTCCCTTTCGTCCTGACCATGTGACCCTCAAGGGTCATCCCTGCTTAGACCTTATCACTCCTTCCTCCGAGCTGACCCACTACCCCACTGCTGCCTCCATCAAGTGATAAACATGAAGGTTTATCACTTCCTCCAGTCCCCTCTGTTCTCCTCTCTCTTCTGGGCCCTACACGTCTTACTCTGAAGTGAAGGAGGAGTCTTCCAATTGTCTACTGTGGCCTCACAGACCCACCCAAAGCAGTGACCTTTAATTTGCTCATGAATCTGGTGTTCACAGGGCTCAGCTGGGCAGCTCTTGCTTGGGGTCTGCCATGTGGTTGCAGACAGGCTGGAGCTGGGGTCATCCCAAATGTTCTCTTCAGGACTTCCCTGGTGGCGCAGTGGTTAAGAATCCGCCTGCCAATGCAGGGGACACGGGTTCGAGCCCTGGTCCGGGAAGATCCCACATGCTGCAGAGCAACTAAGCCCATGCACCACAACTACTGAGCCTGTGCTCTAGAGCCCATGAGCCACAACTACTGAGCCCACGTGCCAGAACTACTGAGCCTGTGCTATAGAGCTTGTGCTCTGCAACAAGAGAAGCCACCACAATGAGAATCCCGTGCACTGCAACGAAGAACAGCTATAGAGCTTGTGCTCTGCAACAAGAGAAGCCACCACAATGAGAATCCCGTGCACTGCAACGAAGAACAGCCCCCGCTCGCCACAACTAGAGAAAGCCCGTGTGTAGCAACGAAGACCCAACACAGCCAGAAAGAAAGAAAGAAAGAAAGAAAGAAAGGAAGAAAGGAAGAAAGAAAGGAAGGAAAGAAAGGGACGAAATGGAAGGAAGGATGGAAAGGAAAGGAAGAAAGGAAGAAAGAAAAGAAAGAAAGAAAAATGTTCTCTTCATGTGTCTGGGTTGGAAAGACTCAAACAGCTGGGGGCTGGGGTGCCTGGGGTTCCTGAGACATTTCTATCTTTCTAGATAGATCCACAGATGATGAAGATAGACAGGTAGATGCAGATAGATGATGGATAAATAGGTAGATTGAATGAATGACAGGTATAGATGGATAAGTAAATGATAGACAGATGACAGATGTAAATGGAGAGATCGAGAGAGACACAGTGGTACGTTGTCAATATATCATCCCTGTTCTCTAGAACCAATTGTTAAATATTCAGGAATTTTGTGAGCTGGTTGCCAAACCACTGGTAGCTTGAAATTGATGGTGATGAGAGTATTTATGTCACAGAAATAAGCTATACATCAGGTCTTTTTTTTTTTTTTTTTTGAGAGAGCAAGCTTGTCTACATAACTGGATGTGGATAGATAAAGAAATGTTTTTATTCTCAGTTCTGTTTAGACATACCCAGTTTCCCAGCTTTGTCCACTGAGCAAGGTGAAAAGGTGAAGGGAAGTAAAACCTTCTCCCACTGGCTTTTAGCAAACAGGCACCACATCACCCCCCTCCCCTGAGCTCGCCAGACCTGCAGCAGCTCCGAAAGGGAGCAGCCTCTGCAATCAGCTGAGGTCACTCTACAAAATCATCAAGGCCGTCAGCCCCGCGGAAACACTCCGGGTTAGAAATATCCCACATCTGTTCAAAGTCAGAGGAACAGAGTCGATAAAGCAGTAATTGTTTATACTTCTATTGAAAAGTCTTCGCTTAAAATTGAAAGAAGCAAACGCCACACTTGCAGAGAAAGTTACCAAAGCTGAGCAGAAATGGTTTCCCCTTCTGTTTACCTAAACCCCCAAGGCCTTCTTTAGAAAGGACATCTTAAATCCAAAATTTAAATGAAGGACTTTTGCTTTTTTTAAAAAATTTTATTAGAGTATAGCTGATTCACAATGTTGTGTTAGTTTTAGGTGTACAGCAAAGTGATTCAGTTACACATACACACATATTCATTCTTTTTCAGATTCTTTACCCATACAGGTTATTAGGGAATATTGAGTAGAGTTCCCTGTGTTATAATACAGTAGGTCCTTGTTGGTTATCTGTTTTATATATAGTAGTGTGTGTATGTTAATCCCAAACTTCTAATTTATCCCTCTCCCCAACATTTCCCCTTTGGTAACCATAAGTTTGTTTTCAAAATCTGTGAGTCTCTTTCTGTTTTGTAAATAACTTCATTTGTATCATTTTTTAAAATTAGATTCCACATATGAATGATATCATGGTATTTGTCTTTCTTTGTCTGACTTACTTCACTTAGTATGATAATCTCTAGGTCCATCCATATTGCTGCAAATGTCATTATTTTGTTCTTTTTTATGGCTGAGTAATTTTCCATTGTATATATATACCACATCTTCTTTATCCATTCATCTGTCAGTGGACATTTAGGTTGCTTCCATGTCTTGGCTATTGTGAATAGTGCTGCTATGAACAAAGGGATGTATGTATCTTTTTGAATTATAATTTTGTCTGGGTATATGCCCAGGAGTAGGATTGCTAGATCATATGGTAGCTCTATTTTGAGGGGGTTTTATTTTGTCTTTTTTAAACTCTTTTTTTGTTTTTTTAAATTATCTTTGGCTGCATCGGGTCTTCGTGGCCGCGCATGGGCTTTCTCTAGTTGCGGCGAGCGGGGGCTACTCTTCATTGCGGTGCGCAGGCTTCTCATTGCAGTGGCTTTTGTTGCAGAGCATGGGCTGTAGGTGCGTGGGCTTCAGTAGTTATGGCAAGCGGGCTCAGTAGTTGTGGCTCACGGGCTCTAGAGTGCAGGCTCAGTAGTTGTGGCTCACGGGCTTAGTTGCTCCGCGGCATGTGGGATCTTCCCGGACCAGGGCTCAAACCCGTGTCCCCTGCATTGGCAGGCGGATTCTTAACCACTGCGCCACCAGGGAGTCCCTATTTTTAGTTTTTTAAGGAACCTCTGTACTGTTCTCCATAATGGTTGTACCAATTTACATTCCCACCAACAGTGTAGGAGGGTTCCCTTTTCTCCACACCCTCTCCAGCATTTATTGTTTGTAGACTTTTGGATGATGTGAGGTGATACCTCATTGTAGTTTTGACTTGCATTTCTCTAATAATTAGTGATGTTGAGCATCTTTTCATGTGCTTTTTGGCCGTCTGTATGTCTTCTTTGGAGAAATGTCTATTTAGATCTTCTGCCCATTTTTTGATTGGGTTGTTTGGTTTTCTGACCTAGAGCTGCATGAGCTATTTGTATATTTTGGAGTTTAATCCCTTGTTGGTCACTTTGTTTGCAAATATTTTCTCCCATTCTGTGGGTTGTGTTTTCATTTTGTGTATGGTTTCCTTTGCTGTGCAAAAGCTTTTAAGTTTCATTAGGTCCCATTTGTTTATTTTTGTTTTTATTTTCATTACTCTAGGAGGTGGATCCAAAAAGATATTGCTGTGATTTATGTCAAAGAGTGTTCTGCCTGTATCTTCCTCTAAGAGTTTTATAGTGTCCGGCCTTACATTTAGGTCTTTGATCTATATTGAGTTTATTTTTGTGTATGGTGTTAGAGAATGTTCTAATTTCATTCTTTTACATGTAGCTGTCCAGTTTTCCCAGCACCACTTATTGAAGAGTTTGTCTTTTCTCCGTTGTATATTCTTGCTTCTTTTGTCATAGATTAATTGACCATAGGTGCATGGGTTTATTTCTGGGCTTTCTATACTGTTCCATTGATCTGTATATCTGTTTTTGCACCATTACCATACTGTTGTGATTATTGTAGAAGGACTTTTGCTTTTCATTAGAAGTGAATCATGTGGGAAAGGGGTAATGGCAGGCATTTATGAGCACATGTTAGAATGTTCTGGAATAATGCATTTTATGCAGTTAAAGGTGCCTAGAAGGAAAATGGAGAAAAGAGAATAGTGAGACACTGGACAGAAAGTGATGCCAGGGGTCCCTGGGCCTCAAAGTCTGGAGCAAAGTGATGACCTGCAGCTCTCCAGGCCTGATTCAGGCTGTGGACCTGGATCCCTGCTGACATCCGGGATCCCTGTTAGAACAAGCCTCCAAAGCTTTACGATAGATGGCTTCATCTCAAGAAGCTCTGGACTGAGATTGTCCTCCACACCACAAGGGGGCGCCACATCATAACAAGTCTATGCAATGGAAGCTTCCAGAACACTGACCCCCCCCCACATGTTCCCATACATTTTTTAAATTTATTTTATTGACGTATAGTTGATTTACATTGTTGTGTTAATTTCTGGTGTACAGCAAAGTGATTCAGTTATACATATATATATTCTTTTCCATTACGGTTTATCACAGGACATTGAATATAGTTCCCTGTGCTCTACAATGGGACCTTGTTGTTTATCCATCCTGTATATAATAGTCTGCATCTACTAACGCCAACCTCCCCCTTGACAACCACAAGTCTGTTCTCTATGTCTGTGAGTCTGTTTCTGTTTCATAGATAAGTTCATTTGTGCCATATTTTAGATTCCATATATAAGTGATATCATAGGGTATTTGTCTTTCTCTTTCTGACTTACTTCACTTAGTATGATAATCTCTAGGTCCATTTTTCTACACTTTTTAAAACATTTTTTGTCAAAAATCCCAAAAACTCTGCAAAGAGAAACAAAATAAAATTTGATTAATCTAAACGTCCTGAACCCTACCTCTACTAGGGGCAAAAATGACTTGACTCCCGTGAGATCAGGCTTACTATTTTCCCTGGCAGTTGGAGGGAAGCTCTTATTCAGAGATGTCTTAGAGGAAAGGAGAGAAAATAGAGGAGATGTTTGAAACAGAATTTAAAATCACTCTTGAATTTTCTTTGAGTATTGTAAATACTAAACGCTCACCCTTGGCAATGAATACTAAGTAACTCCTTGTCTTTCTGGAGGGTTTTTGCTTGTACTCGTGTTATCGCTAAAATCTCATAACCTCTGAGTTAATCCTCCATGGACATGTGAGGGGAAATTAGCGTGGCCCGCACACACTTTGATCTCCTAGTTAAGCAGCCTTTTCATTTATCTCCTGAGCCCTCTGTTGAATTCTAGCAGAATTAGGAAGTTAAAGTACCAGTGACCTCTTTTTGTCTAGCAAATGTAAAGAAGTCTAAGGGGTGTGTGGTGAGTGAGAAAGTGAGTGAGTGACAGAGTGGACTTCCCTTCTAGTTTTCTAGCTCAACACCGAAAAGATGGGGAGATGCCACAGCTCAGCAAAGGACAGTGCAGATGAAAACACTTACCCTGAGTTTTCACTTTCGTAACTTAAAAAAAAAAAAAGATCTTGTCGCTGAGTTTCTGCTGTGATATTGGATGCTTTAACTTGTGAAAGACAGTCCCAGAAATGTGGGTCTTGGGGTGCATCCACTAAGGAGTTCATCTGGAAAAGGTGGAGAGGAAATTATTGCTTCTTCAGAGGGAAGAGAGTTCAGGAAGTTCGTAGACAGTAAGGAGACAATGAAGACCTCCGTCGGGAGAATCAGGATCTGAGATACAAGCTCCACATCTGCAGGAAAGGAAATCCGAGGCAGAGAGCAGCGTGCTCGCAAGGTCATCTGGATGCAGCTCATGACCTTCAGCTCAGGGGCCAGGCCCTGGAGGAACCACAAAGGCTCAGCCCAAATTCAGTGTCACCCAGTACATTCCATTCAGTTAAATGTTTAATAATTTTGTCAAATCATCTCCTTTCTAGTGGTCTTGTATAAATGATTCTGCCTTGTTTTTTAAAGAAAGAAAACACAATTTATTTAGCGGTTAAACATCTGAAGTCGATAGACAACCACCACCTTGCCTCAGTTACACTCACTCGTGCTCTGACGCACCCACTAGGTGCCTCCTTTGATGGCACAGATGCAAAGCAGAAAGCTCTTGTTCCACCTCTCAAATCCCAAAAGATGTCACAGGTACAGGTGGTGGAGTAGATCGTGGAAAAAACTGCAGGCATTAGCAGTTCTTAAGAGAACCCAAGTGCATGCAAACTACCTGATGGTGAATACTCGGGCTGCCTTAGAAACTGAAATTTCTGATCAATCCAGGAGGAAGGGAAAAAAAGGCTACCTGGAGCTCGTGCTGCCAACAGGAAAGCCTGACTCTAGTGTACACAGCTTAAAAAATTATATCGCTATGCAAAATCATCCCTCAGAAAGCTGCAAGATGGGAGGTGAAGCACGTGTTAACTAATCTTACCGAGGTAAACATTTCACAGTACATATGTGTGTCAAATCATCACATCGTATACCTTAAAGCTACACAATATTATTTGTAAATTATATTTCAGGAAAGCTGGGAAGAAAAAGAAGAAGGTGCCCAGGTCCAGGGTGCTGGTGGAAAACAAATAATGGGACAGAGAGAACTCATCAAATTACAAAAGGAACTATTGAATCCAGAGAAAATGAAAAAAATGTCAAGAACAGAAACGGAAGCATAGACGTGTGCATGGCTCCAGCGTGAATTGTAAGAACTTAGGTCATGATGATGCAAACACCAAATGGGAATCCTTCCTTTCGATGTTTTGGGAAGGCCGGAAGTGGGTGTGAGGCCAGGAGGATGTCAGAGACCTGAACTCTCATCAGGAAACAGTAGGATAGTGTGTCATTTAATAACACGGTTATAAACACCAGAAGAAACTTCTAAATGGGTTGAAAATGGACACTGGAGGGAAAAACTGGAGTGGGGTCAGGTAGAGCAAGGCGCCACTAATTTTGTTGTAAACCACGTAGGACTGTTCCACTTTTTCAAGCATGTACATATATGAATTTGATTTTTTTAAATAAATTTTTAAATCCCCAGATCAGGTGTGTCACCTCCTCCCAAACCCCTTTGGGATTAAGTGCTCCGTCTCTTGCTCCTAAAGCACTGGGGCCAACCTCCCGCCATATTGAATCGGTCTGCTCATGGGTCTTGATGTTTCCCCACCAAACTGGAAGTGTCTCATGCCTGACCCAGAGAGGTGCCCAGGAAGTCTTTGTGGATCCAAACAGAAGCCCGGACAGGAACCCCCTGCTGACCTCCCAGAAGTGTTTGAGGTTCAGATGTGCCTCCTGAGAGGGGGTGTTGGGAGATCCCCAGATGGCATAAGGATGTGCAGTGCCTGCGGACATCCATCAGGTGGTTCACTAACAGCCAGGAGCTGTCCTTGCACAGGGCCTGCAATGTGCTCTGACAGCGTGCTGGGTCCTGAGAGGACACTCGCGGGGCCAACATTAGCCTCAAAGCCCCCCTGCCCTTTGGGCGATCCACCCCAGCAGGGGGACTAATGAGGCTGTTTGGAAACGGCACAGCTGAACGGTTAAGGCCCCAGGTCTGGAGGGCTCTGCCCTTTCCGGCACTCTCACCTTGGGCAAGACTGGCTATGGCAGTCCTCGCAAACTAATCCAGATCCCTTCCCTCGGGGGGCACTTCTGGGCCCCTGTCACCACACTTGGAGCAGAGGTTCCTGGGGGCACGCAGGGGAGGGAGCGCCCTGGGCTTTCTGCAGACTAGGCTCTGCGAGCAGGGCCGCACTCCAGACGCCTCGGTGCAGCCGGGGCTCACGCTGCCCAGCAGCCGCCTCCCCCACCGAGACGTCTAGGTGAGGAGCCTCAGCGTCCCACCTCCCCTTCAGCCTGGAGGCCCCTCCCTCCAGGCTGGGAGCCCCAGGGCGGAGCTCGAGTGAAGCCCACCCCTGACCATGGAGGCCTGCGAGGCCCACTTTCGTATTCCCGAAAGTCCCAACCCCGCCCTATGCACCGGACCTAGTCTTGGAGGATCCTGGAAAGGGTGAGGAAATCTCCAAGACTGAACTCGAGGAGCTCAGGTTACCCAACCGAGGCTGAGAAGCCACTGACTAAGCATTTCAAGGCATGAAGTGGGCAATCCAGTTCCCCTGTCTGGCCTCTCGTTCCGCTTTTCTGGGCTTTTACCTCTCATAATGGAGCCCCAAAGAGTCAGACCTGAGTCCCCAGAGCACAGCAGGTATGTATGGCACAGGCCGGAAGGGAAGCCACTGTGAGTGACGACAAGCTGCTCAGGCCAGGACCCTGGGCTCCTCTCTCCCACCCCCACCTCCAGTCCATCCTCAAGGCCTGTCTATTCCTCCCACAGGACGCATTCCTGCTGTGTCTGCTCTGAACCACCTCCACTTCCTGAATCTTTCACCTGAGTACCTGGGCAGCTCCCAGCCAGCCCCCCACTTCCACTCTGCCCCCTCCCGGCCAGTCTCCCCACTGCCCCTGCAGGGGAAGCACCCTGTGTTGCTCTCCTGCTAAAGACCCACCAGTGGGTTCCAGATGCACTTATTAAAAGTCAGCCTCCTGCCACTGGCCCGAGGTCCCTGGCCACCCCTCCAGCCTCATCTCCTTTTACTGCCTGCCTCACTCATGGCCCTCCAGACACATGGTCTTCTGTTATTGTCAGACAAAGCCAACACCTTTCCTGCCTCAGGGCCTTTGCACTTGCTGTTTCCACCACCTAGAATGCTCCTCCCCTAATTCTTCATGTCTCAGCTCAGAATACTGCCTCCTCAGAGAGGCCTCCCCTGACCCTCCGGGCTAACTGGATCCCCCATTACTTGCCATCTCAGCACCATGTTCATTTCCGTCTTGGCTCTTAAGTGAACGTGCAGTTACTGTATTTGTCCTCTTGCTGGCTTTCTCTCTCCCCACTAGGATGTGGGTGGGCCCCTCGAGGGCAGGGACCCCGTCTGTCTAGTTTGCCCTCATAGCTTCAACACATATCTGAAACAGCACTGGATATGCAGCAGGTGTTCAACAAAATTGGATGGATATATCAAAGTTCTTGATTTTGGACTTCAGAACTGTGGAAGAAAAGATGTCTGTTATTTTAACCCACCCAGTTTGTGGTGCTTTGTTACAGCAGCCCTGGGACGCCCATACAGTCACCTTCCAGCTCAGCCGTATCTTAGGCCTCTGATCTCCTGTGTCATGAAGGTCAAAATAATAACAACACGTGCTTCAGAAGACTATTACTCAGCCATAAAAAGAAACGAAATTGAGTTATTTATAGTGAGGTGGATGGACCTAGAGTCTGTGAAACAGAGTGAAGTAACTCAGAAAGAGAAAACCAAATACCGTAAGCTAACACATATTTATGGAATCTAAAGAAAAAAAAAAAGTGGTTCTGATGAACCTAGTGGCAGGACAGGAATAAAGACGCAGACGTAGAGAATGCACTTGAGGACACGGGGAGGGGGAAGGGTAAGCGAGGACGAAGCGAGAGAGTGGCATGGACATATATATACTACCAAATGTAAAATAGCTAGCTAGTGGGAAGCAGCCGCATAGCACAGGGAGATCAGCTCAGTGCTTGTGTCCACTTAGAGGAGTGGGATAGGGAGGGTGGGAGGGAGACGCAAGATGGAGGGGATATGGGGATATATGTATACATACAGCTGATTCACTTTCTTATACAGCAGAAAATAACACAACACTGTAAAGCAATTATACTCCAATAAAGATGTTAAAAAAGAAAATACTTTGGGGACTTCCCTGGTTGTCCAGTGGTTAAGAATCCGCCTTCCAATACAGGGGGCGCAGGTTTGATCCCCGGTCGGGGAACTGAGATCCCACGCATTGTGCAGCACAGCCGAAACAAAAAAATAAAATAAAAATACTTTATTGCTAAAAAACGCTAACCATCAGCTGAGCCTTCGGCGAGTAGTAATCTTTTTGCTGATGGAGGCTTTGAAATAGTGTGAGAATTACTAAAATATGACACAAAGACAAGAAGTGAGCAACTGCTGTTGGAAATACTGTGCCAACAGACTTGCTCCACAAAGAGCTGCCGCAAACCTCCAATCTGTAAAAAACACAAGATCCGGGAAGCACAATAATTATAATAGAATGTAATGTACTATGATATAATATAATGTAATATAATACAATATAGCCTGTATAGTCAAAGAAAAGGAAATCAATATCTAGAAGAGATATATGCACCTCTACATTCATTACAGCATTATTCACAAGAGCCAAGATAGGAAAGCAATGCAAAATTCATCAACAGAGAAATGGATAAAGAAAATGTGGTATATACATAGGATATGATTCAGACTTATTAGTAGGAAATCCTACCAGTTGTGACAACGGGGACAGAACTAGAAGACATGATGATAAGTGAAATGGGTCAGTCACAGAAGGACAAAACTGTGTGTTTCCGCTTATACGAGGTATCTAAAAGAGTCAAACATATATTGTCAGGGGTGGGGGAGGAGAGAATGGGGAGTTGTTCCATGGGTATAAAGTTACAGTTACACAGGATGCATATGTTCTAGAGAACTGCTGTATGACTAAGTGTCTATAGGTAACAAGGCACACTATTCTTTTCGTTCTAATTTAAAAATTTTAATTCAACTGTAACTGACCTACAACACTCTGTTAGGTCCAGGTGCATAACATCAATATTTCTATACGTTAGAAAATGATCATGGTCTAGTTACCATCTAGTTACCATCCGTCAGCGTACAAAGTTATAATGTTATTGACTGTATTCCCCGTGCTGTATATTTCATTCCCATGACTCATTTCTTTTGTAACTGGTTATCTGTTCCTCTTCATCTCCCTCACCTATTTCACTCATCCACCTACCCTCTTCTGGCAACCACCTGTTTGTTCTCTGTATCTATGAGTCTGTTTCTCTTTAGTGACATTAGTTCATTTGTTTTGTTTTTTAGATTCCACATACAAATGAGATCATACGGTATGTGTCTTTCTCTGTCTGACTTACTGCACGTAGCATAATACCCTCTAGCTCCATCCATGTTGCCACAAATAGCAAGATTTCATTCTTTTTTTTTTAATTTTAAAAACTTTATTTATTTTACTTTTGGCTGCGTTGGGTCTCTGTTGCTGCATGTGGCCTCTTTTCTAGTTGCGGCCAGCGGGGGCTTCTCTTCCTTGCGGTGCATGGGCTTCTCATTGCGGTGGCTTCTCTTGTTGCAGAGCATGGGCTCCAGGTAAGCAGGCTTCAGTAGCTATGGTACGCGGGCTCAGTAGTTGTGGTACGCGGGCTCAGTAGTTGTGGCTCACAGGCTCTAGAGCATGGCTCAATAGTTGTGGCACACGGGCTTAGTTACTCCGTGGCATGTGGGATATTCCGGGACCAGGGCTTGAACCCATTTCCCTTTATAAAAGTGCCAACTTATAAAAGTGCTAACAAAAGATCAAGATGAAAAAAAATTAATTACATGGGACTGAGTGAACTGATGAGGATGAGTATAATTTTTCTGACTTTGTTTGAATTAAAAAAAAGAATCCCACAAGGACTCAGAGGCAAAGAATATACAAATCAATTTTCACTGCAAAGGAAAGGAGCTGTTACAGTGGAGGATTACTGGACTGAACGTCAGTATTATGACATAGTATGAGTGTGTTTCGTGTTTGGTAATTGCAGTCATTGTTGCTTTTGTTGTGGTCATCCATGTACAATGCCTGGTGTCAGTCTATTTATCTCTTGTAAAAATAAAATACAGTGTGTGTGAAAAAAACAAAACAAAACAGAAACATACTCACAGACATAGAAAACAAACCAGTGGTTACCAGTGGGGAGGAGAAAGGGGGGAAGGGCAAATTAGGGGCATGAGATTACTATGTATAAAACAGATAAGAAGCAAGGATATATTGTACAGCACAGGGAAATACAGCCATTATCTTGTGATAAATTTTAATGGAGTATAAAAATACTGAACCACTGTCTGTACCTGTGAAACATATATAATATTGCAAATCAACTATACTTCAATGAAAATAAAGTTTTAACAAGATTAAAAAAGAATAGTGTGCCTCGTTACCTATAGACACTTAGTCATACAGCAGTTCTCTAGAACATATGCATCCTGTGTAACTGTAACTTTATACCCATGGAACAACTCCCCATTCTCTCCTCCCCCACCCCGACAATATATGTTTGACTCTTTTAGATACCTCGTATAAGCGGAAACACAGTTTTGTCCTTCTGTGACTGACCCATTTCACTTATCATCATGTCTTCTAGTTCTGTCCCCATTGTCACAACTGGTAGGATTTCCTACTAAGTCTGAATCATATCCTATGTATATACCACATTTTCTTTATCCATTTCTCTGTTGATGAAAATTTGCATTGCTTTCCTATCTTGGCTCTTGTGAATAATGCTGTAATGAATGTAGAGGTGCATATATCTCTTCTAGATATTGATTTCCTTTTGACTATACAGGCTATATTATATTATATTACATTATGTTATATCATAGTACATTACATTCTATTATAATTATTGTGCATCCCGAATCTTGTGTTTCTTACAGATTGGAGGTTTGCGGCAGCTCTTTGTGGAGCAAGTCTGTTGGCACAGTATTTCCAACAGCAGTTGCTCACTTCTTGTCTTTGTGTCATATTTTAGTAATTCTCACACTATTTCAAAGCCTCCATCAGCAAAAAGATGACTACTCGCCGAAGGCTCAGCTGATGGTTAGCATTTTTTAGCAATAAAGTATTTTTAATTTTTTTTTTTGTTTCGGCTGTGCTGCACAGCGCGTGGGATCTCAGTTCCCCGACCGGGGATCAAACCTGCGCCTCCTGTATTGGAAGGCGGATTCTTAACCACTGGACAACCAGGGAAGTCCCCAAAGTATTTTCTTTTTTAACATCTTTATTGGAGTATAATTGCTTTACAGTGTTGTGTTATTTTCTGCTGTATAAGAAAGTGAATCAGCTGTATGTATACATATATCCCCATATCCCCTCCATCTTGCGTCTCCCTCCCACCCTCCCTATGCCACCCCTCTGGGTGGACAGAAAGCACCGAGCTGATCTCCCTGTGCTATGCGGCTGCTTCCCACTAGCTATCTATTTTACATTTGGTAGTGTATATATGTCCATGCCACTCTCTCGCTTCGTCCCAGCTTACCCTTCCCCCTCCCCGTGTCCTCAAGTGCATTCTCTACGTCTGCGTCTTTATTCCTGTCCTGCCACTAGGTTCATCAGAACCACTTTTTTTTTCTTTAGATTCCATAAATATGTGTTAGCATACGGTATTTGTTTTTCTCTTTCTGAGTTACTTCACTCTGTTTCACAGACTCTAGGTCCATCCACCTCACTACAAATAGTTCAGTTTCGTTTCTTTTTATGGCTGAGTCATATTCCATTGTATATATGTGCCACATCTTCTTTATCCATTCATCTCTCAATGGACACTTAACTTGCTTCCACGTCCTGGCTGTTGCAAATAGTGCTGCAGTGAACATTGTGGTACGTGTCTCTCTTTGAATTATGGTTTTCTCAGCATATGTGCCCAGTAGTGGGATTGGAGGATCATATTGGTAGTTCTATTTTTAGTTGTTTTTTTTTTTATAAATTTATTTTCATTTATTCATTATTTTTGGCTGTGTTGCATCTTCATTGCTGTGTGCGGGCTTTCTCTAGCTGCAGCGAGCAGGCGCTACACTGTTGTGGTGCGCGGGCTTCTCATTGCGCTGGCTTCTCTTCTTGCGGAGCACGGGCTCTAGGCGTGCGGGCTTCAGTCGTTATGGCACACGGGCCTAGTTGCCCTGTGGCATGTGGGATCTTCCCGGACCACGACTCGAACCCGTGTCCCCTGCGTTGGGAGGAGGATTCTTAACCACTGCACCACCAGGGAAGCCCTATTTTTAGTTTTTTAAGGAACCTCCATACTGTTCTCCATAGTGGCTGTATCAGTGTGCATTCCCACCAACAGTGCAGGAGGAGGGTTCCCTTTTCTTCACACCCTCTCCAGCATTTATTGTTTGTAGATATTTTGATGATGGCCATTCTGAGTGGTGTGAGGTGATACCTCATTGTAGTTTTGATTTGCATTTCTCTAATGATTAGTGTTGTTGGGCATCCTTTCACGTGTTTGTTGGCAATCTTATATCTTCTTTGGAGAAATGTCCATTTAGGTCTTGTGTCTATTTTTGAAATTGAGTTGTTTTTTTGATATTGAGCTGCGTGAGCCGCTTATATATTTTGGAGATGAATCCTTTGTCAGTTGCTTCGTTTACAAATATTTTCTCCCACTCTGAGGGTTGTTTTTTTGTCTTGTCTATGGTTTCCTTTGCTGTGCAAAAGCTTTTAAGTTTCCTTAGGTCCCATTTGTTTATTTTTGTTTTTATTTACATTTTTCTAAGAGATGGGTCAAAAAGGATCTTGCTGTGATTTATGTGATAGAGTGTTCTGTCTATGTTTTCCTCTAAGAGTTTTCTAGTGTCTGGCCTTACATTTCGGTCTTTAATCCATTTTGAGTTTATTTTTGTGTTATGGTGTTAGGTAGTGTTCTCATTTCATTCTTTGACAGGTAGCTGTCCAGTTTTCCCAGCCCCACTTATTGAAGAGGCTGTCTTTTCTCCACTGTATATTCTTGCCTCCTTCATCAAAGATAAGGTGACCATATGTGCGTGGGTTTATCTCTGGGCTTCCTATCCTGTTCCACTGATGTATATTTCTCTTCCCTAAAGTATATTTCAATAAAGGTATGTACGTTGTTTTTTTAGACACAAGGCTATCGCACACTTAACAGACTACAGTATACTGTAAACGTCAGTTTTTCATGCACGGGTACACCAAACAATTCATGTGACTTGCGTTATGGCGGTATTCGCTTCATTGCAGTGTTCTGGAACTGAAGCTGCAATGTCTCTGAGCTGGGCCTGTATACCCAGAAGTGGGATTGCTGGATCATATGGAATTGTTATTTAAAAGATTTTGAGAAAACTCCATACTGTTTTCCACAGTGCCTGCACGATGTTACATTCCTGCCTACAATATGCAAGGGTTACAATTTCTCTACAACCTTGACCACTCTATGTTTAAAAAGAAAGAAAAAATTGTAGCCATTCTAACAGATGTGAGGTAACATCTCATGATGATTTTGATTTGCATTTCCCGGATGATTAGTGACGTTGAGCACCTTTTCATGTACCTGGTGCTGTGTTAAGTATTCCTAACACACATACACACACACAAAGGGATAGAAGGAATCTTTTGGAAGTGATGAGTATATTACCGTGATGGTGGTGATGGTATCACAGGTGTGTGCATATGTCCAAACTCATCAAGTTATGCAAATTAAACCTGGGCTGGATTTTGTATATCAGTTATACGTAAATAAAGCTGTAAAAGCCTAGCAACAAGTGGTGTGCTTCCTGAGCCGGTAAAGCCCAGGTACATCTTTTCTCCTCTCCCAGGGGTGAACCCACCCAAGCAGCCATTGAACTTGGCTCACTTTCCATTTCTTTAGTTTCCCCTTCTATTACTTTTGTGTTTCTGCTTTGTTTTCAGATTACAGCTAAGTGCTTCCCCATTTGTAGCAGCAGTGATTCTGAGTTTGGCTCTGTCGTTTGAAGACTTTCGATGGTCTCTCCAAAGCGATTAAGTTTCTACAGAGCTAATCTCAGTTAGGTGAGAGGTGACAGAGGATCTGGTTTGTTAGTCTTTTCTTAGTCTTTTCTGTTCGTCTATTTGTCTACTTTGACAAGCTCAGATCAGTTAAGAATCTCTTGCCCAATGGGAGAACGGCTCTTTAATATCTAGACTGGTGAGTGTTTATTCCTGACCCATGTCTAAGACGTTAGAACTGAAGATAAAAGTTCCATTTCTCTGTATGTCTGTGTGTCTGTAATTCAGAAAGGTCTTTACCTCTGACAGTGTGAGTACGTAATGTTTTCCTACTTCTGGATCTATTAAAGTAGATTGTAGAGTCTCTTAAATTAAAGGATTTCTGTCCTGATTGGCTTACAAAGATACAAATGTGCTTATAAAAATTATATATCCCGAAAATTCTCAGAGAGAAAGGAATTTGAACTTCTGATACTTTAAATGTGCTAGAAAAGTATTCTTATGGAAATCAAGTCAGGGAATTCCCTGGCGGTCCAGTGGTTAGGACTCGGTGCTTTCACTGCCAGGGTCCGGGTTCAGTCCCTGGTCAGGGAACTAAGATCCAGCAAGCCTCTCGGTGCAGCCAAAAACACAAACAAACAAAAAAATCAACTCAGAAATTTAAAGACTTCAAGTTTACATAATTGAGGTAAATCTTTGGCAAATGAAGCTAGTTTAATAGCTTTGGTTTACTAAAAAGTTATTCCTATCTTATTTATCAGTATTAGGCATACATTGAAAACAATTCTACTTGGGTGTGTTCTTCCTAAATTTATATAGGTGTACCCATCAAATAAGCTAACATTACTTCTACTTAATATTTAAGGTTATGAAAAATGTAAATTTGTGTTTAGCCACCCACATTTAATTATTCTTCTGACAAACTTTATTTCAACAGTAACTATGTTTTGTACTGTGTCAGCTTGTCGATACATTCCAAGAACTTTAGTTTACGTAAACCCTTGAACTGATATTAAATTGTGTTACTGACTGGATAATCATTGGATACCGAGGTCATTTCTAAGCAAGACAGAAAACTGAAACGTTGATCACTAAGCATAATCTCAAGTTTTATGCTCTTGCTGCATACTTTTATTTTGTTACCTAGAGGCTGTATCTGTGGGTGTGTTAATGAATGTGTTTGTCTCTGGCACTTGGAGAAGTTGTGTAAGGGATGTTTGTGGCCTCGTAAAGTTGTGTTACATGTGTTCATGAGCTCTGCTAGCCTACAATGCTGGTGTGTGATGGGCAGTTGTCAGTTATTCACTCCTAGTTTTCTTTGTGCAATGGAAGTAACTTTGGTTCAAAGTTGTTATGAATATAATATGAATGAGGCTTGAGCAATAGTAATGTTATCGGCTGGAACAGAACTCAGGTGCAGCTGCTCATCGCTCAGAAGTCAATGTTCCAGAGACAAGGGTTGGTGGAAGAAGAAAGATGCTTTATTCAGGAAGCTGGCAACCTGGGAAGATGGTGGACTAGTGTCCCCCAAAGCATCTCCCAGTTGCCAATTAGAGGGAAAAGGGGTTTATAGGGAAAAGACGGGAAGTCTCTGGGCTGTGCAGGTGGGGGCTACATGCAGAGTAGCACAGTCAGCTCTGACCATCATCTTGACATTGGCCGTGCAGTGGTGTGGTCAGTGTCATGTTGATTGTTTCCGGCACAGTTAATCTTCAAGTCCAGTGTTGGTTTGTTCCCATTTCCTTGAGGCCAGTTCCTGGAATTGTGTAAGCCGTTGGTTCAGGTCTACTCAAGGTGGAGCAGCTTATGTCATAGCTCCAGTCTGGTCTTGTGCCGTAGTCCCAGAGCCGGCTCCTCGGGCCCAGTGGCCTCGTGAGGCGGAGAGGAGGGACCCCGGGAGAGGAGCGCGCCGGAGGAGCAGCCCCCGGCCCGGAGCCTCGGGAGCCCGGGGCTGGTCCGCGAGTCCCGACTGGGTAGGTGGTGCGTCTTCGGGCCTGCAGGCGGTTGTAGACCCTGTGGCCCTTGGAGAGCGGGGCTCGTGTGAGCCCGCCCTGGGCCCCGCGGGAGAGCGACCGGGAGGGTTTGACCCCTTCCCGGAGGTGGAGGGGTCGAGCTGGAGGGCAGGGCCGGCTGCTCTGAATGGGGCTCCCCTGGGACTTGTGAGTTCCGGGTGTCCTGGGGGAGCAGGGGCCACAGGCTCGGCCGGGACGTGCCGTGTCCACCCCTCCCTCCAACCCCGATCCTCCTCGTCCTCGTCGTCCTGCTGTCGCCGTGTCGGGCTCTCGCACGTATCTCTCAAGCCCCATCAGCACGTTGGTTGTCTAATCTAAGCGTCCGCTGCCCCCCTGGGTTGTGCCCCGTGGAATCGCACAGTGTAGTTAGTGCAGGATGAGTCTGCAAGGCTTCTGTCCTGCTGCCTCGGTTGAGGAAGGAAGAGATTGGGCCTGAGGAGGGAGGTGACTTGTCCCAGATCCTCACCGGGTGTGCACGTGGGGTCGCTAACAGGACTCAGAACTCCTAGGGCAGGTGTTCTGTCCACTTCAAATCAGTTTTAAGAAAAGATGTTTTTGAGCGTCGCACTTAAGTTTGTCCAAATAATTGAAAGAGTGAAACGCACCTGAGTGTATCCCTTTATCCTGGGTATCCTGTGGGTTTTCTGCTCTGAAGTTGTTAGCAGAGTTGGTGAGAAGAGATAAACTCTGAGCGTTTTTTAGTCTCATATTTAACGACGGAGGTTTATTTTAATAGGATTCAGCGTACACTGACTACTGAAAACAAAGTATCCCCTCAGTTACCACAGTCACGTGGGAGTTACAGACCTGAGGGTGGTTGCTCCCTCCTCATTCTAACAGGCCCTTGTGAAGGTGAAAGGGCGGGTCTCCCACAGGTGTCTCTTGTGGAGCGCGGGGCGGGTGCTCGTGCACCCCGAGCCGCTTCAGTCGTAGCTTCACTGCCTGCGTTTTTTTCCTTCTCCAGGTCCGCCTCCACTGTCACAGTCCTGCACGTTGTTCCAAGAGCAGCGGAAAATGAATCGGTCTCCGGTGAGTTTTGCTGTTTACGTATTGCCTTGCTGCTCTTGTTTTGTAATAACAGCTTGGGAGGCGAATAGTTCAAAATTTAAAATGGGAAAGTCGAACTAGGTAAAAGATGTGGTTAGACAAAGCGTAGAGGAGCAGGTCAGTACCAAGTGTTTCTGGCAAGTTCTACGCGTAGATCCCACGATCCTCTTATAGCCACAGTACAAGCCTTGCGTTCTTGACATTTGTGGCAAAATACCATCCCTTGCTTGACTTACATTGTCCTGCCGAAGCACTTTTGTTCTCGGGCGTGAAAGGTTTCCTTGAGGATCCCGCTGTAGGCCACTAGCCTTCTTAAGTGACAGCCCCTAACGTGTTGACATTGGTGCCTTCCTTGTGCTTCCTGTAAGCCGAGAGCATGCTGTCCAGGGAGCACTCAGTGCATGCAACTTTTCTGTTCAGTACAACACTGTTGTCCCGTAGGTACATTGTTTTCAGTGCTCAATCCAGGGATGCCGTGAGGATCATCTGGAGGAACTGCCTTGTCCCCCTTCAAGTAAATTTCCCTCTTTGTCTCTTACAATCTAACGGGGTCGCGTTACACACCAGGTAGTGATGTCTCTGGCAAAGATTCCTTATTTCCCATCTGAATTTTATCGTGCAGCCTGTGGTCTTGGTTCTGCCCCTTCCCGGAACCTGATCCGGTTGAGGTGACCTGTCATCCAGCATACAAACCAGTGGAGATTTGCCAGTCCTCACTTCAGACCACTGTCGCCTTCCCATCTGCAGAGTCTCCTATGTTGGTTTCTGTGACAGATCTCTCCTTGCTCTCTTCCTGACGGATTCTTTCTTCCGTCCTCTTTGTGTGTCGTCCTTTTACTCTTGGTTCATGACTCTTAAACCTGTCTGATCTCACCCTCTGGTACTTTTCACCTCCAGCTCTGTCAGTTCTCCCACCTGGACCAGACAGATGCCTCTGTCCAGCCACTTGCCAGCACCTCTATGGAGTTTGTCCAAAGGGCACCTCAAATGACTAGATCCAGTAGATCCAAAAATGATTATTTACAGCTCCCCCGCCCCTTGCCTTCTCCTTTTGTCCCTGCCGGCTCATCGTTGCATCATCCAGCCTGTCACCCTACCCAGAAAAATGGGTTCATTGTAGAGTCCTTCTCCATCCTCTGTTAGCAAGTTGTAGTATTAGGCTTGTTAACGTTTTATTCTAAACGGTCTTTATTCGTTCCTCTTCATCCCATACTTGCTACCATTAAAATAGCTTATTTTTTCATTTCTGTAGTTACAGAACCTTTGTTTCTGTGCTGCTACCTCTTTCCTCCACCAGCTCAAGTGTGTTTTCCACGCTGAGTATTTCTCCTAAAATATGAATCACAGCAGTTTGTCTCCACGTGGGAAGCACTTTAGAGGTTCCCTGGGTGACTGGACAAACGAGGTTGCCATTCTGTGGAGCTATTAACCCTCGAGCCCAGCACTGGGGGAGGTCGTAACTCACTGCTGATGCGTTTGGATGGGTCTGTGGGGTGAGATCCTGCTTGGAGAGGCTTAGGAGAGAGGAGTGGGAGAACGGGGTTTGTTGTGTTCCTAGCTTTTTCAAGACGTTTTGCTGTGACGGGGAAAAGAGACCTTGGACAGTAGCTGGAGTAGGAGCTGAGGTCCGGGGCGGGTGTTGTGCTGTGTTGTAACGGGAGAAACAACAGCGGGAATGATCCAGTAGACGCGTGTGGGAGCGGGCAGAGCTGCGGCCCGGGGTCCTGATGGGGGAGGGGGTGGCAGAGCTGGGGTGCAGGTGGAGAAGCCCTCCGATGGCTTCTCTGTTCTCAGGGAAGCAGCTCCTCAGCTGAGGGTGAGGGTGAGGTTGGGGGCTGGAGGAGAGGGCAGTGCTCTGGGGCCCAGCTCCATCCTGACCATCGGCACACACTGTTCCGCCAGCCGGGAAGACTGTACTTGCCTTCTCTGCCTGAAAAGCCATCTCCTTTCTTAAATGTGGGAGTAATTGCTCTTTGGGGAGCCTATGTGATTCCACGGGTACTTCTCAGCTCAAAGCGCATTGAGTGCCAGTTCTGGCCACGGACATTTTCTGCTCTGCTGATGGAAGGCTCCCCAGAGGAAGTGTCCTGCTTGCCTGGCTCTTGGCTTTGGCGACCCTTCACACCATCTAGTGTTGTGTCTCTTTTCCTAGATGTAAACATCAAATGTCTTCAGGTTCTGCATGTGAACTTAAAGAAGCAATTCTCTGCTTCTGGGAGCTTCTGTTCTTCTCAGGAAAGGCACTTCACAGACGTAATTACAGGAGAGGACGGGAATCCTGCCCGTCGGTAAGTAGGGAACTCCAGAGTGCTGACAAAGCAGAGCCTGCTTTTCTCTCTTTCTTTCTTTTAATTTTTATTCATTTATGTATTAATTTATTTGTTTTTGGCTACGTTGTCTCTCTGTTGCCGCGCGCGAGCTTTTTTCTCTAGTTGCGGCGAGCGGGGGCTACTCTTCGTGGCGGTGCGCGGGCTTCTCATTGTGGTGGCTTCTCTTATTGCGGAGCACGGCTTCTAGGCATGCGGGCTTCAGTAGTTGTGGCTCGCGGGCTCAGTAGCTGTGGCTCGCGGGCTTAGTTGCTCCGCAGCATGTGGGATCTTCCCGGACCAGGGTTCGAACTCATGTGCCCACCATGGGCAGTCGGATTCTTAACCACTGCACCACCAGGGAAGTCCGAGAGCCTGGTTTTAAATGCATTGTCAGAGCACATGGCTCAGTGACTCGGGGAAGGGTGACGGCCCTCACGTGACCAGGACTTGGGTAGCTGCAGAGGTTGGCGAGGCTCTCAGAGCAGCGTGAGGTGGGCTGGATGAGGCTCCTGAGGTGCTGGTAAGGACCGCCTTCCTTAGGATGTGGGCCTCCTGTCAGGACCAGCGGGACGTGAATGCAGGCGGACCCTGAGGTTGACTGAAGAGCCTCCCCTGTGTGCTGGTTTTGCTTTCATCCTGTGGAGAAAGTGAAACCTTGTAATTGGGACAGTGAGTCATCTGATCAAAAGATGTCATGTGTAGAGATTGTGGACGGCATGAAACGCGGGGTGGGGTGCGGTGGGTCAAGTCAGGGGGACTCTGGGCTCCAGCGCGATGCCCGACAGGAAGGGGCGAGGCCGCGGCGTGTTCCCGCTGGTCCTAGGCCCCGGTAAACGGTATGGACTGTTCCCTTGGGGTTTTTCCTTAATCGCGAATGAGGTTGAGAGCGTTTTCACGTGCTTAGAAGCTGTTTCTTCTTTTTAACTGATAGACAGTTTTAGAGCAGTTTTAGGGTTACAGGAGAATCGAGCAGACAGCAGTTTCCTATCCCCGTCCCTCTGGGTTCCCTCCCTTGATAACATCTCGCGCTTGTGTGGCGCGTCATCTCAGTGATGGATCAACACTGACACCTAATTCTCCCCTGGAGTCTGTAGTTTATATTAAGGCTCACTCTCTGTGTCCTACTGTTCAGGTTTGGACACGTGTGATGACCTGCAGCCACCACTGCAGTGCCACCCAGAACCATTTCAGTGTCCGAAACATTCCTTGGGGGCCACCTGCTTCATCCCCCCCAATGCCCCCAAGCCCCCGATCTTGTTACTGTCTGTGTATTTTTGCCCTTTCCAGAATGTCACGTAGTTGGGATCCTTCAGTCTGTGGTCTTTTCAGACCGGTGTATTTGTTTTTATATGAAGGGCCTGTTCATGTCCACTGCCCGTCTTCCTGCCCCAATACTGTCTTTTTTTGTTTTGTTTTGTTTTGTTCTGTTTTGTTTCCCTCGTCTTAATGACTTACAGAGCCGTCTTAAATGTTTCTAAATTTTTCCAGTTGGGGTCATGTTAGTAAACATTGTTTTCCAAATTTTATTGTCTTTTTCCTGTATTTTCCAGCATTACTATGAAATTCATTACTTTTTTTTACTTTGAGAGGTTGAATACTATGCATTTGAAAAGTTTCTCAAAATCAGCACGTTTGTGTGGGTAAGATTCCTAGTTGACAAGACCCTCCGTGGTCAGTACTGGAGTGCAGCTTCTTTGCGGGGGGGAGGCGGGGGAGGTGGGAGGAATGCGTTGGTCTCGTGGTTCCCTTTCTGTTGGTTCTTAGTTCCCGTTTCTGGTTCTGGGCACTGCATCAGCCACTCTCCTGGGATAGGCCAGGCTGGTGGGGTCCTCACTTGCTGTCTCTGGAGGCTGTGTGTGTCTGAGAACACCTTTCTTTTTCCCTGTCGAGCGAGAGGACTCTCTTGGTTGGGGAGCGGCGTCCTAGGACTGCGGCCCTTGGGCCTCCGCTGTTGTGTGTCATTTGGGCCCCAGCCATGCGTGGGAGGTCTCTGACACACGGACGCCGCTGTTAAAGTCCACTTGGGTGTTTGTCGTTTACAATCCTCTGAGGAATACTCCTTTTCTCTAATGGAATTCCAGTGCTTAAGCTTTCTAGCCACTCATGAAAGGAATCTCAGAAAGCAAAGGAGACGGGTCCTCTCTGCCCCCAAGCAGGGGAGTGAGCCGACACTATTAGCCTCACGCTGAGAACATGGCTTGTGGGAAACGTGTAACCAGTGCTGCGTTCTGTGATTACAAGGCCGTCTGTGGAATCTTACTGTACCAAGTGGTCTTTTTTTTTTTATTGTATTTATTTATTTATTTATTTATGGCTGTGTTGGGTCTTCGTTTCTGTGCGAGGGCTTTCTCTAATCGCGGCAAGTGGGGGCCACTCTTCATCGCGGTGCGCGGGCCTCTCACTATCGCGGCCTCTCTTGTTGGGAGCACAGTCTCCAGATGCGCAGGCTCAGTAATTGTGGCTCACGGGCCTAGTTGCTCCGCGGCATGTGGGATCCTCCCAGACCAGGGCTCGAACCCGTGTCCCCTGCATTGGCAGGCAGATTCTCAACCACTGCGCCACCAGGGAAGCCCCCAAGTGGTCTTTTAAGACACATACATCATGGGTTGTTCCCTTGTGTTTTGAAACGAACCTAAAACCCCTAAATATTTGCAGTTCTGATTGCTTTCTTAATTTGTTATCCAGGTTTTCTGAAATCCATTTTCTTAAAGTTTAAAATGCAAGAAGAGTGCAATTTTCTAATCTTCCGTTTTCATAAAAGTGAACGTGGGCAAGCCACTTAACCCATCACCAAATAGAAAATCATTTGGAACATTCACAATAATGCTGTTTTCAATCAACAACAATGCATGTATTTTTATGCCCATTACAAGTGAAAACTACAATGTTTTCTTATTGTGCTGTTTTTTTCTCATCAGGCAAAACTACAAGCAACTAACAACCCCCACTACGAATCACACATTTTGTGAAATTACAAATGCAAAACCGGAACGTAGAATAAGTTGTGCGTGATTCTACTTATGCATTATAATTAGACTAGTTCACGCTCTGATCCCTCACTCTCTTGCATTTGGTAATAACTTCCAGTGTGTGAAATTGTGGGCCCCCAGCCTTCATCCGGGCAGCCACAGGTGTGACCGTTGACGCCTGCATGGAATTTGGGCAGAGCTTCTGGAAGACTTGCTGTCGCTTTCTGAGACAGGCTTTTGGAGGCTGAACCGAGGCAGTTCTGCACAGACACTTGTGTGCCTTGGGCGGCAGCCACCTCTTCCCCCGCCCCGTGTGTCCCGTCAGCAGCTGGGCACCCTCAGCCTTCCCAGGCCAGCAAAGCCTGGGTCCCGGACATCTGTGCATCTGGAGCTGGGGGTCAGGTGACCTGGCATCTCAGGGGACCTTGCTAACAGGACCCATCCTGCCTCTTCGATTGTTCCACGTAAAGAACTTTGATTTTCAGTCAATGTCAGGAGTTTGTTGCCATCTGAAAGGGCCTCTGAGCTTGGCGTGGTCTTTTCCTTCACCTCCTCCACACCATTCCTTAGTTACCCTGCGGCACGTGGGATCTCGGTCCCCTGACCAGGGATTGAACCCAGGCCCCCTGCATTGTAAGGCACCAGGGAAGTGCCTACCCTTATGTTTTAACAGTTTTGGAGGTCTTCACAGAGATCGTGGATGGATTCACCTAACAGCACCAGGTAAACTTCGTGTCAAGAGTAGTGCACCTCACTCCTCAAAAATTTTAAAGTAGAACTATTATAAGATCCAGAAATTCCACTTGTGTGTATTTTTTCGGAAGAAAACCAAAACACTAGTTCAAAAAGACACATGCACCCCTATGTTCACTGAGCATTGCTTATAATAGCCAGTGTATAGATGCAACCTCAGTGTCCATCCATAGTTGAATGGATAAAGAAGATGCGTCATATATATATATAGCTATACATGCACACACAATGGACTATTAGCCATAAAAAAAAAAAAGAATGAGGGGCTTCCCTGGGGGTGCAGCGGTTAAGAATCCGCCTTCCAATGCAGGGGCAATGGGTTCAAGCCCTGTTCCCGGAAGATCCCACATGCCACGGAGCAACTAAGCCCGTGTGCCCCAACTATTGAGCCATGCTCTAGAGCCTGCGAGGCACAACTACTGAGCCCACGTGCCGCAACTACTGAAGCCCGCTCACCTGGAGCCCATGCTCTGCAACAAGAGAAGCCACCGCAATGAGAAGCCCACGCACCGCGAGGAAGAGAAGCCCCTGCTTGCCACAACTAGAAAAGAGGCCGCATGCAGCAACAAAGACCCAACGCAGCCAAAAGTAAAATAAAAAAATCTTTTAAAATTCAAAAAAAAAAAGAATGAAATCTTGCCATTTGTGGCAACACGGATGGAGCTAGAGGGTATTGGATCGTGGGATCTACGCATAGAACTTGCCAGAAACACTTGGTACTGACCTGCTCCTCTACGCTTTGTCTAACCACATCTTTTACCTAGTCCGACTTTCCCATTTTAAATTTTGAACTATTCGCCTCCCAAGCTGTTACTACAAAACAAGAGCGGCAAGGGAATACGTAAACAGCAAAACTCACCGGAGACCGATTCATTTTCCGCTGCTCTTGGAACAACGTGCAGGACTGTGACAGTGGAGGCGGACCTGGAGAAGGAAAAAAACGCAGGCAGTGAAGCTACGACTGAAGCGGCTCGGGGTGCACGAGCACCCGCCCCGCGCTCCACAAGAGACACCTGTGGGAGACCCGCCCTTTCACCTTCACAAGGGCCTGTTAGAATGAGGAGGGAGCAACCACCCTCAGGTCTGTAACTCCCACGTGACTGTGGTAACTGAGGGGATACTTTGTTTTCAGTAGTCAGTGTACGCTGAATCCTATTAAAATAAACCTCCGTCGTTAAATATGAGATTAAAAAACGCTTAGAGTTTATCTTTTCTCATCAACTCTGCTAACAACTTCAGAACAGAAAATCCACAGGATACCCAGGATAAAGGGATACACTCAGGTGCGTTTCACTCTTTCAATTATTTGGACAAACGTAAGTGCAACGGTCAAGAACATCTTTTCTTTAAACTGATTTGAAGTGGACAGAACACCTGCCCTAGGAGTTCTGAGTCCTGTTAGCGACCCCACGTGCACACCCGCTGAGGATCTGGGACAAGTCACCTCCCTCCTCAGGCCCAATCTCTTCCTTCCTCAACCGAGAAAGCGGGACAGAAGCCTTGCAGACTCATCCTGCACTAACTACACTGTGCGATTCCACGGGGCACAACCCAGGGGGGCAGCGAACACTTAGCTTAGACAACCAACGTGCTGATGGGCCTTGAGAGACACGTGCGAGAGCCCGACACGGCGACAGCAGGACGACGAGGAGGATGGGGGTTGGAGGGAGGGGTGGACGCGGCACGTCCCGGCCGAGCCTGTGGCCCCTGCTCCCCCAGGACACCCGGAACTCACAAGTCCCAGGGGAGCCCCATCCGGAGCAGCCGGTCCTGCCCTCCAACCCGACCCCTCCACCTCCGGGAAGCGGTCAAACCCTCCCGGTCGCTCTCCCGCGGGGCCCGGGGCGGGCTCACCCGAGCCCCGCTCTCCAAGGGCCGCAGGGTCTACAACCGCCTGCAGGCCCGAAGACGCACCACCTGCCCAGTCGGAAATCGCGGACCGGCCCCGGGCTCCCGAGGCTCCGGGCCGGGGGCTGCTCCTCCGGCGCGCTCCTCTCCCGGGGTCCCTCCTCTCCGCCTCACGAGGCCACTGGGCCCGAGGAGCCGGCTCTGGGCCTACGGCACAAGCTCCCTTCAGGCCCACGTCCCTCCCGGGACCTCGCTCTGCCGCGCGCCGCAGACGGTCGGGCACTGCGCCGCCGCCGCCCGCCCGGCCCCTTCGGCCCAGCCCGCGGGCTCCGGGGCTCGCGCTCGGGGGTCCCCGTTCCAGCCTCCGCCCGGCCCACGCGAACCCTCGCCCGCACAGCCCGCGCCCGCTGGCTGCCGGCCCGGCCGGACGGCGTCCAGCTCCGCACGCCCCGCACTCCTCACCCGCCAGCCGCCAGGACCTGAGAACGACGACCAGCGGGGACCTGGCCACGCACTGGAAGCGAGGGCGGCGCGGCAACGGTGGTGCGCGTGCGCCAACACGCACAAACCGCGAGGTGCACCTGCGCAGGGGGGACGCCCGAAATCCGCCTTCCAAAGCCCGCCCGGAGAGCGGGACAAGCACCAGGACTCTATTTCCCAGAAGTCTCCGCGCCGTCAAGTTAGGGAGCGTCATAAGTGTCTCCAGCACATCTGGCGGTGAAGAACTGCTGTGCTGCGAGGGTGGGCCGCCCTGGACCAGGGACTCAATGGCCCATTTGTCTTCACTCCTGTTAGCGATCAAGGAAAGGTGTGGCCTCAAGTGGGGGCTGTGGGATGGCCTCCAGGGTCCCTGGTCCTTGCCCTGCCCTCAGACATTTCGGGTTACATCTGAGATTTCCCCACCACCAGCAGAGAGGAAGGAGTGTATCATGTTCGCTTAACTGAAACGCTACAACTTTCATTCAAATCCTAGGATACAATAAATGCCCAGCCATGATACAAACTAATATTACCCAAAGAAGGAAATGAAAATGGAAATTGTAGCTTTTTACATTACACAACCAACGCATTAAAAACTGTACAAAAATCAGAAGGTATACACAAACCGAAAACAGAAAACACATACCTGGGATCTTACCTCTTAAAGAGGATATTGTTTATGTTAGGTAAAAACATCATTTTTCAAAAATGGAATCATAAGGGTAATGAGTTATCACTATTTTGGGGGTGAAATAATATAACTGTGTTCTTGGCCAACTGTTTCTTAAAAGCTGCTAGAGGAAAAGTTAAAAATAAAATCTCCAGGGACTTCCCTGGCGGTCCAGTGGTTAGGACTCCTAGCTTCCACTGCAGGGGGCACGTGTCTGACTCCTGGTTGGAGAACTAAGAGTCCGCATGCTGCACAGCGCAGTCTCATTAATTAATGAAGTAATTAACTAACAAAAAAAATAAAAATAAAAATAAAATCTTCCGCCAACAGAGAAAATCCTCTCCAGAAATGTAGAAATAAAGAAAACGGTTTTACTGTTGAATAGCCATTCAACCAGACTGTGTTGTGCACCACAGGCGAACCACTAATGTTTGTGCAAATGAAATCAACCTCACCTTTTGTGTTTATAGCTCAGCAGATAAAATCTGTTGCATACATGTCCTCAAGATAAACGGGAACTTGTCTCATGTGAAAAGACTTGACAACACCATAAAAGTGGCATACATTCTTTCAGAGTACATCCTAAAATCACCTGGTCATCTCGGTGGCTGTCCATGCTAGTTCATACCCTTTATCCAAAGGAGAAAGACAACTTCTCCTATCTCTACGACAAGCAGGTAGTTACAGCTCAGAGCAAAGTGCCTAACACCTAGCCTAAACTCCCCTGGTGACAGAGAGACAAAGAAGATAGCTCTCAGGTCCTTCACAAAAACATTCCTGGGTTGTAACGCTGGCAAGAGACTGATTTAGCTTTGAAAAAGATTTAGATACTTATGAAAGGGACCGAGGAAGTATTTATATGACAAGCGTCTTGAGGAAATCCTCTACAAACGGAAATAAGAAGTGATGACTCATCCAAATGAATAACCACGTAACCCATTCCTGATTTCCCCAGCCGAAGTGCCGCATTAAATTAATCCTGCGCAAACTGTGTGCTTCTCCACAATTGCTCTTGGCAGTGGCTGCTCAGAGCCAGGAATGGTCTTTTCCGGTTCTTGCTGCTGCTGACTGTGGCCTCTGCCTGAATTCCCACCGATGAAATGCTGCTTGTGTGGGAATGACAGCGACCACGCCTCCTCTGAGCCTGAGCCTGGCAAACCTCCAGGGCGCACTTCTCGCGTTTTCCATTGTCACCAGGTAAAGACGTCAGCTACACTGAGTACCCTGGAAGCACCCTGGGTGGGCAGTGCGCCCAGCAGCCCGCCACCAGGCCTCCAGTTCTCACCTCACCCACGTGCACTGACCGGGTCTCAGCAGAAGACTGGGGTGGCCTGTGAACCCCAGCTGCTGTGCCCACCTCAACACCTCACTCTATCCCTTCAGCCCAGAGACATGCTGGGCTCCCCAGCCCCCTGCCCTGTACTTTGCCCTGGACACTCTCTGGAAGTATTTCTATTACAAGTTGTCTTGAGGAAATGCTCGAAAGAAGGGAATAAGGGGCTTCCCTGGTGGCGCAGTGGTTAAGAATCCGCCTGCCAATGCAGGGGACACGGGTCCAAGCCCTGGTCCGGGAAGATCCCACATGCCGCGGAGCAACTAAGCCCGTGCGCCACAACTACTTAGCCTGCACTCTAGAGCCCGCGAGCCACAACTGCTAAGCCCGCGTGCTACAACTACTGAAGCCCGTGCGCCTAGAGCCCATGCTCCACAACAAGAGAAGCCACCACAACGAGAAGCCTGTACACCGCAACAAAGAGTAGCTCCCGCTCGCCGCAACTAGAGGAAGCCCGCGCGCAGCAACAAAGACCCAAAGCAGCCAAAAAATAAATAATTTTTTTTAAAAAAAGGGGGGAATAAGTACGGAGTCATCCAAATGAACAGGGTGTCCAGCGGGGAGCTGATGTCTCTCACGACTCACCCCTCTCTCCAAAAGGCGAAAAACCGTCACTTCATACATTTCCCCCTTTTTAAAGTTGTTTAAGCTAGGAGGGTAAACCTGGACCCTGTGATTTCACCTTGACCAGAAGCAGCAATGGCCACCTTTTAGTTTGGTTCCATTAAACTCTCTTCATATATATGGATATTTACAATATAAAGCTTTCTCTTCTTGTATCTGTGTCTCTATTAAATACAGGTATTTTCCCTCTTTTGTCAGTTATCTATTTTTATTGATGTATAGCTGGTTTACAATGTTTCAGGTGTACAGCAAAGTGATTCGGTTACATGTACTTATGTAAGAATATATATATTCTTTTTCAGGTTCTTTTCCATTATGGGTTATTACAAGATATTGAACATAGTTTCCTGTGCTATACAGTAGGTCCTTATTGTTGATCTATTTTACATATACAAGTGTGTATCTGTCAATCCCTGTTCTTTATCTTTTTAACTTAATTTTTTACTCTCACATTCTGTTATACAGACACTTAAAAACATATTTTGTGTTCAAATCTTTCACTTCATACTTTTCATCTGCTTTGACACTGTACTTGAAGAAGCCTTTCCCATCCTTCATTTCCTAAGTAGTTGCCTGTGTTTTCTCCTGTTTATGTTTGGTCTCTTAACATACCAATTTTATCAAGATAACTGGCACCCATCTTCAGGATTTGTAAAGCATTCTCCTCGTAAAGTCTCTCAACCATTTTTTTCAACACTAACACATCTACCACAACCAGGAAATGCAACGTTTAAGAAGAAAACTCAAGTTTCTCATCTAACAGAAAAGGACAGGTGCTTCTTTGAAGCTCAGGGACACGTCTTAATTTAAAGGCAGGGGAGGGACTTTCCCCGGTGTTCCAGTGGTAAAGAATCCGCCTTCTAATGCAGGGGACGTGGGTTCGAAGCCTGGGAACCCTGGTCCGGGAGCTAAGTTCCCACACGCCACGGGGCAATTAAGCCCGCGTGCCACAACTAAGACACGACGCAGCCTAAGAGAAATAAATATTTTTTAAAAATAAAAATAAAGGCAGGGGAAACAGGAAAGTGACCGTCACATGTGAATTCCTTTGTCTTCAAAATACAGGTCGTAGCAGTTTGCTTGGGCTGCGTCACAAAGTACGACAAACTGGCGGGCTTAAGCAACACAAATGCACTGTCCGACATTTTCGCAGGTTGGAAGTCTGAGATGCAGGTGTCAGCAGGGTTGGGCCCCTCTGAGGGTTGTACGGGAGGATGTGCTCCAGGCTTCCTGGTGGAGAGGGCCGTTTCCTCAGCAGCACGTGCACTATGTAGGTACTAGGTAGGTGCCTGGGCTGAACTCCGCCCCCAGGGCTGCTTATCCACAGCAGCACCAGGCTGCCGGAGGGGTTGTCACGGACCCGTTGGCAGGAGGATTGGAGGCTCACACAGACGTCCGCTCAGCTGTGGACCCATGGCCTGGCCACAGCCCTGCCAGAGGCTGCCTGTGTTAAATCCAGCTCACGGTTCACCTCCCTCCCGCTTATGTCATTCAGTGACGCCTTGAAGACCCCCTACTGCACCAGCCTGGGTGGCACATCCCACCCAGAGATTTCCAAAGCAGAAGCAGGTCAATTGAGAAAGTTAAAATTAGGCCCTAGCTCAGTGCTGTGGAATTAGAATCTGTGAGGCTGTGTCCAGGCATCTGTGCTCTAATATTTTCTCCACGTGACTCTCATGCCGAAAGGATTGTACTGACAAAGCACTTCTGCTTCACTCTACTGACATTTCTGCACTAGAGCTACAGCCGTTGTTATATTAAACTGCATCCACAGGAGGAAAACACAGGAGGAGAGGTGATAGTTTTGCTTGTCTCCAAACATGCTGTTACTGAACGAAACTTGTGTCCACTCGCCCGCACGCATTAAAGCCAATCTACTGACACCGGGTCACGGTGAAGGAAAGTGCAGCGTTTACGGCAGGTCAACAAGCAAGGAGTCCAGGTATCTAGGGCTCAAAAGGCCCCAACTCCCCAATGGCTTTCAGGGAAAGGTGTTTAAAGATGGGGTGAGGCTGTTGGTGGGAATGTACACTGGTGCCGCCACCATGGAGAACACTGTGGATGGAGATTCCTCAAAACACTAAAGCTAGAGCTACTGTATGACCCAGTAATCCCACTCCTGGGCATATACCCAGAGAAAACAATCATTCAAGAAGACACATGCACCCCAATATGTATAGCAGTACTATTTACAATAGCCAAGACATGGAAGCAACTTAAATGTCCATCGACAGAGGAATGGATAAGGAAGATGTGGTACATATATGCGATGGACTACTACTCAGCCATAAAAAAGAATGAAATAATGCCATTCGCAGCAACATGGATGCAACGAGAGATTACCATACTAAGTGAAGGAAGTCAGACAGAGAAAGACAAATACCACATGGTATCACTTCTATGTGGAATCTAAAACAATGATATGAATGAACTTCTTTACAAAACAGAAACAGACACACAGACATAGAAAACGAACTTATGGTTACCAAAGGGGAAAGGTGGGGGAGAGGGACAGATCAGGAGGTTGGGACTAACGGATACGCACAACTATATATAAAACAGGCAATCAACAAGGACCTCCCGTATAGCACAGGGACCTCTACACAATATTCTGTATTAACCTAGGGAGTTCCCTGGTGGCCCAGAGGTTACAATTCTGGGCTTTCACGGCCGTGGCCCGGTTCAATCCCTGGTCAGGGAACTGAGATCCTGCAAGCCACACAGCGCAACGAAAAATAAACCAAAATTCTGTAATAACCTAAATGGGAAAAGAATCTGAAAAAGAATAGATATATGTATACATATAACTGAATCACTTTGCTGTACACCGGAAACTAACACAACATTGTAAATCAACTATACTCCCAATATAAAATTTAAAAAATGTTTAAAGTGAATTACAAAAAGGTGGGGTGAGGGAGGGGAGGTTGAGGGGTGTGTGGTCAGCTTGTGGACATTCTTCCGATTGGTTGGTGGTGAGGTAATGTGAGGTCAACATCGTCAACCTTCTGGTTCCAGCTGGTCTGGGGTCTGCGTGCTTGTGGGCAGCATGCAGTTAACTTCTTCCACCTGCTGGGGGTTTCAGTCTCTGCAAAACAGCTCCAAGGACGTGGCTCAGAATATTACACGATAGCCCTTGAGGAGGAACTAAAGGTCCTGGACTTCGTTTAACGGCTAAAGTATGATGATTTTGTCTTTGCTGTTTTTTCGGCCGCGCCACGCAGCTTGCGGGATCTTAGTTCCCTGACCAGGGATCAAAAACAGGCCTCTAGCAGTGGAAGCGCACAGTCCTAACCCCTGAAATGCCAGGGTATTCCTGACAGTACACTTTAAAGAGAAAAAACCATACCAAAAGGAACACAGTTTTAAGGAAGCTTAACTTTCTCAGAAACGCAGAAATTTTGTTGTGCATTTATTTTTTTTAATACATTTATTTATTTATTTATTTATTTATTTATTTATTTATTTATTTATCTCTCCGTTGGGTCTTCGCTGTTGCACGTGGGCTTTCTCTAGTTGCGGTGAGCGGGGGCTACTCTTCGTTGTGGTGCGTCGGCTGCTCAATGCGGTGGCTTCTCTTGTTGCGGAGCATGGGCTCTAGGCACGTGGGTTCCAGTAGTTGTGGCTCGCGGGCTCTAGAGGATTTTTTATTCTTTATTTTTTGCAAGTATTCATCAAATGTGTATTACTTGAATGAATGACAAATCATTTCTTCCAGCAATCTTCAAACTGCTTAAAACTATGACAATATTTAGCGTTTCAAATTTCACATGACCTCACTCTCTCCGTGCTCTAGTTTCTGAAAGCATGTGGGATCTTCCCGGATCAGGGCTCGAACCCGTGTGCCCTGCACTGGCAGGCGGATTCTTAACCGCTGCACCACCAGGGAAGTCCCTGTGCATTTATTTTCAAGAAAATAAGGCGGCCGGATGAATTCAGAACTAGGGGCAGAAAGCTCTTCCTGTGAGATACAGAATCTCTGCTGTTTAGGCAGATTTAGAGAACAACTTTTCCAACCACTTATTAAGGAGACCAATACTCCACGAAAAAATATATCATTTTTACAGAGAGAAAACCAAACTCCAGCTTTGCATCAATATAATATTTGATACTTAAGAGAACCATAAGCTCTTGTTTGAAAATCTCTGCAATAATTATCAAAACTGAGCCACCTTCGGCTGAGACCAATACAATTCCCTTTCCACCAATCTCCTACAACTTTCTAGATTCATTCAGGTGGTGTCCTTCACTATCCTCTTTCTGGTGCTGGAACAATCGGTCATTTTACTTTAGGACCAAACTATTTTTGTTCCTGTTAATAAACAAAACTACATCTCATCATCTTGCATACAAAGTTGTACCCCTCGGTTGCTGGAACCAAGCAGGACCCTGCAGGGCCCTTCCATGTCCCCTGCCTCTTGTTTGTAAAACAGCTGCAGTCTCCCAGGCCTCCCCTGAGTCACAAAAGAACGGGTTCAAGCAGTTCACGTTTAGGACAACAGCAGTCACAGAATCTTTAGTTCCTCCCCAAGGGCATAAGTAACAGTGTCAGAGACACATTCCTAACTTGTTTTGCAGATACTAAAACCGCTACAAGAGGAGAAAGCTAACTGTATGATGACCAGACTGGAGCTATGACATAAGCTGCTCCACCTTGAGTAGACCTGAACCAACGGCTTACACAATTCCAGGAACTGGCCTCAGGGAAATGGGAACAAACCAACACTGGACTTGAAGATTAACTGTGCCGGAAACAATCAACATGACACTGACCACACCACTGCACGGCCAATGTCAAGATGATGGTCAGAGCTGACTGTGCTACTCTGCATGTAGCCCCCACCTGCACAGCCCAGAGACTTCCCGTCTTTTCCCTATAAACCCCTTTTCCCTCTAACTGGCAACGGGGACATGCTTTGGGGGACACTAGTCCACCATCTTCCCACGTTGCCAGCTTCCTGAATAAAGCATCTTTCTTCTTCCACCAACCCTCGTCTCTGGAACATTGACTTCTGAGCGATGAGCAGCTGCACCTGAGTTCTGTTCCAGCCGATAACATTACTATTGCTCAAGCCTCATTCATATTATATTCATAACAACTTTGAACCAAAGTTACTTCCATTGCACAAAGAAAACTAGGAGTGAATAACTGACAACTGCCCATCACACACCAGCATTGTAGGCTAGCAGAGCTCGTGAACACACGTAACACAACTTTACGAAGCCACAAACATCCCTTACACAACTTCTCCAAGTGCCAGAGACAAACACATTCATTAACACACCCACAGATATAGCCTCTAGGTTACAAATAAAAATATGCAGCAAGAGCATAGAACTTGAGATTATGCTTAGTGATCAACGTTTCAGGTTTCTGTCTTGCTTAGAAATGACCTCGGTATCCAATGATTATCCAGTCAGTAACACAATTTAATATCAGTTCAAGGGTTTATGTAAACTAAAGATCTTGGAATGTATCGACAAGCTAACACAGTACAAAACACAGTTACTGTTGAAATAAAGTTTGTCAGAAGAATAATTAAATGTGGGTGGCTAAACACAAATTTACATTTTTCATAACCTTAAATATTAAGTAGAAGTAATGTTAGCTTATTTGATGGGTACACCTATATAAATTTAGGAAGAACACACCCAAGTAGAATTGTTTTCAATGTATGCCTAATACTGATAAATAAGATAGGAGTAACTTTGTATTAAACCAAAACTATTAAACTAGCTTCATTTGCCAAAGATTTACCTCAATTATGTAAACTTGAAGTCTTTAAATTTCTGAGTTGATTTTTTTGTTTGTTTGTGTTTTTGGCTGCACCGAGAGGCTTGCTGGATCTTAGTTCCCTGACCAGGGACTGAACCCGGACCCTGGCAGTGAAAGCACCGAGTCCTAACCACTGGACCGCCAGGGAATTCCCTGACTTGATTTCCGTAAGAATACTTTTCTAGCACATTTAAAGTATCAGAAGTTCAAATTCCTTTCTCTCTGAGAATTTTCGGGATACATAATTTTTATAAGCACATTTGTATCTTTGTAAGCCAATCAGGACAGAAATCCTTTAATTTAAGAGACTCTACAATCTACTTTAATAGATCCAGAAGTAGGAAAACATTACATACTCACACTGTCAGAGGTAAAGACCTTTCTGAATTACAGACACACAGACATACAGAGAAATGGAACTTTTACCTTCAGTTCTAACGTCTTAGACATGGGTCAGGAATAAACACTCACCAGTCTAGAGATTAAAGAGCCGTTCTCCTCCCATTGGGCAAGAGATTCTTAACTGATTTGAGCTTGTCAAAGTAGTCAAATAGACGAACAGAAAAGACTAAGAAAAGACTATCAAACCAGATCCTCTGTCACCTCTCACCTAACTGAGATTAGTTCTGTAGAAACTTAATCGCTTTGGAGAGACCATCAAAAGTCTTCAAACGACAGAGCCAAACTCAGAATCACTGCTGCTACAAATGGGGAAGCATTTAGCTGTAATCTGAAAACAAAGCAGAAACACAAAAGTAATAGAAGGGGAAACTAAAGAAATGGAAAGTGAGCCAAGTTCAATGTCTGCTTAGATGGGTTCACCCCTGCGAGAGGAGAAAAGATGTACCTGGGCTTCACCAGCTCATAAAACACACCACTTGTTGCTGGGCTTTTACAGCTTTATTTACGTATAACTGATATACAAAATCCAGCCCAGGTTTAATTTGTATAACTTGATGAGTTTGGACATATGCACACACCTGTGATACCATCACCACCATCACGGTAATATACTCATCACTTTCAAAAGATTCCTTCTATCCCTTTGTGTCTGTGTATGTGTGTTAGGAATACTTAACACAGCACCAGGTACATGAAAAGGTGCTCAACGTCACTAATCATCCGGGAAATGCAAATCAAAATCATCGTGAGATATTACCTCACATCTGTTAGAATGGCTACAATTTTTTCTTTCTTTTTAAACATAGAGTGGTCAAGGTTGTAGAGAAATCGTAACCCTTGCGTATTGTAGGCAGGAATGTAACATCGTGCAGGCACTGTGGAAAACAGTATGGAGTTTTCTCAAAATCTTTTAAATAAAAATTCCATATGATCCAGCAATCCCACTTCTGGGTATACAGGCCCAGCTCAGAGACATTGCAGCTTCAGTTCCAGAACACTGCAATGGAGCGAATACCGCCATAATGCAAGTCACATGAATTTTTTGGTGTACCCGTGCATGAAAAACTTACGTTTACACTATACTGTAGTCTGTTAAGTGTGCGATAGCCTTGTGTCTAAAAAAACAACGTACATACCTTTATTGAAATATACTTTAGGGAAGAGAAATATACATCAATGGAACAGGATAGGAAGCCCAGAGATAAACCCACGCACATATGGTCACATTATCTTTGATGGAGGAGGCAAGAATATACAGTGGAGAAAAGACAGCCTCTTCAATAACTGGGGCTGGGAAAACTGGACAGCTACCTGTCAAAGAATGAAATGAGAACACTACCTAACACCATAACACAAAAATAAACTCAAAATGGATTAAAGACCGAAATGTAAGGCCCGACACTAGAAAACTCTTAGAGGAAAACATAGACAGAACACTCTATCACATAAATCACAGCAAGATCCTTTTTGACCCATCTCTTAGAAAAATGGAAATAAAAACAAAAATAAACAAATGGGACCTAAGGAAACTTAAAAGCTTTTGCACAGCAAAGGAAACCATAAACAAGACAAAAGAACAACCCTCAGAGTGGGAGAAAATATTTGTAAACGAAGCAACTGACAAAGGATTCATCTCCAAAATATACAAGCGGCTCACGCAGCTCAATATCAAAAAAACAAACAACTCAATCCAAAAATGGACACAAGACCTAAATGGACATTTCTCCAAAGAAGATATAAGATTGCCAACAAACACGTGAAAGGATACCCAACAACACTAATCATTAGAGAAATGCAAATCAAAACTACAATGAGGGATCACCTCACACCACTCAGAATGGCCATCATCAAAAAATCTACAAACAATAAATGCTGGAGAGGGTGTGGAGAAAAGGGAACCCTCCTCCTGCACTGTTGGTGGGAATGCACACTGATACAGCCACTATGGAGAACAGTATGGAGGTTCCTTAAAAAACTAAAAATAGGGCTTCCCTGGTGCCGCAGTGGTTAAGAATCCTCCTCCCAACGCAGGGGACACGGGTTCAAGCCGTGGTCCGGGAAGATCCCACATGCCGCAGGGCAACTAAGCCCGTGTGCCACAACTACTGAGCTTGCGCTCTAGAGCCCGCGAGCCACACCCACTGAGCCCGCATGCCACAACTACTGAAGCTCGCACGCCTAGATCTCGTGCTCCACAACAAGAGAAGCCACCACAATGAGAAGCCCGCGCACCGCAACAGTGTAGCGCCTGCTCGCTGCAACTAGAGAAAGCCCGCACACAACAACGAAGACCCAACACAGCCAAAAACAATGAATAAATAAAAATAAATTTTAAAAAAGTAAAAACAACTAAAAATAGAACTACCAATATGATCCTCCAATCCCACTACTGGGCACATATGCTGAGAAAACCATAATTCAAAGAGAGACACGTACCACAATGTTCACTGCAGCACTATTTACAACAGCCAGGACATGGAAGCAACTTAAGTGTCCATTGAGAGATGAATGGATAAAGAAGATGTGGCACATATATACAATGGAATATGACTCAGCCATAAAAAGAAACGAAACTGAACTATTTGTAGTGAGGTGGATGGACCTAGAGTCTGTGAAACAGAGTGAAGTAACTCAGAAAGAGAAAAACAAATACCGTATGCTAACACATATTTATGGAATCTAAAGAAAAAAAAGTGGTTCTGATGAACCTAGTGGCAGGACAGGAATAAAGACACAGACACACAGACGTAGAGAATGCACTTGAGGACACGGGGAGGGGGAAGGGGAAGCTGGGACGAAGCGAGAGAGTGGCATGGACACATATACACTACCAAATGTAAAATAGATAGCTAGTGGGAAGCAGCCGCATAGCACAGGGAGATCAGCTCGGTGCTTTCTGTCCACCCAGAGGGGTGGCATAGGGAGGGTGGGAGGGAGACGCAAGATGGAGGGGATATGGGGATATATGTATACATACAGCTGATTCACTTTCTTATACAGCAGAAAATAACACAACACTGTAAAGCAATTATACTCCAATAAAGATGTTAAAAAAGAAAATACTTTGGGGACTTCCCTGGTTGTCCAGTGGTTAAGAATCCGCCTTCCAATACAGGAGGCGCAGGTTTGATCCCCGGTCGGGGAACTGAGATCCCACGCGCTGTGCAGCACAGCCGAAACAAACAAAACAAATTAATAATACTTTATTGCTAAAAAATGCTAACCATCAGCTGAGCCTTCGGCGAGTAGTAATCTTTTTGCTGATGGAGTGTTTGAAATAGTGTGAGAATTACTAAAATATGACACAAAGACAAGAAGTGAGCAACTGCTGTTGGAAATACGGTGTCAACAGAGTTGCTCCACAAAGAGCTGCTGCAAACCTTCAATTTGTAAAACACACAAGATTCAGGAAGCACAATAATTATAATAGAATGTAATGTACTATGATATAATATAATATAATATAGCCTGTATAGTCAAAGAAAAGGAAATCAATATCTAGAAGAGATATATGCACCTCTACATTCATTACAGCATTATTCACGAGAGCCAAGATAGGAAAGCAACGCAAATTTTCATCAACAGAGAAATGGGTAAAGAAAATGTGGTATATACATAGGATATGATTCAGACTTATTAGTAGGAAATCCTACCAGTTGTGACAACGGGGACAGAACTAGAAGACATGATGATAAGTGAAATGGGTCAGTCACAGAAGGACAAAACTGTGTGTTTCCGCTTATACGAGGTATCTAAAAGAGTCAAACATATATTGTCGGGGTGGGGGAGGAGAGAATGGGGAGTTGTTCCATGGGTATAAAGTTACAGTTACACAGGATGCATATGTTCTAGAGAACTGCTGTATGACTAAGTGTCTATAGGTAACGAGGCACACTATTCTTTTCGTTCTAATTTAAAAATTTTAATTCAACTGTAACTGACCTACAACACTCTGTTAGGTCCAGGTGCATAACATCAATATTTCTATACGTTAGAAAATGATCATGGTCTAGTTACCATCTAGTTACCATCCGTCAGCGTACAAAGTTATAATGTTATTGACTGTATTCCCCGTGCTGTATATTTCATTCCCATGACTCATTTCTTTTGTAACTGGTTATCTGTTCCTCTTCATCTCCCTCACCTATTTCACTCATCCACCTACCCTCTTCTGGCAACCACCTGTTTGTTCTCTGTATCTATGAGTCTGTTTCTGTTTAGTGACATTAGTTCATTTGTTTTGTTTTTTAGATTCCACATACAAATGAGATCATACGGTATTTGTCTTTCTCTGTCTGACTTATTGCACGTAGCATAATACCCTCTAGCTCCATCCATGTTGCCACAAATGGCAAGATTTCATTCTTTTTTTTTTTAAATCTTAAAAAATGTATTTATTTTACTTTTGGCTGCGTTGGGTCTCTGTTGCTGCATGTGGCCTGTTTTCTAGTTGTGGCGAGCGGGGGCTTCTCTTCCTTGCGGTGCGTGGGCTTCTCATTGCGGTGGCTTCTCTTGTTGCAGAGCATGGGCTCCAGGTGAGCGGGCTTCAGTAGTTGCGGCACGTGGGCTCAGTAGTTGTGCCTCGCAGGCTCTAGAGCATGGCTCAATAGTTGGGGCACACGGGCTTAGTTGCTCCGTGGCATATGGGATCTTCTGGGAACAGGGCTTGAACCCATTGCCCCTGCATTGGCAGGCGGATTCTTAACTGCTGCACCCCCAGGGAAGCCCCTCATTCTTTTTTTTTTTTTTTATGGCTAATAGTCCATTGTGTGTGTGTGTATAGCTATATATATATGACGCATCTTCTTTATCCATTCAACTATGGATGGACACTGAGGTTGCATCTATACACTGGCTATTATAAGCAATGCTCAGTGAACATAGGGGTGCATGTGTCTTTTTGAACTAGTGTTTTGGTTTTCTTCCGAAAAAATACACACAAGTGGAATTTCTGGATCTTATAATAGTTCTACTTTAAAATTTTTGAGGAGTGAGGTGCACTACTCTTGACACGAAGTTTACCTGGTGCTGTTAGGTGAATCCATCCACGATCTCTGTGAAGACCTCCAAAACTGTTAAAACATAAGGGTAGGCACTTCCCTGGTGCCTTACAATGCAGGGGGCCTGGGTTCAATCCCTGGTCAGGGGACCGAGATCCCACGTGCCGCAGGGTAACTAAGGAATGGTGTGGAGGAGGTGAAGGAAAAGACCACGCCAAGCTCAGAGGCCCTTTCAGATGGCAACAAACTCCTGACCTTGACTGAAAATCAAAGTTCTTTACGTGGAACAATCGAAGAGGCAGGATGGGTCCTGTTAGCAAGGTCCCCTGAGATGCCAGGTCACCTGACCCCCAGCTCCAGACGCACAGATGTCCGGGACCCAGGCTTTGCTGGCCTGGGAAGGCTGAGGGTGCCCAGCTGCTGACGGGACACACGGGGCGGGGGAAGAGGTGGCTGCCGCCCAAGGCACACAAGTGTCTGTGCAGAACTGCCTCGGCTCAGCCTCCAGAAGCCTGTCTCAGAAAGCGACAGCAAGTCTTCCAGAAGCTCTGCCCAAATTCCATTCAGGCGTCACCGGTCACACCTGAGGCTGCCCGGATGAAGACTGGGGGCCCACACGTTCACACACTGGAAGTTATTACCAAATGCAAGAGAGTGAGGGATCAGACCATGAACTAGTCTAATTTTAATGCATAAGTAGAATCACGCACACCTTATTCTACGTTCCGGTTTTGCATTTGTAATTTCACAAAATGTGTGATTTGTAAGGGCGGGGGGGGTTTAATTGCTTGTACTTTTTGCCTGATGAGAAAAAAACAGCACAATAAGAAAACATTGTAGTTTTCACCAGTAGCGGGCATAAAAATACATGTACTGTTGTTGCTTGAAAACAGCATTATTGTGAATGTTCCAAATGATTTTCTATTTGGTGATGGGTTAAGTGGCTTGCCCACGTTCACTTTTATGAAAAGGGAAGATCAGAAAATTGCACTCTTCTTGCATTTTAAACTTTAAGAAAACGGATTTCAGAAAACCTGGATAACAAATTAAGAAAGCAATCAGAACTGCAAATATTTAGGGGTTTTAGGTTCGTTTCAAAACACAAGGGAACAACCCATGACGTATGTGTCTTAAAAGACCACCTGGGGGCTTCCTTGGTGGCGCAGTGGTTGAGAATCTGCCTGCCAATGCAGGGGACACGGGATCGAGCCCTGGTCTGGGAAGATCCCACATGCCGCGGAACAACTAGGCCCGTGCGCCACAACTACTGAGCCTGCGCGTCTGGAGCCTGTGCTCCGCAACAAGAGAGGCCACGATGGTGAGAGGCCCGCGCACCGCGATGAAGAGTGGCCCCCACTTGCCACGACTAGAGAAAGCCCTCGCACAGAAACGAAGACCCAACACAGCCATCCATAAATAAATAAACAAATACATACATACATACATACATACATACATACATACAATTTAAAAAAAAAAAAAAAAAGACCACTTGGTACAGTAAGATTCCACAGACGGCCCTGTAATCACAGAACGCAGCACTGGTTACACGTTTACCACAAGCCATGTTCTCAGCGTGAGGCTAATAGTGTCGGCTCACTCCCCTGCTTGGGGGCAGAGAGGACCCGTCTCCTTTGCTTTCTGAGATTCCTTTCATGAGTGGCTAGAAAGCTTAAGCACTGGAATTCCATTAGAGAAAAGGAGTATTCCTCAGAGGATTGTAAACGACAAACACCCAAGAGGACTTTAACAGCGGCGTCCCTGTGTCAGAGATCTCCCACGCATGGCTGGGGCCCAAATGACACAGAACAGTGGGGGCCCAAGGGCCGCAGTCCTAGGACGCCGCTCCCCAACCAAAAGAGTCCTCTCGCTCGACAGGGAAAAAGAAAGGTGTTCTCAGACACACGCAGCCTCCAGAGACAGCAAGTGAGGACCCCACCTGCCTGGCCTGTCCCAGGAGAGTGGCTGATGCAGTGCCCAGAACCAGAAACGGGAACGAAGAACCGACGCATTCCTCCCACCTCCCCCGCCTCCCCCCCGCAAAGAAGCTGCACTCCAGTACTGACCACGGAGGGTCTTGTCAACTAGGAATCTTACCCACACAAACGTGCTGATTTTGAGAAACTTTTCAAATGCATAGTATTCAACCTCTCAAAGTAAAAAAAAGTAATGAATTTCATAGTAATGCTGGAAAATACAGGAAAAAGACAATAAAACTTGGAAAACAATGTTTACTAACATGACCCAACTGGAAAAATTTAGAAACATTTAAGACTACTCTGTAAGTCAATAAGACGAGGGAAACAAAACAGAACAAAACAAAACAAAACAAAACAAAAAAAGACAGTATTGGGGCAGGAAGACAGGCAGTGGACATGAACAGGCCCTTCATATAAAAACAAATACACCGGTCTGAAAAGACCACAGACTGAAGGATCCCAATTACGTGACATTCTGGAAAGGGCAAAAATACACAGACAGTAACAATATCAGCAGCTGTCGGGGGCTTGGGGGCATTGGGGGGGATGAACAGGTGGCCCCCAGGGATGTTTCGGGCACTGAAATGGTTCTGGGTGGCACTGCAGTGGTGGCTGCAGGTCATCACATGTGTCCAAACCTGAACAGCAGGACACAGGGAGTGAGCCTTAATATAAGCTACAGACTCCAGGGGAGAATTAGGTGTCAGTGTTGATCCATCACTGAGATGACGCGCCACACAAGCGCGAGATGTTATCAAGGGAGGGAACCCAGAGGGACGGGGATAGGAAACTGCTGTCTGCTCGATTCTCCTGTAACCCTAAAACTGCTCTAAAACTGTCTATCAGTTAAAAAGAAGAAACAGCTTCTAAGCACGTGAAAACGCTCTCAACCTCATTCGCGATTAAGGAAAAACCCCAAGGGAACAGTCCGTAGCGTTTACAGGGGCCTAGCACCAGCGGGAACACGCCGCGGCCTCGCCCCTTCCTGTCGGGCATCGCGCTGGAGCCCAGAGTCCCCCTGACTTGACCCACCGCACCCCACCCCGCGTTTCATGCCGTCCACAGTCTCTACACATGACATCTTTTGATCAGATGACTCACCGTCCCAATTACAAGGTTTCACTTTCTCCACAGGATGAAAGCAAAACCAGCACACAGGGGAGGCTCTTCAGTCAACCTCAGGGTCCGCCTGCATTCACGTCCCGCTGTTCCTGACAGGAGGCCCACATCCTAAGGAAGGAGGTCCTTACCAGCACCTCAGGAGCCTCATCCAGCCCACCTCACGCTGCTCTGAGAGCCTCGCCAACCTCTGCAGCTACCCAAGTCCTGGTCACGTGAGGGCCGTCACCCTTCCCCGAGTCACTGAGCCACGTGCTCTGACAATGCATTTAAAACCAGGCTCTTGGGCTTCCCTGGTGGCGCAGTGGTTAAGAATCCGCCTGCCAATGGTGGGCACACGGGTTCGAACCCTGGTCCGGGAAGATCCCACATGCTGCGGAGCAACTAAGCCCGCGAGCCACAACTACTGAGCCCGCGAGCCACAACTACTGAAGCCCGCATGCCTAGAAGCCGTGCTCCGCAATAAGAGAAGCCACCACAATGAGAAGCCCGCACACCGCCACGAAGAGTAGCCCCCCGCTCGCCGCAACTAGAGAAAAAAGCTCGCACGCGGCAACAGAGAGACAACGTAGCCAAAAACAAATAAATTAATACATAAATGAATAAAAATTAAAAGAATGAAAGAGAGAAAAGCAGGCTCTGCTTTGTCAGCACTCTGGAGTTCCCTACTTACCGACGGGCAGGATTCCCGTCCTCTCCTGTAATTACGTCTGTGAAGTGCCTTTCCTGAGGAGAACAGAAGCTTCCAGAAGCAGAGAATTGCTTCTTTAAGTTCACATGCAGAACCTGAAGACATTTGATGTTTACATCTAGGAAAAGAGACACAACACTAGATGGTGTGAAGGGTCGCCAAAGCCAAGAGCCAGGCAAGCAGGACACTTCCTCTGGGGAGCCTTCCATCAGCAGAGCAGAAAATGTCCGTGGCCAGAACTGGCACTCAATGCGCTTTGAGCTGAGAAGTACCCGTGGAATCACATAGGCTCCCCGAAGAGCAATTACTCCCACATTTAAGAAAGGAGATGGCTTTTCAGGCAGAGAAGGCAAGTACAGTCTTCCCGGCTGGCGGAACGGTGTGTGCCGATGGTCAGGATGGAGCTGGGCCCCAGAGCACTGCCCTCTCCTCCAGCCCCCAACCTCACCCTCACCCTCAGCTGAGGAGCTGCTTCCCTGAGAACAGAGAAGCCATCGGAGGGCTTCTCCACCTGCACCCCAGCTCTGCCACCCCCTCCCCCATCAGGACCCCGGGCCGCAGCTCTGCCCGCTCCCACACGCGTCTACTGGATCATTCCCGCTGTTGTTTCTCCCGTTACAACACAGCACAACACCCGCCCCGGACCTCAGCTCCTACTCCAGCTACTGTCCAAGGTCTCTTTTCCCCGTCACAGCAAAACGTCTTGAAAAAGCTAGGAACACAACAAACCCCGTTCTCCCACTCCTCTCTCCTAAGCCTCTCCAAGCAGGATCTCACCCCACAGACCCATCCAAACGCATCAGCAGTGAGTTACGACCTCCCCCAGTGCTGGGCTCGAGGGTTAATAGCTCCACAGAATGGCAACCTCGTTTGTCCAGTCACCCAGGGAACCTCTAAAGTGCTTCCCACGTGGAGACAAACTGCTGTGATTCATATTTTAGGAGAAATACTCAGCGTGGAAAACACACTTGAGCTGGTGGAGGAAAGAGGTAGCAGCACAGAAACAAAGGTTCTGTAACTACAGAAATGAAAAAATAAGCTATTTTAATGGTAGCAAGTATGGGATGAAGAGGAACGAATAAAGACCGTTTAGAATAAAACGTTAACAAGCCTAATACTACAACTTGCTAACAGAGGATGGAGAAGGACTCTACAATGAACCCATTTTTCTGGGTAGGGTGACAGGCTGGATGATGCAACGATGAGCCGGCAGGGACAAAAGGAGAAGGCAAGGGGCGGGGGAGCTGTAAATAATCATTTTTGGATCTACTGGATCTAGTCATTTGAGGTGCCCTTTGGACAAACTCCATAGAGATGCTTGGTACTGACCTGCTCCTCTACGCTTTGTCTAACCACATCTTTTACTTTGTCCTACTTTCCCATTTCAAATTTTGAACTATTCGCCTCCCAAGCTGTTACTACAAAACAAGAGCGGCAAGTCAATACGTAAACAGCAAAACTCACCGGAGACCGATTCATTTTCCGCTGCTCTTGGAACAACGTGCAGGACTGTGACAGTGGAGGCGGACCTGGAGAAGGAAAAAAACGCAGGCAGTGAAGCTACGACTGAAGCGGCTCGGGGTGCACGAGCACCCGCCCCGCGCTCCACAAGAGACACCTGTGGGAGACCCGCCCTTTCACCTTCACAAGGGCCTGTTAGAATGAGGAGGGAGCAACCACCCTCAGGTCTGTAACTCCCACGTGACTGTGGTAACTGAGGGGATACTTTGTTTTCAGTAGTCAGTGTACACTGAATCCTACTAAAATAAACCTCCGTCGTTAAATATGAGATTAAAAAACGCTTAGAGTTTATCTTTTCTCATCAACTCTGCTAACAACTTCAGAACAGAAAATCCACAGGATACCCAGGATAAAGGGATACACTCAGGTGCGTTTCACTCTTTCAATTATTTGGACAAACGTAAGTGCAACGGTCAAGAACATCTTTTCTTTAAACTGATTTGAAGTGGACAGAACACCTGCCCTAGGAGTTCTGAGTCCTGTTAGCGACCCCACGTGCACACCCGCTGAGGATCTGGGACAAGTCACCTCCCTCCTCAGGCCCAATCTCTTCCTTCCTCAACCGAGAAAGCGGGACAGAAGCCTTGCAGACTCATCCTGCACTAACTACACTGTGCGATTCCACGGGGCACAACCCAGGGGGGCAGCGAACACTTAGCTTAGACAACCAACGTGCTGATGGGCCTTGAGAGACACGTGCGAGAGCCCGACACGGCGACAGCAGGACGACGAGGAGGATGGGGGTTGGAGGGAGGGGTGGACGCGGCACGTCCCGGCCGAGCCTGTGGCCCCTGCTCCCCCAGGACACCCGGAACTCACAAGTCCCAGGGGAGCCCCATCCGGAGCAGCCGGTCCTGCCCTCCAACCCGACCCCTCCACCTCCGGGAAGCGGTCAAACCCTCCCGGTCGCTCTCCCGCGGGGCCCGGGGCGGGCTCACCCGAGCCCCGCTCTCCAAGGGCCGCAGGGTCTACAACCGCCTGCAGGCCCGAAGACGCACCACCTGCCCAGTCGGAAATCGCGGACCGGCCCCGGGCTCCCGAGGCTCCGGGCCGGGGGCTGCTCCTCCGGCGCGCTCCTCTCCCGGGGTCCCTCCTCTCCGCCTCACGAGGCCACTGGGCCCGAGGAGCCGGCTCTGGGCCTACGGCACAAGCTCCCTTCAGGCCCACGTCCCTCCCGGGACCTCGCTCTGCCGCGCGCCGCAGACGGTCGGGCACTGCGCCGCCGCCGCCCGCCCGGCCCCTTCGGCCCAGCCCGCGGGCTCCGGGGCTCGCGCTCGGGGGTCCCCGTTCCAGCCTCCGCCCGGCCCACGCGAACCCTCGCCCGCACAGCCCGCGCCCGCTGGCTGCCGGCCCGGCCGGACGGCGTCCAGCTCCGCACGCCCCGCACTCCTCACCCGCCAGCCGCCAGGACCTGAGAACGACGACCAGCGGGGACCTGGCCACGCACTGGAAGCGAGGGCGGCGCGGCAACGGTGGTGCGCGTGCGCCAACACGCACAAACCGCGAGGCGCACCTGCGCAGGGGGGACGCCCGAAATCCGCCTGCCAAAGCCCGCCCGGAGAGCGGGACAAGCACCAGGACTCTATTTCCCAGAAGTCTCCGCGCCGTCAAGTTAGGGAGTTTTTCTTTTTTTTTTTATTTTTTAAAAACATTTTACTACAGAAAACAATAAAAACAAAATATAAACAAAAATAGCAGTATAATGAACTCTTCTGTATCCATCATCCAGGTTCAACTCATAATCTTTTTTTTTATTTCTGATATACATTTTAAAGTAATAACTAGAATTATGACTTACAACATTATACCAGAACATATAAGATTTTTAGAAATTTCATGTAATGTCTGAAACATAAAGACGCAGACGTAGAGAATGCACTTGAGGACACTGGGAGGGGGAAGGGGAAGCTGGGACGAAACGAGAGAGTGGCATGGACATATATACACTACCAAATGTAAAATAGATAGCTAGTGGGAAGCAGCCGCATAGCACAGGGAGATCAGTTCAGTGCTTTCTGTCCACCCAGAGGGGTGGCATAGGGAGGGTGGGAGGGAGACGCAAGATGGAGGGGATATGGGGATATATGCATACATACAGCTGATTCACTTTGTTATACAGCAGAAACTAACACAACACTGTAAAGCAATTATACTCCAATAAAGATGTTAAAAAAAAAATACTGGGCCCGCGGCGGCCCGGACAAGGGGCCGGTGGCGGCGGCGCGGGCCTGCTCCCCACGCCGCCTGCGCGAGTCCACCGCAGGCCCGTTACTCCCCACGCCACAACCCGTCAGGACGCGCCGCCCTCCGCTTGCCCCGAGGCCGCCGAGGGCAGCAGGAAGCCGCTGAGCTGACACTCACTCAGGGGTCGGGTGCTCGGGGTCGTAGAAATCCCCCACCTTCGGAGGCGGCTGCGGCGGCAGCTGCTTCATCCGGAGCGGCTGGAGACGGCGACGCGAGCCCCCTCCCCGCGGCAGGGCGACGGGAGGGAGGGGAGGGGAGGACGCCGCTGGTCCGACGACGGCGGCGGCGGCGGCGGCGGCGGCGGCGGCGGCAGCGGCGGCGGCAGGGGCGGCTCGCGTCGCTCGCTCGCTCACTCGCTCCCTCCGACGCCCGCCCACCGCTCTCTCCCCCACACACTCACACGGGGAGCGACGCTTACCCCGCCCTCCCCTCTGCAGCGCAGGCCCAGCCCCTTAAAGAGACACGCATCTGCCGCTAGTCCGCCACCAGTCGGCGCGCCGGCAGCTGCCGGTTGTCCTCAGGCCCGAGCGGGAGGAGCGGGAGGAGCGGGAGGAGCGGGAGGAGCGGGAGGGGCTGTGCGCAGCCCGCGGACCCGGCCCGACTTCGCCAGCGACTTCCTGGAACAATAAGCCCCAGGCCTGAGCGCCGTTGTCCCGCCCCGGGCCGAGAGCCGCTGCGCCGCGAACCCTCCCTCGGGCCCGCTGTGGCGGCGGGGCGCTGAGGCGTGACCCGGCGCGCCCCGGGCTTGTTTGCCGGCGACGACGGGGAAACAGCCCGAGCCCGCCGGGACACTAGCCTGCCTGCTCCGCCGCTCGCGAAGACCTGCCCTCCCGGAGCGCCGGAGTCCGCAGCGGCGCCGAGGGCCCCTGCCCCGGGCCTGCGGGCTCTGAGTTCAGTGAAGCCATTTTACAGAGAAGCAAATCAATGCTGGGAAGGACCAACACCTTTACCCAAGATCCACTGCAAGAGGCAGACCTGGGCTCAACTGCATGGCCACCTGTCACCCAAGTCCAAGCATTAGCATCACACCACGCTGCTTATGGAAGAAGTATGAGACACACTTCCAACCCCTCCAGTAGCTAACAGGTCTCTGGGAGACAGGATCAGCATGAACAGATTCAGAGGAGGAACAGAGATAATGTGTGCTGAAACTTGATTCTATGGGATTTTCATCAGAGCTCAGAGGTTGGCACTTACTGCACGGACCTACTGTATGAAGCAGGTGGATTGGCCAGCACAAGGGGTTGCTGTGGTGCATCGCCCAAATTCCCCTTCTGGACCCAAGCCACGCGGCATGTGTGATACTAGTTCCCCGACCAGGGATTGAACCTGCGCCCCCTGCATTGGAAACTTGGAGTCTTAACCACTGGACCGCGAGGGAAGTCCCTGTATCATATTTTAGATCTCACATGTAAGTGATGTCATATGATATTTGTCTTTCTCTTTCTGACTTACTTCACATAGTATGATAATCTCTAGGTCCATCCATGTTTCTGCAAATGGCATTATTTCATCCTTTTTTATGGCTGATACTCTAGCCTTTTTTGTTCTGCTCTCCAAGAGCTAGGCATTCTTGGGCAATAGTCATGGGATAGAAGAGGCAAAATTATTGAATAAAAATTGTCAATACTCCCACTGCCTCTATCATTTATCCGAATTCAAAACTTGGGGCAGAATGCCCTGGTCTTAATTTAACTTTACTCTTAACAGAGATGAGCCCAAGACAGGGAGAGACAGGAAGCCCTCTCCAAGAGTAAAGAAGGGTAATGACTTTTTCTTATAAAGGGACAGAGGGCTATTGGTGATCCAGGCCTAGACTTGGGCCAACCAATGTTAGAAAATTTATGGGCAATGAAGAACTGGAAACATGTATCAAAGCCCTAAGAAGGCCTTCTCATGCCCCAGGGGAATCAGATCCTGGTTTGAAGGCCACACATCTTGGTCATAGTGGAGCTGGTGAAGAGATATTGCCTCTTCACTCTACCAGATCCAGAAGGAATTGGAGGTAAATCCCTCGGCCAGAAAGGGGAGGGACTATGACTTTTTAATGAGTAATTAATAATAATAATAATAATACCTTTTCTTCTTAATTTATTCATAGGTTTTCATGAATAAACTAGATACTATTACTTTTTATTATTTATGCTTAGTGCTCACACACACTGGTTTTCATGTTTACTTGACATTAAAATTGACGAGAGATCTTTTATTATTTATTTATTTATATTTATGGCTGTGTTGGGTCTTCGTTTCTGTGCGAGGGCCTTCTCCAGTTGCGGCAAGCGGGGGCCACTCTTCATCGCGGTGCGCGGGCCTCTCACTATCGCGGCCTCTCTTGTTGCAGAGCACAGGCTCCAGACGCGCAGGCTCAGCAATTGTGGCTCACGGGCCCAGTTGCTCCGCGGCACGTGGGATCCTCCCAGACCAGGGCCCGAACCCGTGTCCCCTGCACTGGCAGGCAGACTCCCAACCACTGCGCCACCAGGGAAGCCCCAAGAGAGATCTTTTAATTCTTTTAATAGTTAGCCAAAATTTGATTTTCTCTTCAGAACTTTTTTGTTCGAAGATCTGTAATCATTTTGTGACTTTGTTTAAGTTCCTATATTGAGATCACCCCAGAACACTTTTTAAAGGATCAATCTACCTAAACTGTTACACTTGGGAAATGGCTCAAGAGATGCTAATTTATCAACATAATGAAATACCATGCAGTCAACAGAAACGGCAATGTTGAAGGCAAACGATGTGGTTGTGTACAATAGCATTTTAAAAAATTTTATTGGAGTATAGTAGATTTATAATGTTGAATTAGTTTTAGGTATACCACATGGTGATGCAGTTATACCTATACATATATTCATTCTTTTTCAGATTTTTTTCCCATATAAGTTATTACAGAATACTGAGTATAGTTCCCCGTGCTATACAGTAAGTCCTTTTTGGTTATCTATTTTATATATAGTAGTGTGTGTATGCTAATCTCAAGCTTACAAAGCATCTTAAATGCAGAAACTAGAACACTGATATCAGTGAGTCAGGTTATGTTGGTTCAGAGCTGAATTGGAGAAATTTAACATATTCAGTGGGAGATATATGAGGAATTTTTTCCCTTAAATCGTTTTTTCTTTTTCTTTTTTATTATTTCTGAGATATACATTTTAAAGTAATAACTAGGATTATGACTTATAACATTATACCAGAACATATAAGATTTTTAGAAATTTCATGTAATGTCTGAAACATAAAGACGCAGACGTAGAGAATGCACTTGAGGACACGGGGAGGGGGAAGGGGAAGCTGGGACGAAGCGAGAGAGTGGCATGGACATATATACACTACCAAATGTAAAATAGATAGCTAGTGGGAAGCAGCCGCATAGCACAGGGAGATCAGCTCGGTGCTTTCTGTCCACCCAGAGGGGTGGCATAGGGAGGGTGGGAGGGAGACGCAAGATGGAGGGGATATGGGGATATATGTATACATACAGCTGATTCACTTTCTTATACAGCAGAAACTAACACAACACTGTAAAGCAATTATACTCCAATAAAGATGTTAAAAAAATATTAAATGAGAAAACACATGACCAACACTTAGCCCAGTGACTCACGATTTAAGCTCTCCAAAAAGGTGAGGTTATCTGATACTGTCTTCATCACTATCACCATCACCACCATCATCATCACCACCATCATCATCATTTTTGATAGCTTCCTTTGGGCCAAGTAGTGATTTGGGGTCCAAGCAGCGGAAGCCAGAGTTGCAAGATCCTGTGACACAAAGCAGGACAATGTTCGTGGGAAAACCCACCTGCGGCCACTTTTCTGGGTAAAGTTAATGAACTCGTTTGATCATCAGGGACCTGGAGTGGCTTCAAGAAGCAATCGGGGGACTTCCCAGGTGGCGCAGTGGTTAAGAATCCGCCTGCCAATGCAGGGGACACGGGTTCGAGCCCTGGTCCGGGAAGATCCCACATGCTGCAGAGCAACTAAGCCCGTGCGTCACAACTTCTGAGCCCACACTCTAGAGCCCACGAGCCACAACTACTGAGCCTGTGAGCCGCAACTACTGAAGCCCGCACGCCTAGAGCCCATGCTCTGCGACAAGAGAAGCCACCGCAATGAGAAGCCCGCGCACCACAACGAAGAGTAGCCCCCGCTCGCCGCAACTAGAGAAAGACTGCGTGCAGCAATGAAGACCCAACACAGCCAAAAATTAATTAGTTAATTAATTAATTTAAAAAGAAACAATTGGCCAGGAATCCAACACAAGCAGTGTTAATAGTACAGCAGAACCTGTATCAACACCGGCATCTGAGTAGGACCTGGGCGGGTGCTTTCCAGCAAGGAAATGGTAGGTTCTCTCACCTCTGCTCAGGGGGTCAACTTGTTCAGTCCCATGGGGGGTATTCTGTAACTAAGTCACACAGGAGCATCCTGAGGAGGGGATACCCAGGTTCCTGTTTGAAGGGCAGGAGTCTTCTAGGTCAAGATAATCTCTGCCTTGTCCATTATGTCAGTGTCCCTTGCGTGACACCCACCGGAAAAATTCCTTTTGTAGTTTAAAACCAGAAAAGATCTTTAATAACAAATGGACCAGCATTCTTCTCTATTAAACAGTGTAACTTAGTAAGCCCTGTTTCCTTCAATGCCCAGACCAACGGGAATCCCAGAGCCAAAGGTAAAATTTAATCACAGTAACTTAGTCCTAGGAAGAGCATATTTGTTCCTTTTTATGGTTTTGATTTATTTTTCTTTTCCCATCACCTTATTGCATGCATCTTTCATTCTAAGTGGTCTTAGTATCTCTTTGGGAATCACCAAGTCTGGTCCATGAAAGCCTCGCAATAAATGGGTTTTGGAGCCAGTTAGTGAAAATTACAAGAAAGAGAGAGTAGTCAAGTCATGCCTTGAAAAACAGTTTTAGGAGCCTTTCCCAAAGGGAAATGGGGAAGGGAAGGAAAAAGAACAATGCTCAGAGCATAATGGCTAGAGGCGCAGAGATGAAGCCCATGTGGGTGTGGAAGATTCAAGAGGAGAACCAACATCAATAAGAGGCGATAGATGAGAAAAAAGGAGGGACGGGGGTAGGGAGGGGACACAAAACTTGAGATGCATTTGTGTAATCCTAAGAAATAACTGAACATTTGTGAGCTCTGAGGGAAATGGGAGCGATTTCCTGGAGATAGGAAAATAATTATAAATATGTATAATATTTTGATGTAAAAAAATGTATTTTCATACGAAGCATATTTTAGATTTATAATCTGAAAAATATTCTGCCGAGCCTGAGGTTTAGATAAAGCCTCGTAAAAACAGATGACGGGCTTGCCCAAGGTCACTGTCCTTGAACTTGGAGAGGTGATGCTTGAATTTGACTTTTGATAAAGAATTTTGAGAACTTTGATGCAGAGCCTTGGGGCTGAGAGCAGGGATCTGCAGCCTGCATCCTCTATTGCTGTATCTGACAGTAAATTTAAACCAAAAACGGCAGGACCAGGGAACGTATGGCTTATCTGGCCTTCTGAATTCCAAATGAAATGCAAGGGGAGCTAAATTTCAATAACAGAATAGAGGCCATCCCCAGGTAACCAAATTAGGCCTTCCTTAATAAATGGTGTATCGTGAAGAATCAAGAATCAGTCAGCCACTGAGATACAAACATGAAGATCACCATGACCTAGGAGTAGGTGAGGAAGAGAAGGAACCTCTGGCTTTGTAACAATTTTAGCTTCAGCTAAAGGAAGGAATTGACAAATATCTCTTCGTCAATCATCTGTCCCCCAGACTTCCTCTCACTCCTGGATACATGTCCACCACCATCCCTTCCTTCTACCAGACAGCGTTCCATGGTGTGGGTGACAGAAATCCTGGATCTCCCGGTGAGATGTTCATAGTCACCTCCAGGAGCTGAGTGCACGCCTTCTGCACAGGGGGCCCTGACACCCGCTTCCCGGTGCTGGATGCACCCCAACCTCCCCGCCCCTCCACCCAACATCACTTACCAGCTCCTGGGATTTCCAACCACCTAATTTCCAGCTAATTTTCAGAGGTTTTTCTGCAAAGACGTATGTAAGTTTATAAACAGGACAATCAAGGTGGGGAAGAAGACCCCATTAGCCGACCGAAGTCATGGGCATAATCCTAAGCAGAAGTTTGGCGTCTGTACAGCCCCACAATTCCAGCCTGCACGACCCAGCTGCCAGCCAGACACTGAAAGAGGACTCTTCGGGTGCTTTCCTTGTTGTAGGCAACGTGAGTGTTACTGTGGATTGAATTGCATCCCCCATTAACATACGTCCAAGTCCTAAGTCCTAGTCCCTGTGAATGTGACCTTATTTGGAAATAGAGTCTTTGCAGATGTAATTAAGTTAAGGATCTTGAGATGAGATCATCCTGGATTGTGGGTGGGTCCAATATCCGAAGACGGGTGTCCTTAGAAGAGAAAGAAGGGATAGGTTTGAGACACAGAGAGATGCAGGGAAGATGGGGGCAGAGATTGGAGTGATGCAGCCACAAGCCAAGGAATACCAGGGGCCTCCAGAAGCTGGGAGAGGCAGGGAAGGATTTTCCCCTAAGCCTTCCTGGGGAAGGTGGTCCTGCTGACAGCTTGACTTCCAACTTGTGGCCTCCAGAACTGTGAGAGAATAAATGTCTGTTGCTTTAAGCCACCAGCTTCTGGTAATTTGCTAGGGCAGCCCTAGGGCACTTATACGTGTGCCATCCAAACCTGCTGTGGCAAAAAGAAAAAAAGAGGGCTCAAATAAGATTGGCTTCCACTGGGCATCTTCTGAACCTCCTGCTGGAGTGAAGTTGTCAGAGAGCCACAGCTCTTAAGGAAGAGACATGCTTGTCATCTCAGGAAGTGCCAGCTTATTACCAAAGAGCCCCAAATAACGGGCGAAACCACAGGTGAGGTCAGCAGCCCGATTCACAAGTCATATTAGCTAAACGGGGGAAGAGAAAGGAAGGCGAGGAAGGGGAAACCCTGGGAGAGCATGAGGGTGTGGGACATTCAAGGAAAGAAGAGTCATGCATTCAAAAAGCATTTCTCAGCACCTGTTCTTGCCTAACAGCCTTCAGAACTTTCAGGTAGAAAAATCACAGGAAAAAGTCTTTCTCTACAAGAACTCGAAACCTAGTTTAAAAAATATGAATACATTAACTTGATTAATGGTTGTTTAAAGCTAGAAAAGATATTAGAAATCAGCCCATCATGGTCCAGATTTCTTCATTCATCAAAGTGTTTATTACCTGCCTGTTCTTTGCCATTCTCTGTGCTTGGCATTTGAGATACAGCACGAGCAACAAAGTCTCCACCCTCAAAGAATTTGTATTCTAGAGAAGGTAGATGATACACAAACAAGAAAAAATATGGCCAAGAGCAATAATGACAACAAACCTAGACAAAACAATAGGAAGTGATGAGGGTAGTTCAGGACGGCTGGTCAGCAAAAGCTTCTCTGAGGAGGTCATGTTTGTGCTGGGTCTTTTTTTTTAATTTTTATTTTATATTAGAGTGTAGTTGATTAACAACTATAGGTCCTTGTTGATTATCTATTTTATATTTACTAGTGTGTATCTGTTAATCCCAAACTCCTAATTTATCCCTCCCCTCCACCTTTCCCCTTTGGTAACCTTAAGTTTGTTTTCTATGTCTATGAGTCTCTTTCTGTTTTGTAAATAAGTTCACTTGTATCATTTTTTTAGATTCCACGTATAAGTGATATCATATGATATGCGTCTTTCTCTTTTTTTTTTAAGTTTTTTCTTAGGGAACTTCTCTAAGTGGGAAACACAAGAGAAGAAAAGGACCTACAAAAACAAACCCAAAACAATTAAGAAAATGGTCATAGGAACATACATATCGATAATTACCTTAAACGTGAATGGATTAAATGCTCCAACCAAAAGACACAGGCTTGCTGAATGGATACAAAAACAAGACCCATGTATATGCTGTCTACAAGAGACCCACTTCAGACCTAGGGACACATACAGACTGAAAGTGAGGGGATGGAAGAAGATATTCCATGCAAATGGAAATCAAAAGAAAGCTGGAGTAGCAATACTCATATCAGATAAAATAGACTTTAAAATAAAGAATGTTACAAGAGACAAGGAAGGACACTACATAATGATCAAGGGATCAATCCAAGAAGAAGATATAACAATTATAAATATATATGCACCCAACATAGGAGCACCTCAATACATAAGGCAACTGCTAACAGCTATAAAAGAGGAAATCGACAGTAACACAATAATAGTGGGGGACTTTAACACCTCACTTACACCAATGGACAGATCATCCAAAATGAAAATAAATAAGGAAACAGCTTTAAATGATACAATAGACCAGATAGATTTAATTGATATTTATAGGACATTCCATCCAAAAACAGCAGATTACCCTTTCTTCTCAAGTGCGCATGGAACATTCTCCAGGATAGATCACATCTTGGGTCACAAATCAAGCCTCAGTAAATTTAAGAAAATTGAAATCATATCAAGCATCTTTTCTGACCACAACGCTATGAGATTAGAAATGAATTACAGGGGAAAAAAACGTAAAAAACACAAACACATGGAGGCTAAACAATACGTTACTAAATAATCAAGAGATCACTGAAGAAATCAAAGAGGAAATCAAAAAATACCTAGAGACAAATGACAATGAAAACATGACGATCCAAAACCTATGGGATGCAGCAAAAGCAGTTCTAAGAGGAAAGTTTATAGCTGTACAAGCCTACCTCAAGAAACAAGAAGAATCTCAAATAAACAATCTAACCTTACACCTGAAGGAACTAGAGAAAGAAGAACAAACAAAACCCAAAGTTAGCAGAAGAAAAGAAATCATAAAGATCAGAGCAGAAATAAATGAAATAGAAACAAAGAAAACAATAGCAAAGATCAATAAAACTAAAAGCTGGTTCTTTGAGAAGATAAACAAAATTGATAAGCCATTAGCCAGACTCATCAAGAAAAAGAGGGAGAGGACTCAAATCAATAAAATTAGAAATGAAAAAGGAGAAGTTACAACAGACACCACAGAAATACAAAGCATCCTAAGAGACTACTACAAGCAACTGTATGCCAATAAAATGGACAACCTGGAAGAAATGGACAAATTCTTAGAAAGGTATAACCTTCCAAGACTGAACCAGGAAGAAATAGAAAATATGAACAGACCAATCACAGTAATGAAATTGAAACTGTGATTAAAAATCTTCCAACAAACAAAAGTCCAGGACCAGATGGCTTCACAGGTGAATTCTATCAAACATTTAGAAAAGAACTAACACCCATCCTTCTCAAACTCTTCCAAAAAATTGCAGAAGAAGGAGAACTCCGAAACTCATTCTATGAGGCCACCATCACCCTGATACCAAAACCAGAGAAAGATACTACAAAAAAAGAAAATTACAGACCAATATCACTGGTGAATATAGATGCAAAAATCCTCAACAAAATACTAGCAAACAGAATCCAACAACACATTAAAAGGATCATACACCATGATCAAGTGGGATTTATCCCAGGGATGCAAGGATTCTTCAATATACGCAAATCAATCAATGTGATACACCATATTAACAAACTGAAGAATAAAAACCATATGATCATCTCAATAGATGCAGAAAAAGCTTTTGACAAAATTCAACACCCATTTATGATAAAAACTCTCCAGAAGGTGGGCATAGAGGGAACCTACCTCAACATAATAAAGGCCATATACGACAAAACCACAGCAAACATCATTCTCAATGGTGAAAAACTGAAAGCATTTCCTCTAAGATCAGGAACAAGACAAGGATGTCCACTCTCACCACTATTATTCAACGTAGTTTTGGAAGTCCTAGCCATGGCAATCAGAGAAGAAAAAAATAAAAGGAATACAAATTGGAAAAGAAGAAGTAAAACTGTCACTGTTTGCAGATGACATGATACTATACATAGAGAATCCTAAAGATGCCACCAGAAAACTACTAGAGCTAATCATGAGTTTGGTAAAGTTGCAGGATACAAAATTAATGCACAGAAATCTCTTGCATTCCTATACACTAATGATGAAAAATCTGAAAGAGAAATTCAGGAAACACTCCCATTTACCATTGCAAGAAAAAGAATAAAATACCTAGGAATAAACCTACCTAGGGAGACAAAAGACCTGTATGCAGAAAACTATAAGACTGATGAAAGAAATTAAAGATGATACCAACAGATGGAGAGATATACCATGTTCTTAGATTGGAAGAATCAATATTGTGAAAATGACTATACTACCCAAAGCAATTTACAGATTCAATGCAATCCCTATCAAATTACCAATGGCATTTTTTACAGAACTAGAACAAAAAATCTTAAAATTTGTGCGGAGACACAAAAGACCTGGAATAGCCAAAGCAGTCTTGAGGGAAAAAAACGGAGCTGGAGGAATCAGACTCCCTGACTTCAGACTATACTACAAAGCTACAGTAATCAAGACAATATGGTACTGGCACAAAAACAGAAACATAGATCAATGGAACAAGATAGAAAGCCCAGAGATTAACCCACGCACCTATGGTCAACTAATCTATGACAAAGGAGGCAAGGATAGACAATGAAGAAAAGACAGTCTCTTCAACAAGTGGTGCTGGGAAAACTGGACAGCTACATGTAAAAGAATGAAATTAGAACACTCCCTAACACCATACACAAAAATAAACTCAAAATGGATTCAAGACCTAAATGTAAGACCGGACACTATAAAATTCTTAGAGGAAAACATAGAAAGAACACTCTTTGACATAAATCACAGCAAGATCTTTTTTGATCCACCTCCTAGAGTAATGGAAATAAAAGCAAAAATAAACAAATGGGACCTAATGAAACTTCAAAGGTTTTGCACAGCAAAGGAAACCATAAACAAGACGAAAAGACAACCCTCAGACTGGGAGAAAATATTTGCAAACGAATCAATGGACAAAGGATTAATCTCCAAAATATATAAACAGCTCATGCAGCTCAATATTAAAGAAACAAACAACCCAATCCAAAAATGGGCAGAAGACCTAAATAGACATTTCTCCAAAGAAGACATACAGATGGCCAAGAAGCATATGAAAAGATGCTCAACATCACTAATTATTAGAGAAATGCAAATCAAAACTACAATGAGGTATCACCTCACACCAGTTAGAATGGGCGTCATCAGAAAATCTGCAAACAATAAATGCTGGAGAGGGTGTGGAGTAACGGGAACCCTCTTGCAGTGTTGGTGGGAATGTAAATTGATACAGCCACTATGGAGAACAGTATGGAAGTTCCTTAAAAAACTAAAAATAAAATTACCATATGATCCAGCAATCCCACTACTGGGCATATACCCAAAGAAAACCATAATTCAAAAAGGCACATGCACCCCAATGTTCGTTGCAGCACTATTTACAATAGCCAGGTCATGGAAGCAACCTAAATGCCCATCGACAGACGAATGGATAAAGAAGAAGTGGTACATATATACAATGGAATATTACTCAGCCATAAAAAGGAACGAAATTGGGTCATTTGTTGAGACGTGGATGTATCTAGAGACTGTCATACAGAGTGAAGTAAGTCAGAAAGAGAAAAACAAATATCGTATATTGAACGCATACATGTGGAACCTAGAAAAATGGTACAGATGAACCGGTATGCAGGGCAGAAATTGAGACACAGATGTAGAGAACAAACATATGGACACCAAGGGGGGAAAGCGGTGGGGGGGCAGGGGTGGTGGTGGGATGAATTGGGCGATTGGGATTGACATGTATACTCTGATGTGTATAAAATGGATGACTAATAAGAACCTGCTGTATAAAAAAATAAAATTAAATTTAAAAATTAAAAAATAAATAAATAAAAATAAAAAAGCATCCTGCCTGTAAGACCACAAAGGCTCCCTGGCAGGGGGAAGTGGGGGAGGGGAAGGGAACCTGAGGCGGGAGGCAACATGGGAGGAACCACACGGACCAGAATGTGGCCAGCATGGCCAGCTTCTGGAGGCCGAGTCAAGGCCACCAGTTTTCATCGTCCAGAAAGCTTCTGATGGACAATTTATTAGTTTTCCTTCCTTTGGGAAAGCAGTCAAGCCCTACCCCCTCACCCCCACCCCATTTTTTTTAAACTCTCTGTTGATGTACAACCTATGTGCAGATGGGCACAGATCATAAGCATAGAACTCAACTTTCATTTCCTTTCTCCTCTCCATTTACTTTGCTTTTCAGCTCAATTTCCATACATTTTGAATTAATTTAGAGCTTAATTGGTTTGATTTTTAAAGGCCGTGTAATGGTTCCAGGGTCTCTTGGGACAAAGACAAATGAAGGCCCAAGCTAATAAAATAAAGCCGTTTATAGCAGCCATCCTCACAGGCTCCCTCACCCAAAAGAGGCGGCAGAGGAGTTGAGGGGTCTGGAACCATCCTGAGATGTCTTCGGTCACGTCTTGGTGGTTGGTCTGTTGGCTGTGACCTCAGGAAGCTGTCGATGGAACATGTACGGCTGGCATCTCCGTGAGGTCTCTGTGTGGCTGCTTGGGCTTCCTCACAGCATGGTGGCTACATCCAGGCACAAGCATCCCACAAGAACAAGGAGGAGATGCACCGTAGTTTTATGACCTCGCTTCAGAAGTCACATGGCATCACTTCTCTGCTCTGTTGGTTGAGGCTGTCTTGAGGGTCTGTCCAGGCTCAGGAGTGGGGGAAGGACCTTGAGGAAGGGAAGCAAGGCTCTAGAAGAACACGTGGGGCATCTTTGGAAAACCTACTCTGCCACACCAGCTTCTACTGAAGGGTCACCCCACCTGACCTCAGCGTGCCCAAGACAGGCACCCTGTCTCTCAACAGAACTGCCCCTCCACAGGGGACCTGACTCCAGAAAGCGGCCCAGCTTACGTCCGTCTGTGATCTGAAGGAAAAAGAAACTTGCTCAAGGTTTATCTGTCGTAGAAGCTAGTGGTGCTTATGCTGACTCATAAAACCATCTAAACATGGGAGCCATGCTTGCCTTGGCTTTCGCATGAGGTTGTAGGAAAAACACACACGACTGCAAGATTCATTGCCCTAAGATTCTCCCTTAATTCTCATAATAATCGATGTGATCTTGGTTCAGTTTCAACATTTACAAAGCGCTTTTATCCCCTCTCTCTAAATCAGGGTAACCACACCCAACCCAAGACCTGTCGATTTCACCACCCCAATACCTCCAGACCCTATCGGCCTCTCTCTGTCTCCACAGGCACCTGGCCTGGGCTGTCCTCCTCCTCTCTCCCTGACCCACTGCAGGAAGCTCCTTACCAGTCTCCGCATGCACACTCTGTTCCCACTCTATCCTTCCAGCTCCCCTGCTTACAACCGTTCATTGCTTCCACTTTTCTTAAGACAGAGTCCAAAATCCTCACCATGGCTATGGGGCCCCTCTGCTCCAGCCCCTGTGGGCTCGTCCCGGTTCCTCTGAGGCTGCTTAGTCACACTCACCGCTTTTCATGAGCCACCCGTGGCCGCTGGAGTGTATTTCCTACAAAATGATGATAAGAGTTCCTTACCAGCTGCTATGAGAACCTAATGAGATAGGAATTAGGAACATGCCCAAGGATAGAAAGAATGCACAAGAAAATCTCCCTTTACCAAAAAAAAAAAATCTGGGCAATTCACATAATAGATTACGCTAAAAAAAAAAAAAAAAAAAAAAAAAAGGTGTTGAGGAAGAATATTTATTATGCAAAAAAGTTCATAATATACTGCAAAGAGAAAAAAGGAGACATCCAAGTATGCTGATGAGTACGCCACTAATTTTGTAAATGTGTGTACTTTGTAGTTTTACACAAATGTATAATTTTATAATTATCTATAAATCATTGACAAGTTATAAATACATAGAGTTTATGTGGGTATGGGTAGGTGTATACATATTTTTAAAACCGCAAGATCATTATCAAAATATTAGTAGTGGTTATCTCTGAGTAGCAGGATGCAGGAAAGATGTTTAATCTTTGTGTTTTCTGTGGGTTGGTTGTTTTGTTTTGTTTTTGAATTTTTTTGCATTGAGTATGAGTTGTTTGTAATTGGAAGGTGAAGTTGACCGTCCCCTGCGTGAGGAGAGACTGTGCTACTTGGACAAATGGTGCAGGATTCTTGAATCTGTGGCACCTACTGAATCTGTTTAGTGTTTTGAATTATAGATAAACTAAACAATCTGTTTAAAGCTGAACAAAAAGCTGTTCTACATTATATCATTTGTCTGTGAAAAGTAGTTAAAATAAGACCGATGTATCCTAACAGACATTTGCAGGCAAGGAACGTTAAGTGGTCGCTGAGTCTGATTTGCAGGAAGTTGCTTTGTGTCGTTCGTCGGTTTGGCTCTGTTTGATATGACCTGGTTTGAACAAGGCTCAAAGGGACAGTTCTACCTTGACCTTGGATTTTTGACCCACCTGGCCTCCCAGACACCTGGTGAACCCTCTCTGCTGAGGTGGATGGGAGGGCATCCCTATAGCGTCACAAAGATCTTCCTGGAAGGGGACAGTGCCCAGGTGTGACAGTGACACAGGAGAGGGGCCCAGGTCAGGGGTGGACAGGTGTGAAGGCATCAGGCAGGGGAGCCTGAGCACGGGTGGGGAGATGGTCTCAGGAGCTGCACTGGACAGAACTCCAGCTGGACAGACATCTGCTCTGAGTGTAGCCAAGATCACCAAGGAAGGGAATGTAAGTGGAAAAGCAAGGCCAAGGCCAGGTGGTGGGAAATGCCAGTATTCTGTGGTCAAGGGTGTGAGGAGGGACCAGTGAAGATCTCGGTCAAGCGGGAGGACACGTGAAGGACTCTCTCCCAGAAGAAGCCAGCCAGGGAGCAAGGGAGGGCAGAGACGGGGATGGGGCCCAGCAAAGCATGGGGGGCAGGGGTGGGGGGCAGTTCCAGTGGCCCAGAGGCCGCCCTCTGCAGAAGGGCACAGGTGCACCAAATCTTGAGAGGGACCCGTCAAACCATAACCGGGACCCCGAGGGATAGAGGGCTGATCACCAGCAGCATCCCCTGCAGCCTCTGCTGAAGATGCGCACGGCCCTTGGACAGATGCAACTTCCCTGGAGAAATGCCCTTTTTCTCAAACATCTTCACTCAGGTACCCCAAGGGCAAAGGGTGAGTGCAAACACCCCCAGGAGAGGCAGGGCCCTAGTCCTGAGCGGCCGGCACAACGAGAGAGAGAACCTGGAGCTTTCGCTTTAAATGAGCGACCGTTTGGTATTTCTACTCTTCAGCTGCCTGATTCCCCATGAAGTCAGCAGCTCTCAAGTCTTAGAGTCAAGAAAGCAATGTCATCTCTCACCAGGTCCCTCCAGGACTCCACAGGTCCTCCTGGGATGCTTGGTCGTCTGAATTCAGCCTCCATCCTAGGACCCTCGTTCACACTCTATCTCACGGTCCATTCTCCTGGCAGACTCCAGGCGAACGCCAGATGCCAGGGGGATTCTTTCTCCTTCCAACACTGCGGAGGAAAAACAGATCTCCCAGATGTGGGAGCCGCCCTGCCAGTTCAGAAAATGATGGAGAGGCCAGAGTCTCAATTCATCAGAACACGAAGGCACAAGCCTGGCTTCTGGACTCAGTCGTGTCACCTGAGCCTTCCTGGAGCGGAAGATCACACTTGGGTCTGGAGACCGAAAACGCTGGACGTGACCTTGTCAGAGCCGGGCGCACACGTCCACTCACCCCCTGGGGACATGAGACAGGTGCAGAGGGAGCGGTGCGCTGGACTGTTTGCTCAAGGCGAACTTGAACAGCCACCAGAAGAGGCTCTAGAGAGCACAGCTGAGGATCAGAGACCCATCGCTGCGCTGCCCCACTGCACTTAGAAAGCCCCGGACAGGGACGAGTCAGGCGGGCGAGCTGACTCAGCGCCTTATCCTCTCAGTACCGGTCACTGGTAGCTGCCCCACACCCACCCCTGCAGGGCCTCTGACCTCCTCCTCTTCCCCCGCCCCTTCCCCGTCTCCATGACGACAACATCTCAAAGGTGGTAAAGGGAACCCGGAGACACGTCCTAATCTCCCTCTTCTTCTTCCTGATCTTTCCCGATTTTCACCGCTCCCGTCAAGACCATCATCCGATGCCCCAGACTCCTCCCCTTCGCCTCGATGATTAAGACCTGCAGGTCTGAGCTCTGCCATTTGTCCTCTACCCACACCCACACCTGTGCCTCCGTCACACCTCCTTCTGGACCGCACTCTGTTGAATAAACATCTGAAGTGTCTCAAATATGTCTCCTGGATTTGGTCATCAAGAAGTTATCCCAGGCCTTGTGCAGAACATTCCCAGGCGCGGGGGGCAGTAAGATGGATAGTGGTAGCCTGAGGAATGGGCGGGAAGGAGGGTGTGGAGACGGAGCTTTTGAAGGTGATGGAGTGTCCTAGACCTTCATTGCGGGAGAGGTTCCATGACTCCAGCTGTCTGTCAACATTCACAGAAGTGCACACTGAAAAAGGATGGATTTCACTCGGTGTAAATTACACGTCAGTGCCCTCAATATACAGAAATATAGACTAAATCATTCGTGTTCAACAACGACCACTTTCCTCTTCAAATACTCCTGTGCCTTCCACTCATCACATTTGAGAGGCCGCGCGTGTAAAAGACGACGAACATAAATGTTTCCCTCCCGCTCCGTTTTCTACCTTCTCTGCTCACCAATTTTCTCCTCAGCATAGATTTTCCTCGCTTCCCTTAATAGGCTCCGTTCTATAATTAGTCCGCTCTGATCATTCTTTTATCGTGTATGTTTTATTTCTAAAATATTCACTACCGCGGCTCTCCCATCATGCCTGAATTCCCAATTCCCTGATCACCATTTTTACAATCGTACAGTAGTAATAATCTCTTTTATTTCGGTAGTGCCTTTTTTTTTTTTCTTTCTGTCTGACGAACAAAAATGTACCTTGAAGGCATTTTATATCCCTGGGAGGTAGTTAGGGAAGGAAAAGAGATTTTGCAGATGGATAAATATAGGCACAAAACGCTGTTCAGGGCACAAGTCACGGAAGATGGCGTTGAACGTTGGCCAAAACTCAGCTCAGAGCTTCGTATCCCAAGAAAGGTGTGGCTCTGTCACCCCACTGCTCCCGCCTCTGCCCCCTCCAAGCTGGGGAGAATCTAGAGTCAGCCCCATTCACCTCTGGGTGGGAGCCAGACTGAGCCTCTCTCTTTACAAGGTGGAACACAAAATCGGCCCCCTCCCCACTTAACACAAGAGACTCTTACTGGGGGTTAGGGTAGAAAATGACCAAAAATGGAAATGTCATGAGCACACAGTGCTTACCTGGAGAGAAGTGAGGGATTTCTCCAAATCCAGAGGCTGCCTTTGCTATGTCCCCTGACTATGGTTTTGTGAGCACACAGTACCCCCTCCCACCCAGGGGCAGGTCTGGAGCCAAGACCCACCCTACGGGGGCACCTTTGGGCATTGTTTCCCCAGCCAGTCCCCGCCCCCAATAGCTTGCTGGATCCAAGCCTTTGTCTCAACAAACACAGGGCTTCTGGCTTGTTGGGCTGTCCCATATTTTCCTCTTTTCTGGAAATATGTTGTCCCAGCGCACAAAGTCAGCACCAAACAGGGTCAGCCTTTAGAGCAATGTGGGATGCGTGGGGTACAGACCACACACAGAACTATTAAGCTGTGCAAAGCGCTCTGCAGCCGACCCGACCACCTGTAACCAGTCCTGGTGACACTAACAGGCATCCTAACCCCGGATCCGTGAGCTCCCGTCTGGGGTGGGCACGTCACACATGCAGGTTGCTATGGATGCAAGAAGATGCAGGTCACTCCAGGAATAAGTGAATGAGCTGGGATTTGGACCACAGACCACACTCCTTCTCCTGCCTTCTCTTTACATAAATCATAAACACAGGACCTCGCTGGGATTGGCAGAGGGTTCTTCCAAATCTTTTGATCCCCTCGTGTAACTACCTCCCTCCAGTGTTATGGCAGGTTTTGTTCTCCAAAAGTGGCCACAGCCGTATCTCCCATCCCAACTGCTCTTCTTAAAATATTACCTTGACACTCCTCCTGTGGCGTGATGGGGGCCGTGTCCCTTCCTCTTGAACCTGGGCAGGTTTGAAAGACTAGACTTACGTACTCATTCATTTTTTTAAGGGTTTTTATTTGTTTGTTTGTTTGGAGTTTTTTTTTTTTTTTTGGCCACACCACGAGGCATGCGGGATCTTAGTTCCCCGACCAGGGATCGAACCCATGCCCCCTGCAGTGGAAGCACAGAGTTTTAACCACGGGACCTCCAGGGAATTCTCCTCATTCGTTTATTTTGTAAATATTTCTTGAGCACCACCTATGTGCCTGGCAGCCTCACTCAGATTTCAAACACTTATGACTCTACTTTTACATTTTAGGAGAAAAATTCCTCCCTTGCAGGGGGCTCCTTGGTTTGTTTTGAACTAGAGACAGCACCCAAGACGATGTTTCCACAAGGTACCCGGAGGACCCAGTACTGAGTCTGCGCCCCATCCTGGCCCCGCTCTCTGTGGGGCTGCGCTGTATGGACTGCGGGACAGGACAGAAACATCCAAGTCAGAGACTCCCTGCCTGCTTGTGTCAGATCCAGGGTCACTGTCGGATCCATACATGAAAATGCGTACCTCTTCACCACAATCCACAGCGCACACTTGCTTCCCTGAAGCTTCTGGAATATTCAGCAGGCAGATAAAATTATGCAGTTTCTAAGATCACTTTGACACTTTCAGAGTTCTGTCTGGAGATGGAAGGCAACCACTGAAATAGAAATCACATTCTATGCAATTGAGAGTGCGAACATGGTGTATGTCGGCATGGGCGAACCCCAAATAATCTATTTTCACATCCCAGGACGGTAAATCACTCACTTTCAGCTCAGCCTACCAATCAGAAGGGTCGTCCTCCTTCTGCAAGGGGCACAGAGAATGTTGCCTTGCACAGTGTTTTTCCCTCCCAGAGACAAATAGCCCTCCTTTCTATGGAAATACGAGGAAAAGAGCAATAAGGGTCCCTCCCTCACCACATCTGAGGCTCTTCACAGCCGATTTCGCCCCCTCTTCTGCCCAAGCGCCCCATGCTCTAGTCACCCAGGTGACCCTTATGCCCCCAAACTCCCTGCACTTTCCAGCCTCAGGGCCTTTGCACATGCTGTTCCTCCATCATAAATGCCGTCCCTTTGTCTAATTGGAAAAAAAATCATACATCCTTTAAGACCTAGTGCAATGTTACCTGGTTTCCAGAACATTCCAACACCCACCTCCCCAGCAGGGTCGGCTTTTCCCGCATCTGTGCCCCTACAGTACTTTGTCACTAGTGTGAGTGTCCATCTCTGCCTATACTTTGGGCCCCGAGGGTTGGATTCATACATAAGACAAGGTATGTGATCAATAAGTGATTTTTTTAAAGGAGGAAATAAATGAATAAGCACATCCGACCTGTTTTGACGTCTGCCCCCGGGAGGATTTTGCACACTTAGTGGCCCCCCTCCCTCCGAAGGCTCAGACGGCTCTCATTCTCTGCTCAGAGGGAAACTGCTCGTTCTGGTGGATGGCGACTCCCACACAATGCAAATAATCACTTTCTCGGCCGTAGAAAAGCTTTTGTTTGAGCTGGCCGGCAGCTGTCTTAAATGGAAGGCTCCGGGGCAAATAAAAGTGAAGCAACGAAGCGTCAGGGAGTTCAGGACCCACGCACCTGCTGGCCCAGAAGCCGTGAGCCCCTGCAGGGTGAGAGGGGCGAGAAGGGGGCGCCGCTGGGCTCTGGAGACGACTCCTGAGGAAAAGCCAAGGCACCCTCCCACCTGCGTCTTCCCGCTTCTCTCCTCTGTCCTCATAACGCTGTGTGCCCGCCCGGAGTTGTTCTGTTTTTCCAAAACTCTCCTGTGATCCTCACCATACCCCCTGCGATCCTCACCATACCCCCTGCGAGGGCGGAATGCAGCTCTGATCATCCCGCCGCATCCCAGCTGAGCCCCAGCGGCGAGGACGGGAGTGAATTTACCGGAGCAAGTGTGCAGGCGGGGGCCGCCTCCCGTGACCGGAATCAAACACGAGCTGCGGCTCCCCGGGCATGCGGACCACGTGGAAAAGCCGCGCGGGGATCAGGGCTGCTGGCACCCGCCAGTGTGACAAGGGCCTCTCCGGGGGAGGGGCAGCCCGTGTCCTGCTGGTGGGGATGTAATCGCTTCCCTCCTTTCTAAAGAGCTGCGTGCTCTGAGACTCAGCATGGGGGAGTGGGGGGGAATCCATGAGTCAGGACCCAAGCTCCCAGTTCGGGTTCCCCCACGGACGGGCCCTGTGACCTTGTACAGAGCCTCAGCCCCTGCCTCCCGGGGCCTCCTGTAAGAAGAAGGTGGGGTAGCACATCAGTGGTCTTCCGCCCACGAGGTCTCAAAGCTCATAACGTCAAAGATCAGAAAGACCCGCATTTCCGAGAAAGACCTTACATGGGCAGAGGTAACGCACTAACACATCTGTAATGATCACAAAGCTCTGGTTTCCAACCTAGATTTTATCTGGCGCCACCCAGGAAGAGGTTCTGCTTCTAAGTCAGATGGTGTCTGAGCAGAAGCGTCCAGAGCTTGAGTCCTGCAATCAGGAAGATCTGGGTTCAAACCCAGCCCCTCCCACGTAGTGTGATCTTAGGCAAATTGTTTAACCTCTTTGGACTTCAGTTTGCTTGTCTGTAAAATAAGTCTACAAAATGGAGCTGGTAATAGTATCTGCATTAGGGCAGAGAGCATCATTGTGAAGATTAAATGAGGTGATACAGCACGTGGCACAGAGTAAGTCCCCAGTAAACACGGGTAATGTGATCATTCACGTGTAACCAAAATGATAAGACAGCTACTTCAGAGGTAGTTGATATAGGCACTAGATTTTAAAAATTACTAAGATAAGTGAAAAATTCTTGAGTTAATCAAGAAACTAGTTTAACTATGTAACATACAAATGAGGAATTTTCAACTCAGTCTCAGCCCCCTAACTTGCTAGGCTGCTGCCCCAGCCCTGATTCCTGGGACACCAGAGCTTTTCTGAGAAAGTTCTAGATGCCACCTGCTCACCCTTCACCTGCGCATCCAGCCCCTCCTGCCCCACCCCTCGTGCTTCACTTCTCAGTCACCAGCTCATAAAGCACCAGCCCCTTTGGGCGGGGCTGTCGGTAAACTCTAGTCGTTAAAACCCTACTGTTCCATAGAGACCTTATCAGATGGGATTTTTACTCCGGTACACAGAAGAGTGGAGTTATTTTATCTCACACTCTAATGGTCAGCTTGGGATGGTTTTTCCTTCCCTTATCAATGTCAAAACAGTGATCACAAAGGTATATCCGCACAGCAGCAAGGCAGTTAACCATAAATAAGTGACAGCGCTTTGGGTGGAGGGGCTGGGGATCTGGCACTGCATTGGCTTGCTGTTTTGGTCTCGCTGCTGCCAACTGACAGAGGCTTTGGGGTTGGGGACAGCGGGGCGTGGTAGAGACTGAGGCTAAGTGCAGACCCGAGCAGATCTGCCTCTAGGTCATAATTTGAGGATGAGGGCCCACTTTTTCTAGTTTCTCTGATTTTTCAGATTTTTACTTAAAATCTCCCAAATTTTAAAATCAATAATTTTAAAATCAATAATTTTAAAATTTTAGCTCTTTTTTTTTTTTTACACTGTGAGTCAAGTAAAACATAAACTGCACACCAGATTCAGCTCGCGAGCCATCACCTTGTGAGATTTCATTAAGCCTCCTCCAGCCAGTCCTCACCATCACCTCCAGCATGTGTGAACAGGAGAGGAGAGTGGCCAGGGTCACCATGTGCGGTCGTCCAGGGAGTGCACTGCCCAAGGGCCCCCCACCTGAGAGGCTGCCTTTTCTATCCCAGGTATCCAAGATTTGTACTATGAATGTCAACCGTTGTCCAGCAGAGGGCGGTAGCATGTCACGCTCTGACAACACAGCACATCACAAAAATTCTCAACAGATGGATATAAAGTGTCTTAAGGCAGGGATGTCCTTCTTCTAATTCATACAGAAGGGATGTAAGGACCAGCAGCAGCCCTGAGGGTGGAGAATACTCAAGTGAATGATCCCATCCTTTCTGATTGGGTTGCAAAATGGAAGTTCCAAATACCAAGGTCAGTGAGGTTATGGAGGAACCAGGAACTATGCACTACTGGGGAGCGGGGGCGGGGTGTGAATTGATACACCCCCTACTTTGGAAACTGTTTGGCAGCATCTACTCAAGCTGGACATACAAATACCCATGACCCATGGGACTTCCCTGGTGGTCCAGTGGTTAAGACTTTGCCTTCCAATGCAGCGGGTGCAGGTTGGATCCCTGGTCGGGGAGCTAAGATCCCACATACCCTGTGGCCAAAAAACCAAAACATAAAACAGAAGCAATGGGACTTCCCTGGTGGCGCAGCGGTTAAGAATCCGCCTGCCAATGCAGGGGACATGGATTCGATCCCTGATCCGGGAAGATCCCACATGCTGTGGATCAACTAAGCCCTGCGCCACAACTGCTGAGCCCGTGAGCCACAACTACTGAAGCCCGCGTGCCTGGAACCTGTGCTCCGCAACAAAAGAAGCCACCACAATGAGAAGCCCGTGCACCGCAACGAAGAGTAGCCCCCACTCGCCACAACTAGAGAAAGCCCGCGCGCAGCAATGAAGACCCAATGCAGCCAAAAATAAATAAATAAATTTTTTCTTTAAAAAACAGAAGCGATACTGTAACAGATTCAATAAAGACTTTTAAACAATGGTCTACATCAAAAAAACTTTAAAAAAAAATACCTGTGACCCAGCAATTCCACTGGGTGTGTGTCCAACAGCACACATACATACATGCACCCAGAAACATGTTCTAGAACATTGGTGGGCACGGCCTTTGTAAGAGCCAAAACTAGGAAGAGCTCCAATGTCCATCAGTCACAGAAAGGATAAATAAACTGTATATTCACAGAGTGGATACTAGACAGCAACGCAAATGAACCAGGATATGGACAAACCTCGTCAAAGTAATGTTAGGTATGTGAAGGCAGCCACAAAAAGGAACGTCCTGTGTGACTTCATTTGTGTGAAATGTAAACGGCAGGCAAAGCTCAGCTATGGTGTCAGAAGTCCGGATAGCACTTAGGAGTGCCTGGGTGGTGACCGAAAGGGCACACAGGGTCTCTGCTGGGGTGCTGGTAAGGTTCTGGCGCTTGACCTGGTGGTGATGACACGGATGGGGTCCCTTTGGGAAATCCACTCGTGGTTTGCTCCCTTTCCGTACACATATGAGTCCAACACACAAGTGTCACAACAGAGAATCCCACATGTGCTTTGGACAGGCAAGGGCTTGGAGGGGGGAAGGGGAGGAAACCCCCAGGTTCCTGCATCGCCACCTCCAGGTATAACGTTCACTCCAGAACTGCCTGGAATCACAGGTGTTGTGTTGTTACCAAGGAAAACCAGCACCCCTGGATGGGCTGTGTCAACGGGCCGAGGTACAGGGTTTGGCGACCAGGAATCCGTGCTTCCCTGAGGCGAGAACTTGTGTGCTAGTCATTTATGTGGGTCGCGGTTCCCGGAAGATCCGCAGGGGAGACAGAGCAGCCAAGGGAAGGCAGGACTTCGGGGCAAAGTCCAGGCCTCTGGAAAGTAGGTTACACCTCAGGGTTTGTCCAGACTCGGGCAAGGGAGCTGGGCTTTCATATTCTCACACCTGTCGGTCCTCGGCCGAGGGCTCACCTGGGAGATGAAAACCCCTTGATCTCTGCGTGGGCAGGCAGAGCAGCTCAGGTGCAGGCCATCCAAAGCTAAGCATCCCTTGGTGCTTTCACCTCTTGGTGAAAAGAGTCATGGGAACATGGGGGAGCTCGGATAGCCTCGCCCTACTGCGACATGAGGACCTTGAGTCTAGACTTTGACCTCCTAGCTTTTCCTGGGTGTCTCCGTTTCAGAAATGGGGAGATGGGAGGCTGCCCGCCTCGCTGGAATCACACATCAACTTCATCTGGCTCCAAGGCATTGATAAATCGTTACACGATGTGCTGATCGCCTTGGTTTCCTCTGGAAAACGAGGCCAAGGATGCTTTCGAATTGCCGACGCCAGCCCAGAAGTCCTGGCCCGCTTGGCCTCCAGGTCTCCCCTGCAGACCTCCCTGGGACCATGACCCACGTAAGTGACCTGCACATAAACCCTCATCTCAGGGTTTGCTTCCGGGGACCCGGACCTAAAAAGGAGGAGAGAATGGATTCCATCAACTTGGAGGTTTGGAAACCTGAGACCCAGAGCAGCACGCCTCCTATCTTCCACACATGCCTGTGGATCCGGTTTTGCAAACAGAGTGAGTCGCTTGCAACAAGCTTGCGAGAGGCTGTCATCATTTCCAGGATTTGCACTTACTCAAGCTGTGCTGTTTTCTTTGGGAACAGAGATGTGCTCCCCCAGGCCGGACCCCAGGCTTCATTCCTAGTCCCCGGCGTGGAATTTGGATGCACTTTCCCATAAAAATAACAGCGACGGCTAACATCAGTATCCGTGCCACCGCTGACCAAGCCCGCTCCCAGAAAAAGCCTTCTTAACCCATGCATTGCCCAGCTTGAACTTGTCAGGTGCTCATCTGAGTTCTTCCTCCAGTTTGACAGGGGAAAAGAACATTTTCCTCTCCTAGAATCAAGGCTTCTCTACAGGACAGAGGGTGAGAACTCACTCTGTTATCTGAATAGACCCGGGATCCAGCGCTTCCCAGCTGCCCACCCTCGGACAGGCCACTGGCCTCTGTCCTCGGTGCAATGGACCCGAGAGCACTAACCTCTCAGGATCATAGTGAGTGTTGCAGATAATACTAAGTGGGAAATTGGCATATGGAAAGGTGCTTCACGGCACTAACCATCCAGGAAACGCCAAGAAAAATTACAATGTGATACCAGGTTGGGCAAAAGCAAACTCTCTCCCATCACATGGGAGCACAGCACGGTACAGCTACTTGGGAAGTCTATTTGGTAGTGCCTGCTGTAGCTAATTATACACATTCCCCATGCCCCAGCCAGCTCACTAATCCGCAAGAGGAAGCAGGGCATGGACCCACCCAAAGAACCGTTCAAGCGTGTCACTGCAGCTTTACTTACAACAGGCGAAAGCTGGAAAAAACTCAAATGTCTGTCAACGGTGAATGGGTAAGTAGCACGGGTGTATAGGCTATAACAATGAAATACGATGCAGCAGTGAGAGTGAACAAAGCCTGTTCCGACAACATGTGTGAGCCTCACATACACCACACTGAGCAAAGTTAGAGTGTATGTGCTGTACGAGTCCATTCAGATCAAGTTCAAAGACAGGCAAAACTGTCTTAGTCCTTTCAGGCTGCTCTAACAAAGCACCATAGACTGGGTGGCTTTTGAACAACAGGAATTTATTTCTCCCGGCTCTGGAGGCTGGGAGTCCCAGATCAGGGTGCCAGCATGGCCGAGTTCTGGTGAGGGCCCTCTTCTAGGTTGCAAATGCCTTTAACTAGAATGACCACACAACCCGGCAATTCCACTCCTAGGTAGGTACCCAAAAGAACTGAAGACAGGAGCTGAAACAAAAATGTGTACACTAATGTCCATAGCAGCATTATTCACAACAGCCAAAGGGTGGAAACAACCCAAGTGCCCATTTACTGATAAATGGATAAACAAAATGTGATGTATCCATACAGTAGATTTTTTTTTAACATCTTTATTGGAGTATAATTGCTTAGCAATGTTGTGTTCGTTTCTGCTGTATAACAAAGTAAATCAACTATATGTATACATATATCCCCATATCTCCTCCCTCTTGCGTCTCCCTCCCACCCTCCCTATCCCACCCCTCTGGTTGGTCACAAAGCACCGAGCTGATCTCCCTGTGCTATACGGCTACTTCCCACTAGCTATCTATTTTACATTTGGTAGTGTATATATGTCCATGCCACTCTCTCGCTTCGTCCCAACTTACCCTTCCCCCTCCCCGTGTCCTCAAGTCCATTCTCTACGTCTGCGTCTTTATTCCTGTCCTGCCGCTAGGTTCTTCAGAACCATTTTTCTTTTTTTAGATTCCATATATATGTGTTAGCATACGGTATTTGTTTTTCTTTCTGACTTACTTCACTCTCATACAGTAGATTTTTTAAATTGATTGAAGTATAGCTGATTTATAATGTGTTAATTTCTGCTGTACAGCAAAGTGATTCAGTTACACATATACATATATTCATTTTCATATTCTTTTCCATTATGGTTTATTACAGGACGTTGAATCTCGTTCCCTGTGCTCTACCGTAGGACCTTGTTGTTTATCCATTCTATGTATAATAGTTTGCATCTGCTAATTAATCCCAAACTCCCCATCCATCCCTCCCCCACCCCCTTCCCCTCGGCAACCACAGGTCTGTTCTCTGCGTCTGTGAGACTGTTTCCGTTTCGTAGATAAGTTCATTTGTCATACTGTAGATTTTATTCCTCCATAAAAGGAATCAAGTACTGATACATGCTAGAATGTGGTTGAACTTGAAAACATGATGCTAAGTGAAAGAAGCCAGACTCAAAAGGACACACACATGGTGTGATTCCATTTCTGTGAAATACGCTCAATAGCAAATCCATGGAGACAGCAAGGAGGTGAATGATTTCCAGGAGCTGGGAGGGCAACGGGTGGGGGGGAAGGGGGGAGGACGGGATTAGGGGGCAGTGAGTGCTTCATGGGTGGGGTTTCAGTTTGGGGTGATGAAAAAGTTCTGAAACTCGATAGCGGTGATGGTTTCGCAACACTGTGAATTACTTGATGCCACTGAAGTGTACACTTTAAAATGATTCAAATGAGAGATTTTATGTTGTGTGCATTTTGCCGCACACACAAAACGTTAAACCTGGAGTTACCGTATGACTCAGCAATTCCACTCTGAAGTGTGGAGCCCAGAGAATTGAAAACATGTGTCCACACAAAAAGCTGTCCATGAATGTTCATAGCAGCATGATTCCTAACAGCCTTAAGGTGGAAACAATCCAAATAACCATCACATGAGGAATGGATGTTTTGGTTTCCTAGGGTTGCTGAAACAAATTACAGCAAACCAAGTGACTTAAAACAATAGAAACATATTGTCTCACAGATCTGGAGGCCAGAAGTCTGAAATCAAGGTTTCGGCAGGGCGGAAACCTGTAAGGGAATCCTTCCCTGCCTCTTCCAGCTTCTGGTTTTGCTGGCAATCCTTGGCATTTCTGGGCTTGCAGCTGCATCACTCCAATCTCTGCCTCTGTTGTCACATGGCCACCTTCTCTCTATGTATCTTGTAAGGACATTGGTCATCGTGGATTAAGGGCTCACTCCAGGATGACCATATTTTAACTAATTCCTCTGTAACAGCTCTATTTCCAAATAAGGTCACATTCTGAGGAACTAAGGGTTAGGGTTTCATTTGTTTTTTGGAGGACACAATTCAACTCCTAACCATGGATAAATGAAATGTGGTGTATCTACACAATGAGGTATGATCCAGCCATGGGAGGGAATGCAATACTGACACATGCTACACCGTGGGTAAAACCTGAAGGCATGATGCCAAGTGGGAGAAGCTGGACACAAAAGGTCATGTAGAGTACGACTCCATTTATATGAAATGAAATACCCAGAGCAGGCAAATCCATAGACACAGAAAGCAGCTTATAGAGTCTGTAGGGAGGGACAGAATGCAGAGTGACTACTAATGGGTCTGGAGTTTATTCTAGGGGTGATGAAAATGTTCTAGAACTAAACAGAGGCATCAGTTGCACGACTTTGCAAATATACTAAAAACTACCCAATTGTACACTTTAAAAGGATGAATTTATGGTATGTCAATTACATCTCAATAGAAAAATAAAATTACCCCATTAAGAGGGTGAAAAAAAAAAAAACAAGCTCCAAAGTGGGAGAAAATATTTGCAAACCATTTATTTACCAACCGACTTGTATTTAGAATCTATTTAAAAGAAAAAAAAAAAGAACTCTCAAAAGTCAATAGTAAAAAACAATCTAATTAGAAAACGGGTGAAAGACATGAGGAGATATTTCACTGAAAAATATATACAGATGGCAGATGAACCCATGAAAAGACTTCAGCATTGTCAGCCACAGGAGAAATGCAAATGAAAAGCACAGTGGGGTGTGACTACATCCGGACGGCTAAAATAAAAAATAGGGACAGCGCCCAAACCTGGCAAGGATGTGGAGAAACTGGATTATACATGATTGCTGGTGGGAAAGTAAAATGGTACAGCCACTCTGGAAAATTGTTTGACAGTTTTTTGTTTTGGTTTGGTTTTTTGGCTGCACTGAGCAGCTTGCAGGATCTTGGTTCCCTGACCAAGGATTGAATCCGGACCCACAGCCATGAAAGCGCTGAGTCCTGACCACTGGTCTGCCAGGGAACTCCCTGTTTGACACTTTCTTACAAGACTAAATATGCACTTTTCTACAACCCAGAAATTATACTTTGGGGCGTTCACCCAGAAATGAAAACTATGGCACACAAAAACTTTTGTTCAGAGCAGTTTTATTCGTAGGGCAGGGCGCAAAACTGGAAAGAACCTAATTGCCTTTAAGGAAACTGTTACATCCACACCAGGGATACTACTTAGCAATAAAAAGGTACAAACTGTTGATACACATAAGAACTTTTATGCATCTCAAGGGGATTATGTTGGGGGGGAAGGGAGGAGTGAGTCTCAAAAGGTTACATATTATATGATTCCATTTATATAACATTCTTCAGATGGCAAAATTATAGTGATGGAGACAGATTAGTGGTTTCTAGGGTTTAGGCATGGGGGTGAGTGGATAGGAGGCTAAAACAGAGCAGCACAAGGGAGACTTTTTTTTAAATTTTATTGAAGTATAGTTGATTTACAATGTTGTGTTAATTTCTGCTGTACAGCAAAGTGATTCTGTTTTATACACATATATATATATATATATATACTTTTTCGTATTCTTTTCCATTGTGGTTTATCACAGGATATCAAATATCGTTCCCTGTGCTATACAGTAGGGCCTTGTTGTTTATCCATCCTGTATATAAGAGTTTGCATCTGCTGACCCCAAACTCCCAATCCTTCCCATAAGGGGGATCTTTGTGGTGGTGGTGATCAGTTTTGTATCTTGATTGTGGTGGTCGTTACACAGATCTACACGTGCGGTAAAAATTACATAAAACTACACACACACACACACACACACACACACACGTAACTGGTGAAATCTGAATAAGGTCTATGGTACGAATGTCAATTTCCTGGTTATGATGTTGTACTATAATTATGCCAGATGTTACCATTGGGGGAAACTGGAAGTAGGGAACAAGGTCACCCCCATACTGGCGCACATAGGCCTCTCACAGACCCCAGGATGAAACCAAATGGAGGTGTCGTGGAAGGCTGCATCCCAGGAGGGGATGCACTGAAAAGATTTGGTGCCTTTAAAGATGGGAATGAGGGAAGAAAAGGGACATACTTCCTTGGTGTAAGGCCACTAAATGGCAGAGAAAGAAGAAGAAGAAGGACTCATCTTTCCCCTTGTCCTGCCACCTTCTCCAAGGCAATAAATGAGCTCCAACAAACCTGGCTATGTGGAAAGAAAAGTTCAGAGAGTTTGTTTATAACAAAGTTTGTTTATAACAAAGTTGATAACAGTGGAAAACTGGCAACAACCTACGTGCTCATCAATAGGGGACTGATTAAGTAAATGACGATGTATCCGTGCAGTGGCCAGTGGGAAGTCCTTTAAAATGGTCGTTTCCCAGCTAAATCCAAAATTTAGCCAGAGGAGAGGGGCCTCACTGGGAGGGGTCTGGGCCTCCCATTCCAGCATCGATCAGAGCAGATCCATTTTATCTATTTTGTGAACTGAGCATCCCTTTAAGATTTTATTTTTTTTTAAAGCTAGAAAACCACTAGTTAGTAGAATACTTATTAATATGAATATATTATTCATATATTTCTCTGAATAGTGGGATTATAGGTGATTTTGATCTTCCTTTTTTTTTTTAACCTGTATTTTCCCTTTTTCCCACAATAAATCTGAATGCATTGTTTCTATAAGAAGAAAAATATAGTGTGAGCCTTCTTTGGTTGAAAACCATAGAAAGTAACTCAAACTAATCTAGGCAAAAAAAGGGAAGAATATTGGAGGCTGAGACAAAGCACAAGACCTGCCCACCCAACGTCCATCGTCTACCTCTTCCTTCCTAGCAGAAGCCTGGTTTTCAGGCTAGGAATGTGTCCAGCTAAATTGCACTTCTCAGTTTCTCTTAAAACTAGGGATGGTCATGTTATGGCAAATAAGATATAAATGGAAATCACTGGGTTGGAATGCTGGGAAAGCTTTTTCTTAAGTGGTTGGCCATGCTGGCAAAGTCCTTTTGACCCTCCTCCCTTCCTTGTTTCTCCTGTATGGAATATCATTGTGATGGCCGGTGCCACAGCAGCAGTTATGACCATATGAGACATCGAGGATGGAAGCCACATGCTGAGGATGGTTGGAGCAGAGAGGAAGAGTCTGGAACATTGGTGACTCTGTGGAGCTACAGATCAGACCTGGGCTGTCTACCTCTGACATTTAAGCCAGTCTTTTTCTGCTGCCTGCGAACTCATCCCTAACCGATCCAGGGCTCACAGGAGCAATAGGAATCTGGAGAACCAGGCCTGGAAATGAGCAAGAACCAAGGCAGCTCAAGTTATGGATGACCTTATCACCATCACATGATGATTCTCCTTCTCAAGGGAGCAGCTGGCTTAATAAACAGCCATTGGTATGTGAAAACAAACCACACCCTTTCCTGGAAGCTAAGCTATATGTTGGGATGGGGAGAGAGAACATACCAGTCTATAAATTAGCCTTCTAAAAGGTCCCTCTTTGGAGATTTTGCTTGCCTACTGTTATATTTCCAGAGGGAAACTTACCCTCTCAGTGTCTCAAATAAAACAAGAGTTATGAATAGATGTGCCCACATTTCTCCACCGTGAATGATTTCTCCACTGTGCTGAACTGTAAACTGTAGCCAATGGCTGGCGCCCACACCTCCACCAAGTAAGCCTTGCCAGCTCAGAGGTCCAGGATGTTTAGACAAGTGATGAAGCCTGTCTCTGGCAGAACTGGAAGTACTATGGGTATATCCGAATGTGGCTTAACGTAGCGTTTGACAGGGAATGGGTGGATGGCAAAGCCCTCTGGAGTCCTGGAATTTCCATCTTGTAATTAGCAAAAAAAATCAGAGGGTGACCTAACGCACAAGGGGTGGGGCCCTAACCCTAAGATAGAAGGTCCCACAAGGAGAGCTGGGGAGGATGGACAAGAACTTCACTCACTTTTATCCTCTTCATTCTTTTGCCCCAGATTCAGTTTCCAGAGGAAGAAACATCTAGTTGGGTCTAGCGTGGGTCACAGACTCCCTTTTTGGGGAGGGCAGACTCCTATTTATAAACTCCACCCCGCCTCCACTGAACTCTATCCAACAGGAAAGGGATTGGCGATTCCTCAAGGGAGATCAGAGAAAATGGATACCTGGGAAATAGATGTATTTAAAATTGTTTAAACATGCACATTTTAAATTAAACTTTTAAAAAAGAAAAAATTAATTTAAAATTTACAGAGTTCAAGTTTTCATGCCCAGATGAATCTTGAAATCAACCTGAACACCGCTGTGTTTCTCTCAGGTCACACAAAGATAAATGTAGTGGTCCCCAGCATCAATGACTCCCTCATCTAGAGGGGGAGCAAGATATACATGGGATAAACCATAAGATGATCACTAAGACCTATTAAAGGTACCCGACCAGAGCACCATGGGAGAACAGAGAAAGGGGGTTGTTACTTTTGACCCTCCAGATCAGAGGAGGCTTCCTGGAGGAGGTGACATTTGAGTAGAAGATGAGAATGAAGATAGAGATTTGTACCAAAGGATGTGGAGCTTTGAATGTCATGCTGAAGTTTTCTTTGGAAAATGGAGTGTCATTGAAGGCTTTTGAGCAGAGAGATAATATGGTCTTATCTCAGCAGCTGTGTAGAGATTAGATTGCCCCGGTGGGAGAGGTTAAAAGTTAGGAGACCCGTAAGAATATTGCTGCAGTCATTCAGATGAGCAATGATAAGGGGCTGCTTTGGAGACCAGGGAAGCCAGGGTAACAGCGCAAAACCACATTGCAGGGAGCTAGACGGGACAAGTCTCGATGAATAATTGGATGTTGGGGGTCGAAAGGAAAATAATTCGAGATTTCTGTCCTGGGTGATCTGGTGAATGGTGGTGCTGTCCACCAATCTAGGGAACGCAGGAGCAGTGTGAGTGGGGAAGATGATGAGGTTGATTGGGGTCAGGTAGGGCTTGAGATGCTTGAGAGACATCCTGATGGAAATATTCTACCGGCAGTTGGAAATCTCAGTCAAAACCTCAGGAAGCAAATGTTGGCAGTCATCACCTCTGAGCATTGAATTGTGGATGATTTTTGTTTGGTTATTTTTAGGATCCTTAGCGGGCATGTGTTTCTTGTCTAGTTACAAAAGAGAATACGCTGGGTTTTGTTTGGTTGGTTTTTTTTTATTTTTTTAAGAATAGCAACAGCAGGAGACAGGTTGGGATGGACAGAGCTCGGGAACGAGATTGCAGAATCGGAGCTTGTTCAGTTCAGCACAGACAACACCGTGACTGAGCCCTTCTCTTTGCCAGGCTCTGGGGGCGCTGCAGCAAACAGGACAGTGACCAAGACAGATGTAGTCCCCATCCTCGGAGAGCCCCAAGGGCTGGGCAGGTGCCAGGAGAGGAGAAATGAACAGACAGCTGTCCCACTTTGCCAAAAAGCAAGGAAGGGTAGATTCTAGAAGCTGCACGGCTGGACGGCTGGCTGGGCAAAGATTCTGCACTCTTGTAGGCTCTGGGAGAAGAAGGCACAGATAGATGGTCCTTAGGAGACTGCTTGGATCCACAGAGACTGTTCATACCAGAGGAAACTCATTCCCCTTCCTTATTCCCTTATCTTTAGGATAAGACTAAAGAGACTGCATGTCTGGGTTTCAGCCAGACATTTGACAGAGGTCCTCCTGATGCCCCTCTGGGCAGGTTAGACAACTATGGGCCAAGGGTAGTTGAGTGAGACTGATTCAGAAGAAGCTGAAGGACTAGATGCAAAGTTTTGATGAATGGGTTGATATCAAGCCAGAGAAATGTCTTGAGATCTCATGGGTCTCCTCTTGTCTCTGTCCTGTTTATTATTAAAAAAAAAAAAAAAGGGACTTCCCTGGTGGCGCAGTGGTTAAGAATCTGCCTGCCAATGCAGGGGACACGGGTTTGATCCCTGGTTCGGGAAGATCCCACATGCTGTGGAGCAACTAAGCCCGTGCGCCACAACTACTGAGCCTGCGCTCTAGAGCCCGCGCTCTAGAGTCCGCGAGCCACAACTACTGAGCCCACGTGCCGCAACTACTGAAGCCCTCGCACCTAGAGCCTGTGCTCCGCAACAGGAGAAGCCACCGCAATGAGATATTGGCTCAGGATAAAGAAGAACTTAAGCAATCAAACGTCTCTGAAAAAAGAACTGGGAGGCCCTTTGTGGTGGGGAATCCCATCACCAGGTATGTTTGAGCAGCCCCTGGATGACCACCTTCCACGAACAGGAAGAGTCCAGGAACACAAGAGTCCAGTCCTGGATGAAAGGGTACAGCGACAGCCTCTACAATCCCTTCCCATCTGCGAGCGCCCTTTGGACGTATCCATCTAGAAGCCCGCCATCTTGGCAAACTCAACATGTCTACAACTGAGCAGTTTGGTTGTATGGGAGGAATGGGGTCCCTGCAGCCAGTCGTACCTGGGTTCCCATCTGTATCTACACCTGTCCAGGCGTGTACATTTGAGACAAGGCACTCCACCCCTCCCTCCAGGGTGAGGCTCACGGACCCACTTAGTCCTCTTGTCTGTACTGTATTCCCACCCGGCCCACCCTGCCCCCCACCCCACTAGACCACCCCCTTCTCCCTCAGCACCTCCTTTCCTCTGAACTCCCAAAGAGGCCGTTTTGTAAACCGTGATGCATGGTTCTTTTTCCTTTCCTTGGTAGTTTCCAATCTTTGCAATAAAATCAGTGGCTCTTTGCAGATAAGAGCCCGGCTAGCACTTCTCGGGATGACCCGGAGCCACATCTTGCACAAGATACACACTCAGGGAGCACATGCTGATCGCTTTGAGGTCAGGGATTGCCCCGGAGTTTGGGGCCATCCCTATAGGAGAGCGTATGGCACTTTCCGAGTGACACAATGGCCCATAAACTCCAGCTTTGCTTGGCCAAGACTAGTTGTCACCAGGGAGAAGGGGAAACTAAGGAAATCTGTCGTTCGTGCAGATACACAGAGCCATGCTTTATGTTTTACAGTCACTGCGCTTGCTTCCTGCCCACCCCACTCCACAGAGCTGTCTGCTCCTTGCTTATCCCTTAGATCTCTCCTCCCAGACAAGGTCAAAACCCCTTCTTCTATCCGTTCTGAGCACCGGGCAGCTCTCCTCGGTAGCACTTGTTCATAGTTTTCATGCATTTGGGTGACTCTTCATCACCGACTGTTTTCTTTGCCCTGGATCTGTGTCCCCAGCACTTAGCGGGCTGCCCGTCACACAGTAATCAATCAATAAATGCTGCTTGACTAATTGAATGAACGCTCTCCGGCTCCAGCCAATAAACGTGAACCTCCCACCAGTGTCCGTCCAAGTCGTCCTGTTAGAGAATCTCACAGGGAGGGGTGCTGGGGTGACTCACACCCCCCATTTATCTGGGAAGCCAGAGGTCAGGGGAGGACCCCCTGGGAGAGCCCCGGCCAGTCCTGGCGGTTACAGCTGGACCGATTGGCAAGAAGTCAGGGAGAAGCTGCTGCAGTTTTTCTCAGCTCGGTCCTGTTCAATTCCCAGCCTGCAGTGCCATCTCCAGGGCACCAGGGCCCTCCGAGATGATCAAAGGTGCGGCCAACTTGGCTGGAACCGCAGAATCACCCTCATAATCAGAGCTTTTGATCCGAGAAAGGTCAGAGCACTAGAGGAGCATTTGCTCATCGTTGCTGTGCAGTGGTGACACCCACTTCCTGCCTCCTACTCCACAAGCTGGGGAGACCACAGCGCCAGACCAGCGCTGATCCCAGGGTGACGCGCCTGGCAAGCACCCGGAATCGTGTAAAATGCAGATTCCGTGGCCGTGGCCTGGGGTGGGGCCTGAGAGTCTGCATTCCTAGCAAATGCCAGATGCTGGTGCTGCTGGTCTGATGCAGCAGTCCGTCCGCTATATTCAAATTGTGGTCCAAGGGCCAGCAGCCCCGACATCAGCATCCCCAGAAGGGTTTTGCTATTCGTGATGCTGTTCCCATTTGGGCAGCATCAGAACCACCTGGGAGCTTGTTAGAAATAGAGTCTCAGGCTCCACTCCCGACTTTCTGGATCACAACCTGCATTTGAACCAGATCTGTAGGTGATTCATAGACATGGTAAAGTCTGAGATGCTCCGCTCAAGAACCATGGTCCTTAAGCTCAGGTGCACATTGAAACCACCCGGGAAGCTTTAAAAAAAAAAAATTACTGATGTGGGAATCCCTACAGACCCCGATTTAATCTGTACTGGCTGCAACCTGCATATCAGGGATTTTAAAAAATTCCCCAGGTGATTCTAATAGAAAAGTTGCTTTCTATTAGAATGCTTTATCAATATTTTATTAAGTTTTGCTAATTTTTTTCTTAATATCTATTGGAGATTTTTTTCTCCAGGGAAGATATACAAATAGCCAACAAGCACAGGAAAAGATGCTCAACATCACTAATCAGTAGGGAAACGCAGGAGAAAACCACAGTGAGATGCCACCTCCCACCTACCAGGATGGATCTCATCGTAACAGTGGAAAATAACAGGTGCCAGTCAGGATGGGCAGAAATTGGGACCCTCGCACATTGCCGATGGGATGTAGAATGGTGTAATGCTGTAAGACAGTCTGACAGTTCCTCCAAAAGTTAAACTGGAGCTACCATATGACCCAGCAATTCCACTCCTAGGGATACACTCCAAAGAATTGAAAATGGGAATTCACATATTTGTTCATGCATGTTCATTGCAGCATTATTGACAACAGCCAAAAAATAGACACAACCCAAGTGTCCACCAATAGACGAATGGATAAACAACATGTGGTCGATCCACACAATGGAATATTATTCACCCATAAAAAGGAATGGAGTAGTGATGCATGCGACACCATGGATGAACCTTGAAAACATTATAAGCTAAATGAGAGGCTAGACAGGAAAGAACAATAGCGTATGATCCCTTTACATGAAATATCTGGAATAGGCAGATTCATAGAGGCAGACATGTGTTTTTCAGTCTCTTCAAGAAGCCATGAGTTCCTGGACCCACACCTTGGCTTTCTTGGATGTTCTTTTGGACTATTGCAAAGTGGTCAGAGTCCTACTTAGTCAGCTAAAACACCTCAATTTTGTCAAGAAAATTCCTTGTGTCTTCCGGTTTTTAAAGGGAGAAAAATCAATCATAAAGATTTTGCACAGTTTTTCATTTATTCCTGGGTATTTTCATTTTAGCTTCTACTGTACAAGGGATCTTCTATTTTATAAGGAGGTATTATTTGTATATAGAGCTTCTATCAGTTTTCTTTCTTTTTTTTTTTTTTTTGCTATATACCCACCCTTATGGTAGTTTTCCAACTGTCTTGGGTTTCTAGGTAGAGCTCACATCATGTACAAAAAATTTTAGGTGAGTTCTATGTGTGGTGAAGGACCAGGCTTCAGTCTTCTTCCCAATGTGTTTTGTAAAATAAATGACGTCTACAGAATCCACTCCTGGATGTCGTTAAAAGGCCAAATTGCTAAAGAAGTTTCTAAATGCTTATTTCCGATTTCCGTACTTTTTTGTCAGAGACCAGTAAACATTGGACAGACCAGGAGTGGTCCTCAGCCTTCATTTGGAGGATCATTGCCTTAGACATTATTAAATGTCTCCATTTACGTGTCTCCATTAAATGTCTCCAATAACGTGCTCCAACGTTATTAAATGTTAGAATTCCAAACCTATACCCTATAATGTGTTCTCATGTTCAGTAGCCAAACTCTCTTTATTACTACAAGATCATACTACTTATGCAAAGTTACATTGTACTTGTGTGTGTGTGTGTAATGGACTTTTTCTGTCAAAAAGCGGAAAAAAGGGATACCATTCCAGGGATAGATATATACCTTGATATTGAAGGAGTTCATGGATTTTCTCCAAATTTGGGGGAGTGAGGCAGAGCCGGAGGAAACTGAGCCAAAAAATAAGGTTTAAAAATTCTGAACAAATTACAATTTGGTGGGTAGGGAAAGCTAAATTTTTAAAAATAGACGCTTCAAACTTACATAGTGCTGTGTCAATTATATCTCAATAAAAATGAAAGAAAAAAAATAGATGCTTCAGTGAAGCTGTTTCCCATTACTGTGGACTCGTGTCACAAGTGGCATTAATGGCCTCACGGCTCCTGCACCAGCAGAATTGTCTCCAAGTCTGGGGTCCTGTAATTACATGTTGGCCCCCGCATGTCTTACAAGCTCTTTGTGGCACACTCAGAGGAGCGGTGTCTGGGACTCCGCCAGTTGCTCCACTCTGCCGGCAGGGGGACAAGTCACATGAGGTAGGGAGACCGAGGGTTTTTCCTGTTGGATCCTTGGGACCATGGGCCCGGCCGGGCCTCCCCATCCTGCTGGCCGGTGATGAAACTTGCCAACACCCTTCAGATAGACTCCCCGAGGGTCTTCTTCTAAAATCAACCATTGGCTCCACTGAGGAAGGAGATGTCACCAAAGGGTGTGGCAAGCCTCTGTCCTTTCAGAGATAAAGTGTGATGTAAACAGACACACTTTTTTTTTTTTTGGCCGCGCTGCGTGGCACGTGGCATCTTAGTTCCCCAAACAGGGATTGAACCCTCACCCCCTGCAGTGGAAGCGCGAGTCTTAACCACTGGACCGCCAGGGAAGTCCCCAGACACACATATTTTAATATAGACCCCTCACAGTCATCCCCGTCGGACTCCACAGTCGACTAAAGCCTCCCACTTACTGCCTCTTTAACCCGTGACAAGTTTGGGAGAGGGGGAGAGGGCTGTCATCAGTGGAAAAACGATCCAGTCCGCAGCTTGAATCCTGCTTCTCCCTTCCAGAGCCTTTATTTCCTATTCTATAAAATGGGCCTAAGGGTTGCTGGGAGGACCGCGTTTATGTCTATATGGCTGTCTCAGGCGGCAGTTAGGAAGGCCGGGTGCACCGGCTGAGCCAACCCTGCGTTAAACCCATAGGCTCCTTGCGGGGGCTTCATCGATGCTTCTTGCGGGCTAAGCCCCAGCTGGAGGCTGCAAAGGCAGCGGTGAGAGACACACGAGGCTCCCGGGAGCGGGCAAGACAATGAACCCATAATCCGAGTGATAAGGGCTGTGAAGGCACTAAATCAGGGTCATGAACCAGTGGGCTGTGCGCTACTTGAACAGGGCAGTGTTCCAAAGGCCTCTCTGAGGAGACGTCTGAGCCAAAACCAGGTCGTGAGACTCTGATCCTGAAGCCTCCCTTCCCTGTGGCTGGAGCCCAGAAGGGTAGGAAAGATGTGGGAGGGGCCTGGCTCACTCAGCCCAGCCCTGCTCGGCCCTGTGACACTGGGCAAGTCACTTGGCCTGGAAGCATCATTTTCTCCACCTGTACAAAGAGCTAAGATCACCTGTGCAGTGATTTTAAAACCTGGCTCCAAAAATCTTCGACACTCCTCTCGCTGAGAGGTGGGGTCTCCATCCCCTCTGCTTTTTTTTTTTTCCCCCTATCTCCACCAACATTACGTGAGCTATTCTTGAAGCAATACTAAAGTAACACTAAATTAGTTATAGTCTAAAAGAGTAAATACATAATGCTAGATTGGGTACGGTTGTGTTTAACTATTTTTGATGACGATCAGTCCATACATTTCCCAGAGGGTGCTTATGGACTGGTTTGAGAATCTAGGAATCTAGGGTAGAAATGCATTCATGTCATTTTTTCTTTTTCCCCCTCTCCTTGAATCTGTGCGGGTTTCTGATTGCTCCGACCAACCAAGTATGACAAAAATGAGACTACGTGACTTTCAAGGATAAGTCTTAAAAGGCGGTGTCCTTTCCACCTGGTTCCCCTGGGAGCCTCGCTTTGCAAGAAGAGCACTTCATCTGAGATCACCACGCGGAGGAAGCCACAGACGGGCAACCCCATCTGAACTCCCAGCTGACGGCCAGTGTCGCCTGCCAACCTGGACATCCAACCCCGTCCAGCCTTCAGCTGCCCACAGCCCCACCACTATCTCATGGTCACCGCATAGACCACCCCCCCCCCACAAGCAAGAACTGCCTGGCTGAGCCCTCAACGAACTGCTGAGCCATCAAATCGTGAGTCAAATAAGTTGTTTTACACTACAAGTGTGAGGGTAATTTGTTCCATGGTTTTAGTAATGGGAGCACCTATCTCTCTGCCCTCACTTCTTAAACCTCTCCCTTGCTCACGGGCTCCTACCACCTGCCCTTTTTTCAGTTCCTAAAACACACTGAAATGGTTCTGGCCTCAGGGTTTTTTCCACTAGCTTCCTCTCTCTCCCTGGAAATTCCCCTCCCTCCCCCCATCTTCCATGGCCGCCTGCTTATCTTCTAAGGTCTCAGTTCAAACCGCCCTCGGAGAGCTCCTCAGAATCACCTGATGTAGATTAGATCTCCGATCCCCAGCCGCTGTCACATCGCCAGGGGTTTCTTAAGCACTTAACCATCTGATATTTTTCTGTTTGTGTTTATTGACTATGCTCTCTGCCAGATACAAAGTCTGTGAGAGGAAAGCCCTTCCCTGCTTTGATCACCTGTGTGTCCCCTGCTCCTTGTATAAAGCCTAGCACAAGATAAGCATGGATACATGTTGATTAACTGAATGAATATACAAAGAAGGACACAGCCATGAAAAGATGAGAGGGACAAACATTTCTGTCAGAGAAAACCGCAAGAAGAAGTGAGGAGGGTGGTGTGTTCCAGGTAAGAAAAGCACCAGGTTGAGGCTAGAGGGGTTCAAAATGACACAGGCAGGGTGAGAGAGGTCCAGGCCTTTTAAAACATGGGAAGGATATTTTCAGGCACAACGTGAACTGATGGGGGGCGGGGGGGGGGGAGAGCGGGGGCTTAAAATACACGTTAACATGCAATTTACTGCTTTAACCGGTTTTAAGTGTAGATTCTGGAGCATTAAGTACATTCACATTGTTGTACAACCATCACCAGTATCCCTTTAGAGAACTTTTTCATCCTCCCAAACTGAGACTCTGTCCCTATCAAAACTCCCCGGTCCCCTCCCCAGCCCCTGGCTACTTGTGAATCTGCCTATTCTAGAGATGTCTGTAAGTGGAATCATACAGCACGTGTAATTCTGTGTCTGGAGTATTCTTCCATGTGGATCCAGCACATGTCCAGCATCCAGCACATGTCATACTGTGATTAAAATATACGAAACTCAAATTTTATTCCGTTGCTTTTTAAGGCTGAATAGTATTCCACTGCGGATAGATACCACATTTTGTTCACCCACTCGTCAACACGGGTGGACGGAAATGTTTAAGGCTCGCTTCAGGGCCAGGCGACACTGCCCCGCGGGGTCAACAAGGGCCAAGGACGCAGCCAGGGAAGGTCAGTATTTCACTTGCGTGACCACCCATCTGTGCCCCGCCGTACAGGCGAGGACCCGGCTCAGAGCAGGCAGGCGGCCTGCCCAGGTCACACAGCCAGGAAGGGCGGGGAAGGACCGGGCAGGGCCGGGGGCAGGGCTGCAGCCGCCGCATCCAGCTCTTCCCGGCCGCCGCCAGCCCCTTCCCGGCAGCGCGACCCCGCCCGGCGCGGCGGCCCGCCCCGCCCGCCAGTGCGCAAGAGCAGGAGGAGCCGCCCGGCGCCCCGCAGGACGCATGCGCAGAAGGCGCACGGCACGGAAAGCTCCGCTCCCCCGGGCGTGAATCCGCGATCCGGGGTTTTGGCCCCGCCGGGAGTTCTGTTTATAAACACACCGCGCGGCCACCGGCAAGAGGTAACCCTAAAGGTAGTGGGATTGGAGGTCAGTGGTCAACGGGGGCGCCGGCGGGGAGACCCATCCCTTCGCCTTTGCGGGCTGCTGGCTGCGCGGCTTGGCCGGTCCGGCGACCCTACCGCGGTCCGGGGCTGCAGGGGGCGCCACGTGGTGCGCACGTGGTCCGGTCCCGGCGCGGCGGCCTCCCCTCCCCCATGGCGCCGGCGGCCCCAGCGCCCCCTAGCGGTGGCCAGGTGCTCTGCGCTGCACGTCGCGCCTGCGCACAACGCGTCACGACGCGCCTTCCGGTCTGCGCGGGAGCCGGGCGTGGGTCCGTTGCGTCCTCGTGACGGCTGCGGGTCTGCGGCGCCCCGGGTCCCGAGGGGGCGGGGCGGGACGAGCCGCCGGGGGCGCACGTGCGGGGCTGGCGGAGGCTTGGGGCCGTGCCCCGCGCAAGTGGGGCCCGCGGCCGGACGTGTACGGCGGCCGGGCTGTGATGCGCGTTGGGGGCATCCGCGCGGGCCGGAGGGGGTGCGGGCCGGCTGCCGCCTCCCCAGCCTGAGTTTAAGTTCCCGGAGGGCCGACACTGCTGGTTTCCTGTCGGCGCGCTGTAAAATGCTTAGTAAAATCAGTGAACGGAGGGTGAATTAATTATTAGGATATTCAGGAAGTGTTGTTTTAGGTCTTTTAGTCTATCACCTATGCTATAGGTTTTATTTATGGGATTCTACGTGAGAAACACCGTTGGGCCCATAGTAAGCAAGGAGTCTGTGGTAGTTACTGTTATGGCTGTTGCCTTTTTTTTTGTTGTTGTTCTTTGACTTTATTCCGTTAAGTGTAAAAAGATTTGAGCAGGGCCTTATAGAGATTGAAAAGCAAACAAACTTTCCCCTTTTTTTCTGCCATTTTATCTTAAAGGCTCACAGTTGCATTGCCACTGCTGGTTGCTCTGCCAAGTTAGTGTTTCTCAGAAGTTTACCCACTTCCGTATTTTTAAAATACCTAGTATGTACCAGACGTTGCCACAGGTCCTAAGGAAGATGGGCCACACCTAGGTAAGAGGAAACCTAAAAGTGGTTAAATTATAAAGGAAATCAGGAAGTATCTCGCCCAAAGTTCAGGCTGATGGTACATGTTTAACAGCTGGCAGGGGGAGGAGTGCATATGTAGACACATACATTTATTATGAATTTTAACTAGTATAAAGCATGTGCAGTACACAGCCTACCAAAAATGGTAAAACATACAGTACTCTTGTAAATTCCCTGGAGCCAGTTGATTCTCAGATGTTGCTATTGCTTATTTTTGCTGAACTCTTGTATCCATGGCCAACCTGCGGTTAAAATTCAATCATAATCTATCAAATTGAGTTGTCTCCCAACCCACTGTTTTTCCAATAAATTTATTGTCATTAAGTGTAATATGTGATATGAACTTTGGTTGATTTAGGCACATCAATGAGTAAGACAGAAATGAACCAAAAAGATATAGATCTTTATTCATCAGTGATGTAAGCAACTTCTTCGCTGTATTGGATCATTTTCCAGTACTGGATGAATATTTTGTGCCAGTCATAATTTAAAGGCTAAAAACTGGACACAATTTTAAGTTTAGCTGCACTGTTAATTTTCTCCATTACTAGACTAGGGGTTGGCAAATGTTTTCTACAAAGGGCCAGATACATATTTGCCGGACACCAATGGTCTCTGGCACATATTCTTTGTTTTATTTTTTACGAACCTTTAAAAATGTAAAAGCCATTCTTAGCTTGAGCAAGGGCCTCGTTTGGCCTTCAAGCTCTGAATTGTAGCATTTTCAGAGTTCCACAGTGTAACTATTTCTCTAATGGCCAACTTGGGAGTATCTGAACCAACATGAAATACCTTGAATGCAGAGTTAGGGAAAGTATTTCCACCATACAGGTACAAGAGATGTAAGTAACCTCAAAAGCACTGGTTTTAGTAAAATAATCATGAAGTGGTGAGTTTTGAGACCTTGTTTTTGATAGAATTGATTTTACTCTCTATAATTCAATTTTTTATAACATCTGTGTTTAACAGCTAGCTCATGGAATTCCTGAATATTTAACAATCAGCTCTAACTGGCTGTAACTCCACACTGGTCTTACCTCTAAGTGGGCCTGGGGGTGGGTAAGCCAGGCTTCTGGGAGGGTAAGCGATGTTCTGTTTCTGGGTTAAACTTAGACACACGGGAAGGTGAAACACCCCCACCGCCCCCAACGAGTCAATGCCCTGTATCATCACGTCCCCGTGAGTGTGGGCGGGGCCTGCAATGTGCTTCTAACCAGTAGAATTTGGTGAAAGGGCTGTGATGTCATCCCTTTGGGTAGCATTGTATGTAAAGGGAGTTGGATGTCACGCCCATCATTCCCAGGACCCCATGACAACTGGAGACAGACTCTCCCGCTGGCCTCTCAGGAGCAAACAGCCCCAGAGAGGGACGCTTGGCAGGGGACCATGGAGCTTCTTGGACCTGAGGGCAGCAAGCAGCCGAGAAGAAGCTGGGCCAGCACCTCAATCGTGGCCACGTGGGACCCTTAGCAGAGGACCAGCTGAGCCGTATACCCGGACTCCTGCCCCACGGACACCGAGGTTGGAAATGTGCGTACGTTTTAGCTGCTAAACTTGTGGTCCTTTGTTTTGCAGCACTAGACGTATGCGTCTTTCTGTATGTGAGTTACATTTCTCAATTTGTAAAGGTTGGGGAGGAAACGTAAGTACAATAAAAATAGCAGGAAATAACTGCACCAGAATGCTCTCGGGTAGTCTGAGGAGGGTTGGCAGTGGGTTTTAGTGGGTTTGTTTGCCCCTGTGATCTCACTGTCCTGACTCTGTGGCCTGTCTACACTGCAGAGTGGGTGCGAGGTTGAGAGCTGGATGCCAGTGCCTGAGTTTTTACCTCCTGCCTACCTGTGTCCACGAGCCTCTGTTTCCTCTCCTTTAAATTGGAGATGACAGTGGTCCCTGCTTTGTGGGACAGCGTCAGGATGTGGTGAGATGGCCCCTTTCAGTGGACCACGTCGTTAAGCGGCCAGCGTTCCTTGTAGCCCTCACCCATTACAGAGCCATCAAGGGGCAAGGGGTGCTGACCCCAGCTCTGGGCTGGGTCCAGGTGAGTCTACTACACACAGGGTGACCCGCCAGCAAATGATCTAAGTCACCGTCTGCCATTCCCTGAGCCATTCAGGAAAGATCAGGCGTCCAATTGAAACAGGCATTTGGTAGGAGTTTCCAGAGAAGGGTTCCCATCTTCTACGAGGCAGCCGTGAGAAGAAATGGCCTTTCCCCTCCAGGGGCGGTGGCAGAGGATGAGCCGTGTGCAGCCTGGGACGATGCAACCATCGGGCTTCCGGCGTCAGCATCAACCGGGGAAGCTGGAGCCCTGGGTCAAGCCACACCGAAATTCCATCTGCACCCAGATCCCGGGTATGTGACTGACACGCTTCGGCATTGTTTAGACCATTCTGAGTTGGGTTTTCTGGTGCCTGATGGGCTGAACCTGCATCCTGATTCGTTCGCCATGTAAAGCCATTAACCAGGTCCGTACACGGGGATGGGGACGAGGGACAGTGGCCGTTGGATGCTGTGTCTGCAGCTCCGCCTAGACATGGGCGGGCGTGGCACAGGGGTGGCGTGTTTTCAGGGCTGAAGCCCTTTGTGGCGTGCAACATATCGCCTGCAGCTGCTCCCCAGGCGTTCTGTCACTTCATCCTCAGAACGGCCTTGGGGGGAGGCAGGTACTGTTATCACCCCATCTTAGCTCAGGGGGCTATAATAAATGCCACAGATGGGGCGGCTTAGACAACAGACATTTATTTTCTCACAGTTCTGGAGGCTGCAAGTTTGAGATCAATATTGGTTTCCTCCGAGGCCTCTCTCCTTGGCTGGGGGACGGCCATCTTCTCCCTGTGTCTCTACACGGTCGTCCCTCTGTGCGTGTCTGTGTCCTGACCTCCTCTTCTTATAAGGGCACCAGTCCCATGGGATTAGGGTCCACATTGTGCCCTCACTTTGCCTTATTCACCTCTGTAAAGGCCAGTCTGCAGATAAAGTCACGCTCTGAGGCACTGGGGCTCAGGCCATCAACATATGAATTTGGAGGAAACGTAGTTCAGCCACAACAAAGCCCCACTTTACAGCTGAGGACGCTGAAATAGAGGCCACGTCACTTGCACGAGGCCACGTGACTTATAAGGAGCAGGGCCAGGGCTCACACCCAGGTAGCCTTACTCCCTGCTGTGGACTGAATGTTTATCCATCCCCTCCTCCACCATTCATTTGTTGAAACACTAATCCCCAGTGTGATGGGGCCTTTGGGAGGTAACCAGGTCATGAGGGTGGAGTCCTTGTGGATGGGGTTGGTGGCCTTATAAGAAAAGACACAAGAGCAATTTTTCTCATTCTCCCCCCGCAACGTGAGGACACGGAGAGAAGGCAGGCTCTCGCCAGACATCTGATCAGCTGACACCTTGGTCTCGAGCTTCCCAGCCTCCAAACTGTCAGAAATAAATGTCTGTTGTTTAAGCCACCCAGTCCGTGCTGTGTTTGTTACAGCAGCCGAGCTGACTAAGACGCTCCCCGCATCAACCATGCTCTACCTCCTCTGAAAACATGCCGTGAAACACTTCCGTGCTACAGGGAGGTCGCCGTCAGCCGTGTCGTCGTTTCCTCTCTGTGTTGCGCCTGCGAACGTGGTCAGGGCCGGGCACAGTCTCCACAGATGCTGCCAGGTGCCCGGCTTGAGTTTGCAAGGATGCTCCCGTCCTAACGGGGGCCTGGCAGTTGTCAAATGAATGAAGGGAAGGGGCCTGGGGCCTGAGGAAGGGAAACTTCCACAGGAGAACCTTCTAATCCCCCTGTTCCACCGCGGGGACAAATGCAGCCCCAGGAAGCATCCAGCCACGTGCCCCCCGCAGGGACGATGGTTTCCAGGCCTGGGCAGGCCAGGCTGCTTTCCTTCCTGTTTAACCCTCCCCCTCACTCCCCGCCCCGTGCCTGGTCACCTTCCGCTTGCGTCCCAAGCCCGCCTTGCTTTTGTGTGGTCACAGGAGCCCCGTTCAGCCTGCCCACAGCTTAGCCGAGCCTGGCCCAGCGCCGGGTCCCTGTCCCCAGGCCTGGAGGCCAGACCGCGATGCCGCCTCCGCCGAGGAGCCCTCCTTGCACCCTGCCCCAGGGAATCGGCATGTCCTTCTCCAGCCCTGCCTCCTGTCTGCTGGATTTCACAGGAGAAACCGGGTCTCCAGGCCCCAGCGGGCCCTAGCGCTTGGCGAGGCCCAGCCGCCGCCCCCTGGGCCCACCCGAAGCGCAAGGCCGCACCCCCGGGCTGCCTGCCGCAGCCCAGCGAACAAAGGCCCAGCGGCCCTGGAGCTCTCACTGTGGCCTATCGAAACCTCGAGGTGGTTCCCTATTAACCACTCCCTTTGGTGCCTCCGAGGCCAAAAAAGGAGTCGAACAAAACCTCTTTTCTAAGCAGGAAGAGCTTTGTAGAGAGAGAGAGAGAGCTGAGCAGAGAGGGTCCCCAGCCCCTCTCACCAGTGTAACGCTCACCAGACGCCTGCTGGGGCCTCCCGCACCCGCACACACGAACAGGAGCCGCCTGGAGAGGGGTCTGGACCTCAGCTGGTTGCGCCTGTGCCGCCAAAAGGCTGTGCAGGGATGGCCAGCGAGGGGTCTCACCTGCACGCAGTCCCTGCCTTGTTTTATTTTAGAAACCAACAAGACCCAATTAAATGGTATTTTTTAAAAGTGGACACATACTAGGAGGATGGGAGAGATGAAACAAAAATCCCACCTGCTTGCTTTCTCCGACATAACCTTGAACCTCAACCCCTTTGTCTGTTTTTTTCCCATGTTGTTGTCCTGCCTTAACCAATAACTGATACTGCATTATTCATTCATCTGTAAATAGGAAGTTTGGCTTCTCTTTTTTAACAGAAGGCCCAGGCCAGAGCACTAGGCAGTCATTTCCCCAGCAAGCCCTCATCCCCCCAGGGACCAAGGGGAATGTGATCTCTGGTCCTGTGTCTGTGTCTGAATTGTCCTGTTACAGAGAGAAATGGTCTTTTTATCCAGGTGCTGGGGCCCCTTATCAGGCAGGAGGAGCAACAGTCCGAGACGTTTATGCCTCTGAGTGCAGGCAAGCTCTTTGTCGTTAAAATTTAATTTGAAGGGAAAAAAGGAAAGAAAAAAAGCTGGCTCAAAGAGCATCGGCATGTCATCCGTTTAGATTTGAGGGCAGAAGTCCATCCAGAAGCAACGCAGAGCATGAGCTTGGAGAATCAGATGAATAAAGAGACAGCAGTTTATTGAAAAAGCATCATCCTTGGCCTCGCAAGGCAGGGGTGTGACTCACGGTACAGATTTCGGCCTGCCCGGGATACGGCCTCCCTCTGGCATGCCGGTCTTGCCTTGAACACGACCTTGGGCTCTGAGCACAGAAGCCTCCCACTAGCAATGTTCGTCCAGTCCTGAGCCCTTGCTGAGTTCTGGGTTCCGTGGAGCGGGTATTATTTTCCTGTTTTACAGGTGAGAACACCAGGGCTCCCAGGGGACGTGCAGCTGCCCTGGTCTAGTCACGAGAACAGGCTGCTTAGCGTAAACCTAGGATTTAAACCCAGGTCTGTCTTGCTCCGGAGTCCATGCTCCTTCCCCTGAACTTGGCCTCTTGAATAATTTATGAGAACACACTTTGGGGCCGGGGGAGGGTGGTTCTCTCGTGCTGCCGCCCAGGAGACCAGGGGAGAGCGCAGTCTCACATGACACCACCAATGCACTGCTCCAACCCAAGAGGGCTAGCAGCGCTCTTGTCACAAAGAAAAACCTGAGAGGCAGATTCTGCAACTGGACTTGCGATCGGTGATGCCTGCTCGTTCCTCAGAGGTTAACGGAGTTAAACGGCTGGAATGTGGATGGTCTTGCCTGGCACGCGCTGTGATCACATAGCGGGGGAAATTGCTAGCATGGCAGTTAAAAAGTACTTCTGCAGCTTTGCTATTGTGAGGGTTGTTTTTTTTTTTAATTAAATAAAATGACCCTCTAACAGGAAAGATGATTATAATAATAGCTCTACAGAGCTTCCGAAGGAGCCAGCACACCAGTGAAGGTAGGAAATTTAAGGTACAGCTGAAGGCCCACTTACTGTGATTCCAGGAAGTGCTGAGGCCCTTGATGGCTGACCTTAAAAAAAAAAAATGCCACTAATAATTGGAAAGTTTTGTGTACTGGCTTTATGGTTTGCAGCACAAAGCAATGCACGGGGTGCCACCACAAAATTCAGAGACCGACCTCCCACCCCATCCCCAGCACAGGTTTTTATTTTTCCCAAACTGGAGATTAGAAAGATGCCACACCTTTGACCTAACGTCAGAACTCAGCACAGGAGAACAGTGAGGGAGGCCTGGCGCTTAGGTTCTCAACTCACCTCCTTTCCCCTGTGCGGTCCTTCCAAAGCACCAATTTATAGTGTTTTGCAAAGAGTAATTGATCAATGCCTGTGCTATGCAGTTACTTAACGTGATGTCCACTAGGGATTTTTAATAACATGGGGAAACACTGTTTAAAGTGAAGTGGAAAAAGCAAGATAGGAAACTGAGCATGTGTGTGTTGGGAAGAAAATGCACCCAACTTTTTTTTTTTTTTTTTTTGCACCGAACTCTTCTTAAAAGCCGTCAGTGGTGAAGTCATGCCTGTGATTAGTTTCTTTTTGATACATATTTTCCTAATTTTCTGCAGTGACCATATGTTGCATCGTGGCCTGTAGTTTTTTTCAATGAAATTTAACAGAAACTGGGAAAACTTTCTCCTATTCTTTTTCTCCCATATGCTTCCTTTTTCTGGTGATTGAGTTTTGTGGTCCATTTACATTCCTTTTATTTAATTCTTGCCATGGCTGCTTGTTGCTTGGTAACAATCATTGTTACTGATTGCCTTTTCCTCATTGGTACTCTGTAGTGACGCTGAATTGCAGAGCAAAACGGTGTGAAATGATTTCAGACCAGGGCAATAAATGAAACTATCTGACCTCAATTATCACACTTTCCACCTTAGGAGATGTGGGTACTGCTGCCAACTTCCCCAAACATTACATTTAATAAACATACTAGAAAGAATAACGCCTTAAACATCCATGGTTCCTAGCTTGCCACTCCCATGCCCAGCCGTGAAATTCTCCTCTGCCTGTGCCTGAGATGCTGCTGGTCTCCGGGACCCTGTTCTCTCTCCTTTGTAGCAAATGCGTTGTAGTTGCTGACCTACCAGCCTCCTCCCCACCCTTCTCTTTTTCCTGCCACGAGAACCCAGATTCTTGTCCTGTACCATCTTTCCTTCAGCTTCAGGAGACCTGGGGCCCAGCTCCTAAGAGAAACCCATGATTGGGCTAAGAAAAGGATGGTGGTCGCAAACCCCTTGCCTGGAAGTGGTTTAAACACAGGCATGTGGTGTCTTTTCGGCGAATGAGACGTGAGGGGAAGTGGGCTGGGGGAGGGAGGTCCTGAGAGAAGTGTTTGTTCCTAGGAAAGAGATGCACGAAGCAGAGACGGTCTCCAGATCCTGGTTTGGGAAGATGAGGGGCCTCAGGCCCCTGCAGCCACCTCAAAATCACAAGAGTCGATCCATCGAGGACAAAGGAGCCAAGTGCTGGCCAGAAGCTGAGTCCTTGATGGCATCACTGAGTCACTGAATCAGTCCTCCTAGGGCCGCCCTTTCTCCTGAGTTCTCGTCTGTAAGGTCATAAACCTGCTCTGTGCTGGAGCCACGTCAAGCTGGGCTCTCTGTTATTTGCAGTCAAAGCCTCCCACGTGAGCCAGTGCCAATGCTACAGGTTTGCATGATGGGGATCCCCTGGCCTCCCCCTTCGTGGGGTAACGCACGCATCGTGGACCATCCCCAGCACTCACGGTCTAACCTGTGATCCTGGGATAATTATCACGAGTGTCCTGGTTCACTCTCCAGAGTGTCCCAGTTTCAGATGATCAGTTATACAGTTGTTGTTATGAGTTGAGTTGTGTCCCTGAAAAATTCACCTGTTGAAACCCTACCACTGGTAACTCGAAATGGGACCTTGTTTGGAAATAGGGTGGTCGCAGATGTAATTAGTTAAAATGAAACTGTATCGGAGTAGGGTGGGCCTCAAATCAAATATGATTTGTGTCCTTATGTAAAGGGGAAAATGGAGACAGACAGGCACGCAGAAGGATGCCCTGGGAAGATTAGAGTTAGGCTGCCACAAGCCAAGGAACTGCCAGCAGGTGGGAGAGAGGCCGGGACAGACCCTTCCCTACAGCCTGCAGAGGAAGTGCAACCCTGCGGACACCTTGATCTCAGACCTCTGGCCTCCCGAACTGCGCAATAATATATTTCTGTGGTTTAAGTTGCTCCACTTGTGGTGCTTTATTACGGCAGCCCCAGCACACTCACACAGACATCCTACTGCAGGTATGTCTGGGGAGGAAGGGGGATCCCTTCTGGCTGCAGATATCAGCGGTGTCGGCCTCGCAGGGGCCTTGGAGGAAGGGTAGGGTGTCAACAGGCGGGGATGCTGTGTGGGGAGAGGGCGTGAAACACCCATGGAAACGTGAGCCAAAAGCAAAATTACAGACAAGGCTGTTACCTCATCCAGCTGTAATGGTATCGGGGCAAAGGAACAACTCAACTCGAGGGCATCAAGCGCCTCTGAGAGGATGGACCCTTCTGTGGAGAGTGGCAGCGAAGAGGTGACAGGGTATCCTGTACAGGCGCGGTATCCATTCAAGTACACACAGATACACCAATGAAACAACAGAGCACTCAGACACAGATCCACGTGCATAAACAATTGATGACAGAAGTGGCACTGCAGAGGCGTAGTTTTCAATCAATGGTGCTAAGAAAATTAGGTATTCACATGGAAAAAGAACGAAATGGAATCTGTACCTCACATCATATGCAAAAATCAATTGCAGTTGGATTGAAGAATTAAATGTGGGGCTTCCCTGGTGGCGCAGTGGTTAAGAATCTGCCTACCAATGCAGGGGACACGGGTTCGAGCCCTGGTCCAGGAAGACCCCCACATGCCGCGGAGCAACTAAGCCCGTGCGTCACAACTTCTGAGCCCACACTCTAGAGCCTGCGAGCCACAACTACTGAAGCCCACGCACCTAGAGCCCGTGCTCCGCAACAAGAGAAGCCACCGCAATGAGAAGCCTGTGCACCGCAACGAAGAGTAGCCCCTGCTCACCGCAACTAGAGAAAGCCTGTGCGCAGCAAGGAAGACCCAACGCAGCCAAAAATAAATAAAAATTTTTTTAAAAATACTTTATAAAAAAAAAATTAAATGTGAAAGGCAAAGCTACAAAGTTTTAAGAAGACATTAAAGGAGACCATCTTCAGGATTTTGGGGTAGGGAATGATTTCTTATGTCATTAAAAGCATTCATCATAAAAATAGCGATAAATTAAAATCAAGAAGTTGTTCATCAAAGAATGGCAACAAAGAGAAAACTGAGGTTTCCCTCTGAGAGGGCCACTCTCAGAGTGGTAGAAGATACCTGCAACAAATATAACCAAGAAAAACCAGTTTTCCAAATACGTAAAGAACTTCAAACTGATAAGGAAAAACAGACAATCCAATAGGAAAAAATGGGCACTTCACAAAAAGGGCCATCCAAAGGGCCAAGAAACATTTGAGAAAGGTGTTCAACCTCACTGGAGGTTATCCAAGTGCCTGTTAAAACTGTGAGAGATCTCTTTACCTTCCAGACTGGCAAAAACCAGCCAAGTGGTCGCAAAGACAGAGAGCCATGGGGACTCTAAGACAGCACAGGTGGGAGTGTAGATTGGTACAGTGACTTCGGAAAATAGCTTGACATTGTCTAGAAAAATATCCGATGACTCACAAATCTACTTCTGGATGTGTAACCTAGAAAAGTGGTTCTCGAACGTTAGCCGACATCACAGTCCTCCAGAGGGCTTCTGGGCCCCCTCCCCAGAATGAGTCAGTAGGTGTGGGGTGGCACTCCAGAATCTGCATCCCTAATAAGTTCCCTCCTAGGTGATGCTGATGTAGCTGACCTGGGGGCCACACTTTGAGAACCACCTGGAGAAATGTGTGCTCGTGGGCTTCAGGAAACACGTACAGGAACTGTCCTCAGAGTCGTAGCTAAAAATGTCCATCGACAGTTGAGTGAATAAAGTGCGGCACGTTCATGCAATGGAATCCTGTAAAGCATTGGAGATGAATGAACTACCCCCACCTGCAAAATATGGGTGCATCTCCAATTCGACTGTAAAAAGCCAGACAGGATAGATCACATGCAGTTTAACTCCAATCATGAAGTGTTTAAAAACAGGAAAATCAAGCCACGTTATTCAGGGTTGCATGGGTATGTGATAAAACTCTAAGGAAAAGCAAGAAAACAAAAGTTGGTGCCGTGGTTTCCTCCTGGGGGGAAGGGAAGGTGATGTGACCGGGGAAGGTGTGCCAGTTATTAAGTTACGGCCTCTCAGCCCCAAACCCATCGTCCTAGACTGGGGCTCTGTGGAGTTGCGGCTGAGACCTGCACACCATGCTTCTGTTTAGCCAGCCGGCTCCCTGGCAGGATCTGCCAGTAGGTGGCGCTAGACCAAGCCTGCAAGGCAGGGAAGAGGAAGGAAAGAAGGGTTCCTCCGCGTTAGGTCTGCACCAGCTCCTTACTCCCGTAAACTCTGTTCTAGCAAAGCCTCTCTACTGCTGCATCGTCAGTTCCATTGGGTAGCAGCAGCTTCTTGTCTGCTGCTTTTCTAACGCCTATGGAAACGACTCACTGTGACCCCTCGGGACCACCAGCACAGCCGGCCCCCACTCGTGAACCGGAGTTTCAGCTCCTCTGAGTTCCTATATTTCCATAATCCCAAGCCCTTCACTTCGTGCCCCCATCACCACCACCGAATTACCCACCTCGTTTAGTCCCGACCTCCAAGAGACAGAGTTCTCTTTGTACCCTTTCCGTTACCTTGTTAACAGCTTTGGACCTAGTTAATGGTTCTTCCTGTCAAGCTCTTGCTGTTAACATAACTTGGTGGCTCTTGTCTTCATGTCTGTCGATTCATCGTCACCTCTAGGATTGAGTCCACACCCCGTGCATCAAGAGGGGACAGGCAGACGGGAGCCGGCACGTGCCACCTGCATCTCGCCTTTCACAGAGCCTTCGACTAGGATGACCAGCCATCCCAGTTTGTCCGGGGCTGAGTCTCCCGGGATGCAGGGTTTTCGTGGCTGAAATTCAGAGAGTATAGGCAATGAGTTGGTCGTCCTAAACCCTGTGACCTCATCAAATGCATTAACCCTAGTTATGTCTTATGGCCTCACTTGGCTTCAAGGAAGGGTGGCAAATGTAGTTTTTTAACTGGGCTCATTACCATCCCAGGAAAAATTAGGGAAAAGGGCAGAATGGCCATAGGGGTGGCTGCTGGTGGTTTTGCCCTTTTAACTCCAGGCTGTAACCACTAACTACCCGCGGGCATTGCCTGAGACATGGGTGTCATCAAGGTTGTGACAAGAAGCCGGGTCCTCTGACGGTGGTCTCCCTTAGGACATGCTGCCTGTTTTCCTCATTCAAACAGTGATTCCTCTCTGGCAGCCCGAAGGGGAGAATCATGCCCATCCTTCAGTGTTTCAAATCTTCAGGGGCTACTTAAATCCTGTAGCCGAGGGGCTGGGCAGTGACCCCTCCCACCACATGATACGTGGCAGGTTTACAGAAGTTCTATTTTCCTTTCTGTGTGTGCAGTCCAATAAGGCTCTATACGAGTGGGAATCTCTCGTATACGAGTGGGGTTTTCAGTTCTTACTTTTGAGAGGGGTTCAGGAATCTTGGGTCCTGTATTTCTTTTCTTTTCTTTTTTAGATCTTATATTTATTTGATGCTTTTCTCAGACGGTAACTATCATCGTATCCTAGGTTTATTCTAAATATCCTTCGGTACCTGCATTTACTACTCTTGGCTTGGTAGGAAAACACTTGCTAGGGAGGATTTCAAAGCCGGTAAGTCAGTATGCTGACTCACTTGAATCTCAACAGCTCGCTGCCTGTTCTTTATGGCAACAAAAAACATAAAAAGAGGGAGGCGACATCATGTCCTGAAGATTTAATCTTTCGATTAACTTAAAATTCGTAAGACTCTCTTAGCCAACTTGTTCTTTCCCCTGAAGCATGGGTAGGTTAAACTGCGTAGGGACGAGGTGATGCTTAGGTATCCGCAAGGTCCACCCAAAACAGGAGGCCGCGTCTCTTTTGCTTTCCGTCACCCTAGCGCCATGTGTGTTTAGTACAACTGCTCTTCTTACACACGGCCGGAGCAGGGCTGAAAGCTAGGGCTTCTTGAATTCCCTTTCCTTCTCTCGGATACAGGTTTCCCCATAGATGTGGGAAGCTACATTTGCTTTTTCCTTTTCTCCGACTTCAAAACTAGGAATGTATATACCTAGAGCAGAATGAGAAACGAGCATTTCCTACCTACAGCGCATAAGTCACCGAAGCCCAATTGCGTTTTCTCTCACTGTTTTTATTTCATCCTGTTCCCGGTTCGGAGTTCTGAAGATTTCCAGTTCAACTCCCACCCTTGGGCCTATTTGTTTCAACTTCCGTTTTGTTTTGTTTTTAAGATTTTTTTGATGTGGACCATTTTTTAAAGTCTTTATTGAATTTGTTACAATATTGCTTCTGTCTTATGTTTTGGTTTTTGGCTGCGAGGCATGTGGGATCTTAGCTCCCTGACCAGGGATTGAACCCGCACCCCCTGCATTGGAAGGCAAAGTCTTTTTTTTTTTTTTTTTCCAATTATATTTATTTATTTATTTTTGGCTGCGTTGGGTCTTCGTTGCGGTGTGTGGGCTTCTCATTGCGGTGGCTCCTCTTGTTGCGGAGCACGGGCTCTAGGCACACGGGCTTCAGTAGTTGTGGCACGCGGGCTCAGTAGTTGTGGCTCGCGGGCTCTAGAGTGCAGACTCAGTAGTTGTGGCGCACGGGCTTAGTTGTTCCGTGGCATGTGGGATCTTCCCGGACCAGGGCTCGAACCCATGTCTCCTGCATTGGCAGGCGGATTCTTAACCACTGCGCCACCAGGGAAGTCCTGGAAGGCGAAGTCTTAACCACTGGACCACCAGGGAAGACCCTCAACTTCAGTTTTGATTATAAGTTTAGGTTGAACCATGTGAAAGGAACACCGATGGACCGCGTTTGCCCAGTTCTGAGTGGCAGTTGCATCTGGGTCGTCCTGACACTCAGTAGCACGTGTGGAGAGCTTGCTTACCTGCTGGGCCGCGCACCATGCCCCGGACACACGGCCCTCCTGTGGTCTGGAGGTTCGTGCGAAGAGAGGAAACTGAGACCTGTGGAGACTAAGTGCCTTGCCCAGGGCCCTGCACTTACTAAGTGTTGGAGCTGCATTTGGACCCTAAGGGGCTCTGACTCCAGGGCCTGTCCATGCACCCAACACACCCGCATGCCATCAGCTCCATTAACCTGAGGACACAGGCATATTATCATCTGCATGGGTTACAGAACATTTTGTAGAAAGTACAAAGGGAAAGCTTTTTGCTTGAGTATTTTAGTAACTTCCCCTCCAATTAATTATTTCCATCCCTTTGCAAAGAGCAGGGAGTAGTACCAAGAGCTGGAGGGGGCTTTAGCATCGGATGGCCTGAGAGCTAAGCCTCAGTTCACCCAGTCCCACCAGCGACGTGCCCTCAGGCAAGTCATTTCCCTTCTCTAGATCTTAGTTTCACTTTTCGGCCCTGTTGGAATGGAGCTGCTGCTAATAACGCCTTTCACAGGGTTGCTTGGAGAATTAAATAGTATACCCAAGACGCCCAGCACAGTGCCTGGCACACAATAGGTGCTCGATAAATGTCAACTAAAGTAAATTGTGACCCAGAAGGGAGAGCTGGGGGTCTGGTAGGGGAAGGTCTGCTGGGCCGAGCCTGGTTAATGTTTCACTAGCGGCTTCTGTGAGCTTGGATGAGACTCAAGTCTGCGTGGCCATCTTCTCGGCTGTAAAACCAGGACAGCAGTCTCTAATCCCCTCACGAGGGTGGGAAAGGCCCTGAGAAGCCTGGGCTGCAGGCCCACCTCTGCAAGCCGAGGGCACCTCGCCGGTCCTGTTGGAACCTCAGTCTCCAGGCTGTACAATGGAACTGATGACACCTCCCTCTGTGTTGGCCTCTGCAAGCAAATCAGATTTTTTTAAAAAAACAACAGCAGCTTTGAAAATGGTAAGACATGAAGACAAGCTCCTCAAAGTGTCTGCGGCAGGGTGTTTCCCGATATATAAATTTGTATTTTTGTCCTCTCTGTGTTTATTTTTGAAAGTAGCTGGGCTTTGTGTCCTCTCGTTTTAGGGGAGCTTGGGTTGCAGAAGTGAAGCCTAAGTTTTCAGTGAGGGGTTATACTAGGGCCTCCGAGGAGGGAGGAGGAGAGAGAAAAGTTCCCAGAAGCGGTGGCTCCCAGCCCCTCCCAGAGGAGGGGTCACAAACCAAGATCAAGGAAGGTGCCAGATTGCGGGGTGCTGTGAGCCATGGGGACCCAAGTCCTGCTCTCTTGGAGAGCCCCAAGAAGGGAACAGGGCCGCACATGGGAAGGTTGGACCCCACGAACCAGGCCTCCAGCCTTGCCAAAAACTCCTGTGTCTGACTTTGGCCACAAAGCTGCGGGGTCCTTGACCGCATTGGTCTTGGTCAAAGGACGTATCAGCAAAGCTCAGTGTGGGCTAAAGGCCTGAGCCCTCCTGCAGGACATCTAGGCCTCTGCACACCTCCGGGTTGGAGGATGCCAGCAAGAGAGAAACTGAATTTTGCACCACCTCTGCACTCAAAGAATTGTTTTTAAATTTTGTAGAAACACAGGGACATCTCCTACATCCCGTAGAATGGCTGTACATTCATAGTCATGCATCCATTCAAACAACAGTTTGAGCACGAACTCTTTTATGGGTGCTAGGAAGCCACAGCAAACAAAAGACGGTCCCCGCCCTCCTGGGGCTTGGATTCGAATTCATTCTCTCACATCTTAACATTTATAAATTGCTACAAAAATATAAGATATTGAAATTATTTAGCTCCTGCCAGGAAGTCCGGACTTGGAATAAACAGTGAGGCTTCAAGTAAGCCAGGAACTCCATGTTCAAGTTTCTTGGGGTGAAAAGTCGCTCTTGTCCAGTGCCCTTCGTCACCGTGGAGACCTCCAAGGCTGACGTGGGCAGTGAGAGAGGGAGGGAGAGAAAAGTGCTGAGATGGACCCTGATGTACAGCTGACACTTAGAAGAAAAACAGGATGCAAAGGACGTGAGTTTATCTAAGCCAGGTTTGCAACAAGCAAGGTCAGGGCCAAACATCTCCTTTACTGCGCGGGGTCTCTTCTTGGGCCTCCGAGATAAGCGGGCCAAATGTGGCCTCGGGGGGAGAGGCAGGTCCACAGCGTGGGAAGCTGGCCGGGGAAGTCACCCTCGTCAGGAAGGTGCCACTTACTCATGTGCTGGTCATTGTTCCCCCACATCTCACACACTTGCCCGTTTGTCACTTGAGGGTAAGAGAATGGGCACAGAGGACGGTGCTTGTGATCTGCATTTAAAGGCTGCTTATCAACTTATCTACAAAACAGAAACAGACCCACAGACATAGAAAACAAACTTATGGTTACCAAAGGGGAAAGCGGGGGGAAAGAATAAATTAGGAGCTCGGGATTAGCAGGTACACATTACTGTATATAAAATAGATAAACAACACGGGATCTGCTTTAGCGCACAGGGAACTATATTCAATATCTTGTAATAACCTATAATGGAAAAGAATCAAAAAGAAATGAATCACTATGCTGTACACCTGAAACTAACACAATATTGTAAATCAACTCTACGTGAATTAAAAAAAAAAAAAAAAAGGATGAATTGACAGTGAGTTTTTTGTTTGTTTTTGTTTTGTTTGCGTATTTTTGTGTTTTGTGGGGAGGTTTGGTACAGACCTGAAAGGGCAGCTAATATAGTAGGTGCTTTGTTGGGAATTATCTTTATGTTATAACAATGTTTCTTTCTCTTCCCAGCAGCACAGCACTGGGGCTTGGCTGATGAACACTCACATGAGGTCCTGAATTATGTGGTTAAAAGTTGCCTTTTTTGACCTGGGATTGGGAGTCTGACTTGTTATGTTACCTCATCAGATCCCAAAGGAGCCTACTGGGTTTTTTTTTTTTTAATCATTGGCATCCCCTGACAAAGAACATTGTCGTGAGCTGGCCGGGCCACCAGTCAGGGCGCTGCCCCACGAATTCCTACCACGTCCCTAATAAGGAAGAGGGAATGATGGTGGAAATGTCTCTTTGGTCCCTGGCAGGAAAAAGCCAGCTTCCTCAGAGCAATCAGTTTGTTTTTATCTTATGACAGTGACTCTTGTAACCAAACCTCTTTCCTTCTTTGGGCTGTTAGGAAGCTCAGAATTAAAACCGGGACTTATCTCTACCAACTCTCGTAGACTTTAAGGTTTGCACTTTGTGTACTGACTGTGCGGCTTAATCTTGTTTTTGTTGGTTTGTTTGTTTTAGCTCAGATGAACTTAGACTCCATGAGATGCCATCAGCAAAAGTGGGAAACAGACTCTGGGAAACTTTAATGAACAAGTGACCCCGTTTTTAAAAATAAATCGAAAGGGGGAAAAAAGGAGGTGGAGGGAAAACATGGACTAAAAGAGATTAAGAGAATCCTCACTCGTTGTTGGGAACATCAAATTCTGCAGTCACTTGGGAAAACGGTCTGGTGTAATTTCTTTAAAAGTTAAGTATACATTCGGCGTGTAACCCAGCAATTCCACCCCTATAAATCTACTGGAGAGAAATGGAAACACATGTCAACAAGTAGTGCATAAAAGTTTATAGCAGAAGTTTTACTAAAACCCAAACTGGAAACAACATGTGTGTGTCTCAACTTGTGGACTGATTTCTTTTTTTAAACGGTGGTATATTCATACAATAAAGCATTGCCAGCAATAACAGGGATGAACTGCTGATCTGTGCAACGTGGATGAACCCCAAAACCTTGCGCTTTATGAGAGAAGCCAGACACAAAAGACCACATAGTGTGTGATTCTGTGTATGGGAAATTGGTAGAAAAGGAAAAGCCATAGAGAAAAAAGCATATCCGTGTTTGCCTGAGGCTGAAGGTCCGAGTGAGGATTGACTGCAAATGGGCCTGAGGGAACTTTTTGGGTGACAGAAACATTCTGAAACTGGATTGCGGTGATTATTGAACAACTGTACAATCCTCCAAAAATTTGTCAAACTGTATGTTACAGCACGTGAATTTTGTGGTATGTAAATTATACCTCAATTGAGGTAAATTATCCCTCGATAAGGTTATTAAAAGATGAAAATCAAAACACTGGCCCAAAATTGTATACTATTAAGGCAGGATTAGGATTCTTTCATGGATTATAATATTGTGGTGATTTTTTTTTAAAACCAACTCTTATCTTTTAGGGATACACACTGAATTATAGGAAATGATATAATGCCTGAGATGGGCTTCAAAATAATACGAGAGGATTTGGGCAGCTTATAGATGAAACAAGGCTGTGTATACGGATCCCTGCTGGAGCTGGGTTTTGGGTACATGGAGGTTTGTTGCATTATTCTGTCTTCTTTTGTCTATGTGTTCAACGTTCCCACAATTAAAAGTTTTAAAAGATGAGCTTAAGGGTCTTTGCAAAAATGCTGAATCGGCTGAGTTCTTGGCGGGTCCCTGACAAAATCCAGTTGGAATGAGGAGGTAGACATCTATTGTCTGCCTGCTCCGCGTCCCCGCCCCTTCTGCTAACAGTAAGCAGACTGCTTCGTGGACGGGCCAGCCCCACAGCGTGGGCTGCGCGACGCCTTCCAGGGCTGGCCCCGCCTGCTGCCTGCCCTCCTTTGGCCCAGGCCTGGGCACAGAACCTCCCTAAACCCGTCAGCCGCTTTCTCCTGGGAATTCCAATCTCCTATGGAATGATGCAAGAAAGGGGAAAGCTTGGAGCTGGTTAATCCCAGCGCGGGCATCCTGGGAGACCAGCCTTGGGGTTTTTGCAGCTAAATCCCCAGGGCTGCTCTGACTCCAGCCCTTTCTGAAAGCTGGATCTCGGCTTTCTCCAGTTCTGTGATCAACCTAGCATCATGCCAACACATTCCCTTTTTGTTGAAGTTGGCCAGAGTCGGTTTCTGTGGCAGAAAACCGAAGCACCCAGCGGCGGAGACAGCAAAGCTCACCAAGTGGTCGATGGGCTCTTTTAAATCTCTCCACCTCCCTGGGCTGATCCAGCCACAAACACAGACCCTTTGGACATTAAAACTCCCACAAAGTGCTCTGATAACCAAAGAGGAAGGAATACACATGATACAAAGACACCAGATTGATAGCGATCAGCCCAAGCTCTGCTAAAACACAAATTCAGAGCACCGTCATAATTGAGACAGAAACATCTATTGGGACAAAAAAGTTACGTTGGTCTATAACAGTCCCGTCTGATAGAAGTATAATACGAGCCACAAATGTGAGGCACAGAGGTAATTTTTTATTTTCTAGTAACTGCATTAAAATGGTAAAAAGAAACAGGTGAAATTAATCTGGGTAGTACATTTTATTTACCCCAATATATCCAAAAAATTATCATTTCAAACTATAACCAATATAAATATATAAAATACTATTAACAACATTTTGCCTTTTTTTTTTTTTAACCAGGTCTTTGAAATCGGTGTGTAGTGTGTTTTCACGGACGGCACATCTCACTTTGGCTGAGGCGCGTTTCCAGTGCTCAAGAGTTATAAATTATACAGCGGCTATAAATGATCCCTCTGGGGTTTCTGCGTGTGTTCTGGATCATGAAGCCTTAGAAGGGCCATCACTTCTGCCCAGCTGCATCCTCAGGATTGTAGCAAAGGCTCCCGCCGAGGGCACAACCCCAGTGGCTCATCAGTCGGGGGCTGGTTTTGTCTGCAGTGGGGACCCTCCACTGGGATGACCCCACTGACTGCGCACTCGGAGGGCCTGACTTCAGGCCGCTGATTTAAAAACCTGGCGTGACCTGTTCACCGGGTACAAAGGTGATTTATGCAGCCCATCGGATGTCTCTCCAGAAGAACGGGCCCCTGAGCGCTTAGAGAATTGAGCCTGTTTGTGGTGGAAATAACAGCACAAAAACCTTCGCGGAGAAGCAGAAACAGAGCTGCTGAATTACTGCTTGGAATGACCTCTGTTTCCATTCCTGCACGCACGGAGCTTACATTGGTCCATAACACACCACTCCCAGCCACGCAAGAAAAAAGCTAAATGAGCTGAAGAATCAAAACTTGTCTTAGATCTGCCAGAGCAGTGAGGTCACAGGGCAAACCGCCGCCCTAGGTTGTTGGGACAGACAGATGAATGCAGAGTCACGATGCACGAAGCTGGAGAACAGGAGACGGTGGGGGGACCCAGGGCTGGGTGGACAGATCACACACTCCTGGGGGCCCGTCCTGGGGGCCCTGACGCTGCCGTGAGTTTTACCACCCGAAGCCCTGCCAGGTTTTCACAGTAAAGATCAAGAAGAGGAAAATCCCCTTGAGCTTCCTTCCATCAGGAGAGGAGAACAGGCATTGTGCGTTCTTTCTATTCTCTGTAAGGCTTGCCTGGCTGAGCGGCTTCTGGGGGCTTCTGCGCAGCTGGCCCTCGGGCTAAGAGTCTTGCTTTCCTTATTTCTAAGTCTATTTTTACAGAACACTCTGCATTTGTTGAGGTCACAGGAGTGACTCTCTCAGTGTCCCCCAACAGCCCTATGCCCATTTCACAGCAGAGGAAACTGAGGCCCAGAGGCCAAGTAACTTGTTGGAGGGCTCAGAGCTGGTTAACAGTGGGGCTGGTGCCCCTCCCTCAGCACCTTCGTTCAGCTTTGTCTTGACGTGGCGAATCCTCCAGGCTCAGGCGAACTTCTGGAAGACGCAGCCCTGCCAGCATCTCACGAGAGACCCCGAGCCAGGACCACCCCGCCGGGTCACCCCCAAATTCCTGACGCATAGACACTGTGAGATGGTACACGTTGATTGGTTTCAGCTGCTAGGTTTTGGAACCGTTTGCTGTTACACAGCCACGGATGAGTAACACACAACATCTTTTTTTTCCTGAGCGCAACACCCGAGTGTTCTGTCAAGAGTAGTTTTCAACCCGGCTTTGTTTGAACAAGTTTCCTGTGGTGTCGAAGTCAGACATGTCTTTTCCTGAATTAGCGTTTAAGAAATATGATCGGTTCTAAATGACAGGGTGGCCAGGGGCGGCTGTAAAAGAAAAACAAGCCAGCCTGTTCCAAGTGAGCTGAGGACACAGGGGCCATCTCTCTCAGGTTTTGGGGGCCTCAAATGGGTGAGGAAGTTTCTTGGAGGATTATTCTGTCTGTCTGTCTCTATCTTCTGTAGCGATACAAAAATGCAGTCCTTCCCAGCAGTGGTCAGAGGCCCGTCACTGTGTGATGTAACGCCCCAGGGACTCAGTGCACACACAGGAAGCAGCATTGGGGATGCAGGGAGGATCCGAGAAGGATACAGAAGCAGCAGGAAGTGACATTCAGCAGACAGGAAAAGGAAGGGGACGCTGAAAACACAGAGAATGGTCTGGGCTCCTCAGTCATTTGCCAGATGCACGTCGAGCTTCAGGCCCTCGAAGCTGTGAGTGTGGACCCGCCGCTTTCAGATGCTGAGGCTTCTCAGCCCATCTGCCCACCTTCAGACCCAGCCAGGACTAGGTGGAGGGGTTTCCGCCGGGCCCCTGTCTTGTGATGGGGAACAGGCCAAGCGAGGACCCCTTCGGCTCAAGGCAGGAGGGTGACCCCATCGGCGCTTTTTGCGGAGGTCTTGTTGTACAGCTCTGCCCGGAGCACGTTGGTGTGATTCCCTGACTTTGGAGGATGAAGGGAGGAGAGGGCAGAGGCAGCCCAGCCACACGCCGCCCCCAGAGCAGCATGGTCCAGAACTTTCTGCAGTTATGGGAACTTTCTTCATCTGCACTGTTCAGTACAGCAGCCATTAGCCACGTGGGTCTCCAGATCCAGCTCTTGAAATGTGGCTCGTGCCACGTTTCACAAGGAAGGGTTTCATTTTATTTCATTTTCATTAGAGTATAAGTGTAGATAGCCAGATGTGACTAGCGGCTTCTGAATTGGACAACATGGCTCTTAATCCTTGTTTTGGGTCTATAATCACAAACTCTCTCTCTCTCTCTCTCTCTATATATATATATATATATATATATATTTTATTTTTAAATTAAATGGACATAGAGTAAAAGGTACATGGAGTAAAATTCACTTTTTTTGTGCATAGTTCTGCTACTTTCGACAAATACACGGAGTCATATAATCACCACCACAATCATCACCTCCCACCCGGGATTCCCACGTGTCATTTTGTAGGTAGCCTCTCCCCAGACCTCCAGCCCCTGGAATCACTCATCTGTTTCTGTCTCTATAGTTTTGTTTTTTCCCAAGTGTCCTACAAATGAAAGCATACAGGACGCACTCGGGGTCCTCCGTGTTGTTCTACGTACGCGTCCTTCGCTCCTTTTTAGTGCAGCATGATATTCCGTCGTACGGTTGTGCCTAAGTTTGTTTACCACTCCCCAGGTGAGGTGCATGTAGATTGTCAGGTTGTTGAGTTTGGGGTCTTTAGGAAAAAAGCCACTACAGATAATCATGTACAAGTTTTTGTGTCCACACAAGTTTTCATTTCACTTGGATAAATAGCTAGTGATGGGATTGCAGGTCATTCGGTAAGGTAGTTGAACTGTATAAGAAACTGCCAGACTTTTCCAAAGTGGCAGTACCGTCTTGAATTCTGCGAGCCATGTGGGAGAACTCCAGACCTTCTCATCATTTTTAACAGATATCCCAGCGTGGTTTTTAACCTGCTCCCTAACAATGAATGATGTTGAGCATTTTTTCCTGGGCTTGTTTTTCACGCCTATATCTTTAGTGAAGGATCTGTTCATGTGTTTTTATTTTTTTTAAGACTTTATTTTAATTATCTTTTTTTTTTTTTTTGGCTGTGTTGGGTCTTTGTTGCTGCACATGGGCTTTCTCTAGTTGCGGCTCTAGGCGCGCAGGTTTCAGTAGTTGTGGCTCGAGGGCTCTAGAGCGCAGGCTCAGTAGTTGTGGCGCACAGGTTTAGTTGCTCCGCGGCATGTGGGATCTTCCTGCACCAGGGCTCGAACCCGTGTCCCCCGCATTGGCAGGCGGATTCCTAACCACTGTGCCACCAGGGAAGTCCCACGTGTGTTTGTTTTTAATGGATTGTTTCTCCAGATATTTCATGGCCTCTTTTTAACATGGCCTTCATCGTCACCCCCCAATACAGTGTGTTTTTCTTGTAAACGGTTTAGTGTCTTGTAGTTAATTCTGTTCCTTTTTGTTCCTGTGACCAGCTCCAGAGGCTTCCATCAGGGTAAGAGCCTGGGTGTCGTGGGCTCCCAGCAGTTGACTGGGTTCTCCCTCGCAAATTTTTTCTTTTTCCTTTTTTTTTTAAAAATAAATTTATTTTTATTTATTTATTTTTGGCTGCACTGGGTCTTTGTTGCTGTGTGCGGGCCTTCTCTAGTTGTGGCGAGCGGGGGTTGCTCAGCAGTTGTGGCGCAGGGGCCCAGCTGCTCCGTGGCATGTGGGATCCTCCCGGGCCAGGGCTCAAACCCGTGTCCCCCGCATTGGCAGGCGGATTCCCAACCACTGCGCCACCAGGGAAGTCCCTCTTTTTCCTTTATTTGAGCGAATGCATCGTGAAGCAGCTTAAGCAGGCCCTCTAGACCTGGACAGAGTGTGAGAAGAATTCACTTTCTCCGATTCTGGTTCTATAATGGCTTTTTATTGCCCCTTTTCTGGCCCTCTCTGTTGAAGTTGTCAGTGTATCGAAGGCTTGCTGTTTAAGAGGAAAGGAATTGCAAGGTTCAGTGGGCGTCTAGGATTGCAGGGTCATCGTGAGTCAGCCCTAGGAGCTCCTGCCATTGTCACATACAGGTTCTTGCTGGTCAGGAAAAGAACTGTCCAGGTCTGTCAGTCTGCACAGAAGTCTTCACATTTAATATCGTCAAGCCTGAGGTCCGTGGAAGCACATATATCCCTCTTGTTCTCAAACAGACCTGTCATTAACAAGAGAGAAGTCACACCAGATGAGCCAGAGGAAAGAACTTTGGAGGTTTTATGTAAACCTCTCTCTCTTTAAAGAAAAAATTGTGGTAAAAGACGTGTAACACAAAATTTACGATCTTAACTACAGTTCGGTAGCGTCAAGTACATTCACATTGTTGTGCAGCCATCACCACCGTCATCTCCAAAGCTTTTTCATCTTGCAAAACAGAAGCCCTGTCCCCATTAAACACTCACTCCCCATTCATTCTCGTCCCTCTGGGAAGTAACCACCCTTCTACTTTTTGTCTCTATGAACTTGACTCCCCTAGGGACCCCACACAAGTGGAATCATACAGGATCTCTCTTTTTGTGACCAGTTGATTTCACTTAGCCCCATGTCTCCAGGGTTCATCCACGTAGCAGGTGTCAGAATTTCCTGTTTTTTGTTTTTTGGTTTTTTTTAAATTTTAAATTTATTTATTTTTATTTATTTATGGCTGTGTTGGGTCTTCGTTTCTGTGCGAGGGCTTTCTCTAGTTGTGGCAAGCGGGGGCCACTCTTCATTGCGGTGCGCGGGCCTCTCACTATCGCGGCCTCTCTTGTTGTGGAGCACAGGCTCCAGACGTGCAGGCTCAGTAATTGTGGCTCACAGGCTTAGTTGCCCCGCGGCATGTGGGATCCTCCCAGACCAGGGCTCGAACCCATGTCCCCTGCATTGGCAGGCAGACTCTCAACAACTGCACCACCAGGGAAGCCCAATTTCCTTTGTTTTTAAGGCTGAATAATGTCTCATCGGACATGTCGGTGGGCCCTTGGCTTGTTTCCATCTTTTGGATATTGTGAATAACGCTGCTATGAATGTGAGTGTACAAATGTCATTTCAAGACCCTGCTTTCGGGACTTCTCTGGTGGCGCAGTGGTTAGGAATCAGCCTGCCAGTGCGGGGGACACGGGTTCAAGCCCTGGTCTGGGAAGATCCCACATGCCGCGGAGCAACTAAGCCCATGAACCACAACTACTGAGCCTGCACTCTAGAGCCCGCGAGCCACAACTACTGAGCCCGCGTGCTGCAACTACTGAAGCCCATGCGCCTAGAGCCCATGCTCCACAACAAGAGAAGCCACCGCAATGAGAAGCCCATGCATGGAAACGAAGAGTAGCCCCTGCTTGCTGCAACTAGAGAAAGCCCTCGTGCAGCAATGAAAACCCAACGCAGCCAAAAATAAATAAACAAATTTATTTAAAAACAAATAAATGAGGACCCTGCTTTCAATTCTCGTGGGTATAGACCGAAAAGCGGAATTGCTGAATCAGATGTTCGTATGTTTTCCACCAAACTGCTTTCTAGAGGGGCTGCAGCGTTCTCCATTCCCGCCAGTAATGTGTCTGTAAACGTCTTTGTCTGAGATAAATATTGCTTGACTCCCTCAACTTCTCTCCATCTCCCTAATTCAGCCCCTGGCCTGGTCTACGAGTTTCCTAGCTGGCCTCCTATGGTCACGTAGACCCCTTTCGGATTCAGGCTCTGCCCGACAGCCAGTGATCCTAATTCCAATATGTGGGTCTGCATGTTGCCCTTCTGCTTACAGCCCCTCAGTGGTCCCCATTGCTTTGGGGATCAGACCCAAATTACATGACTGATGTTGTTCAGCTGATGTGGTCACTCTCTCTTCCACCTGTCAATCCTGGGAAGGCACCATGCTCCGTTCCTTAGCACATGCTGTTCCTTGGCTGGAATGCCATCCCCGGACTCCAACCCCTCTCCTAATCATCCCTGGACTTCAGTTCAAGTGTCACTCCTTAGGGAAGAGATCCCTGACCCCGTTTTTATCTTCCTCCACCTTCAAGTAGGTTCTTTCGTTACAGCTTCTTGTAAAAATGTCTTACTTGCCCCCCAAGGACTAATTCTGTTTGTACCTATATATTCAATCATGTGACAGTTGGGCTAATATCTGTTGCAGCCCCAGGCTGGACAGTGGGTACGCAGACAAGCTTCCCACCCTAGGGGGGGGCCACAGTCCCTACACATGTCATTGGGCAACAATGCCTCACGGGACTTGAGACAGCTGTAATTTTGTATATTTATTAGAATGTTACTTGATTCCTGTCCGCATCTCGCAGTACACCGTAAGCTCTACCAGGGAGGGTCTGTTTTCTCCCGCTCAATAATTATTAAATGATGGCAGTGTGCAGACACTGCCACCTTTTTGTAGGGGGCCCTGGCTGAATTAGGAATGCATGAAGCACTGCGGGATCTGAAGGATGCTGAAGGTGGCCAATTCCGCGTTTTCACAGAAGACCCCTCTGCAGGCGTCTGCCTTCCCCCATGAGACTGTAAGAGGTGTAAAGGGCCGGCGGCGACTGCACTGGGCCCTAGTATGGGTCCCAGGATACTTGTCTAGATACTTGAGTGAAATGTATGACTCCAAAAAGGAACACAGGGCATCAGGGAACGCAAGCATCTCTAGGCAAACTTCAGTTACAGCTCGAAACCCCTTAAATTTGGTGCTTAAGTATCGCACTTTAGGGTTGGCGGATGGAGCCACTAGGGCCCCGGAGACTGCTGACGTCAGTTGTCCCTTATCCAGTGAGTGACCCAGGATCAAAACTTTCCAGGGAGACTTTTCCGGGGGTTCCCCGCCCCAGTCCCGGGACAGAGGAAGGGACAGTCCACGGCCGGGGACGGTGGGCGAGGCGCTACCCGGGGGCCGGCGAGGAGGGCCGGGCGCGGACACCGTTCCCCACCCCGCCCCGCGCGCCCCCGCGAGCCCCGGCGGGCGGGGCGCGCGGCCCGCAGGCTCCGCTCCGCCGCGATCCGGTCCGGGATCCCGCGCCCGCCGCGCCCCGCGGAGCCCCGCCCCTTGCGCCGCGCCGCCGCCGGAGGCCGCTTGGAGCTGTGCGAACATGGCCGAAGTCGGCGAGGACAGTGGGGCCCGCGCCCTGCTGGCGCTGCGCTCGGCGCCCTGCAGCCCCGTGCTGTGCGCCGCCGCCGCCGCCGCCTTCCCCACCGCCGCCGCCCCCGCGCCCGGGCCCGCCGCGCCGTCGCCGCCGCCGCCCGCCCAGCCCCCGCCCCCTCCGCCACCGCCGCCGGGCTCGATCGCCGGGGGCGCGGGGGGCGCGGCGGGCGAGGCCCTGGTGGCCGCGGCGGCCGCCTCGGTGCGCCGGAGCCCCGGGCCCGCGCTGGCGCGCCTGGAGGGCCGCGAGTTCGAGTTTCTCATGCGGCAGCCCAGCGTCACCATCGGCCGCAACTCGTCGCAGGGCTCGGTGGACCTGAGCATGGGCCTGTCTAGCTTCATCTCGCGGCGCCACCTGCAGCTCAGCTTCCAGGAGCCGCACTTCTACCTGCGCTGCCTCGGCAAGAACGGCGTCTTCGTGGACGGGGCCTTCCAGCGTCGCGGCGCGCCCGCCCTGCAGCTGCCCAAACAGTGAGTGCCGCGGCCCCAGCCCGGCCCGGGCCCCGGGTCACCCCCGCCCCGGCCCCGACCCCCGCCGGGCCTGGGCCCGAGATCAACCCGACCCCCGGGGACGGCCCCGGGAGCCCCGAGGACCGGGCCCCGAGGGTCGCCCTTGCCCCTCCCCCCACCTGGGCTTGGGGTCGCCCCTATCCCCGCCCGGCCTGGTTACGGAGTCGCCTCCTGACCCCTGCCCGCCTTGGACCGGGAGCCACCCCAATCCCCGCCCGGCCTGGGCCCCGAGGGTCGCCCTTGCCCCTCTCCGCAGCAGCAGGGCTTGGGGTGGCCCCCATCCCCGACGGACCTGGACATGGGTCACTCCTGCCCCCTGCCCCCGCCCGGCCTGGGCCCCGAGGGTCGCCCTTGCCCCTCCCCGAGCTGGACACCAGGGTCGCTCTCCCCCCGCCACCCTGTTTGGACCCGGGTCGCCGCCAAACGCACTCCGGAGGAGAAAGGTTGGCGTCAGGCGGTGTCGCTCCGGGAGGTGCGGGGTCCCCGGGGGCAACGCCAGTGCCCCCGGAAGGCCCGAGCCCCCGGCCATGGCCATAGGGGCCAGCTGTGAACTTGGGCCGGGAGGGGACGGCCGGAGAGTGGGCTGGGGTCGGGACAGGAAGTGCCCTCTCCTCAGTGGACCTGAGGACGCAGGTCAGGGGTCGCCAGCGCTGGGGGCGTTCACCGCACAGTTGGGGCTCCTGGTTAGGAGGGGAAGAGGCCGGGCGGGGAGGCAGGGCAAGGAGAGGGGGACCCGGCGCACTTGGGGACAGGCCGCGGATGCCCCACGGTGCTTTAGCAACATCCTCGTGTTCCCGGGCTCTTCCGGTTCCCGGGGCAGCTGCTCTGCCCCAGGAGATCCTTGCTTTCCGGAGATCTTTTGATCAGGAGAAAGCCTGTTTGGTTACTCATGAGGTCTTTAGGCACTTTCTTTTTCTGTGTAGTAGTAGCTTCTAGCTCCTCAGCAGTGTTTATATTTCTCCAGCGTGCTTGTGTTCCAGAGTTGTCTCTGACTAATTACTCTCGCTTTTATAAGCACCCTGGGTCCAGGGAGTTTTTGCCGGGGTGATTGCCTGTTTCTGTAACCATCTCCCCTTTCGAGAGCATTTGGCACGTTTGGTTGTAAGTATTGTACTGAAATCAACGATGACTCACTGGTGCTCGGGGCGTGAGGGGGGGGGCGTATACAGACTTTGTTTTCCAATCGTGGAAGGTGTGTGTCTGTTGCTGTAAAGTCAGGACTTGGTGAATGACAGAGTTGTTTTATCCCATGGCTACTGTTACTCTGTTCTGCCTTTTCTGTGACCTACACACTCTCTCCATTTCTGGGCCCTTAAATGCATTCTGGGGCCAGTCCCTCACGGTGAGAAAGTGACAGGTAAACAAGCGCCTTCCCCTCCCTGCCCGGTGGCTCTTAGAGGCCCGTTCTGCTCAGGCCTCTTTTTATAATTCAGGTTCTGTAAGGGCGTCCATCCAGCAACCTTGTTTTCAGAGTTCCCTGCCTAGCTGTTGAGTGGGTGCAGCCCCGAAAAGGCCCCAGCTTACCGAGTCTCGAGTGCACTAGTCTTTTCTCTAACTCAAGGGTAGGACATTTCAGCCCGAGGAGTCCTCAGATCACGTGCAAGTACCGAGTCCGTTGTTTATGAAACGTGGGTGGTGTTCACGCTGCCTTCCTAGCCCATGTAGCCAGCAGCCCAGATTGTCCCCTGCCCTCTGGCTGGGGCTTTGCCCACGGTGCACGTCTGGCTGGGTTCAAGTTCAGCGGTGCTCTGACCAGCAGCCGCGCAGGCGGTGATGGAGAATTTACAGGAACAGGGCAGATGTGCTGGCAGAGAAACAGCATGTGGATGTCCGTGTCTGCCCTCCCGGCAGAGGGCGGTTTGCTTCTGAAACCAACCACGGGTCAAAGCCCGTGGACAAACACGTTAGCAGTCTGAGTGGTTTTATGTTCTTTTTGTTTGAGAAAACTTAACCTGTAGGTGGTAGCATCTGTAGGGCAGGCTGTTGGAAGCTGCTTTTTAGAATTAGATCAGGGTGCTTTGGCCCACCACGTGGAGAGTAATCAAGAAATGCTAATGAATTCAGAGGAAGGAAGTTGGATGTGTACGTTCTTGTCACCTCGAAATGGGAAATTCAGTGCTGACTTTCAAAGAACAGCAGCAGTTATTGTCTGTTTCCTCTCAGGCGTTGGTGCACAGTTTCGCCAGGAGTGTTTGAAGTTGTGAATTTCTCCACCATAAATTCAGACTTCTTATCCGTGTTGGAATTTTGTTGTCTACGTTTTGTGGCTACAGCTGCCTGAGACTTGGAGCTCTTCCTTGTGTTGTGGCGTCTCACCCTTTCCTGCCCTGTGACGCCGCATCCCCCCCTCCAACGCCCCCAGGGCACAGCTCCCTGGGCCGTCCCTCCCTTTCCAGCCCCCACTCAGGGAAGCACGAGGTGGAGAGGAGCCCCAGAGTCCACTGACACTTGTGACTACAAGTAAGTTTTTCCAAAACTAAAATGAAATAATATTGAAATTACTGGTAGAGAAAAAATTCCGCGTGACACAACTTAGAGCTGACCTGGATCCATGAGCGTGGGTGCATGCAGAGGGAGGTGCAGCGGGTCCTGGTGTAGCCCCTCCTGTGCGATTCTCTGGCCCTCGTTCCCCAGGGCTGGGCTGGGCACTTTTTATCTTTAAGTGGAGACAGCACAGGAGCTGGCTGGCAGTAGGTGTGCACAGAGGAGTTAGGTTTGTTGAATGAAAAATCCATGAGTGAATATGCAGCTTCCCCGGGGGAGAAGCAGTGTCACCAACTTAGTGGGTTTCCGAGGTGGGCGGTCAGCAGGCCTTCCTGGGTCTGTGGGGGGACATGGTTCGTGTGTGTGACTGTAGGTCTTGATACCAGCAGATTTGGAGTTTGAATTAGATGTAATCTGTGAACTACAGGAAAAAGACCCATGCACAGCCTTGTACCTGCTCTTCCTTTCTTTCTTCCAGCCTTCTTTCCTGATACTGTTATAAAATAAGCATGGACTATATGAATAATTACAGTAAGAACTAGACTTGTGTTTGTGGTGGTTTCTGTGAGTGGTAAGATGTATGGGATTCTTTTCTTCTTTTTACTTTTCTTTGTGTCCCAAATTTTCTGGGAAGAGCATGGCTCTTTTTTATCTTTTCAACACTTCTTATTACAGAAAGTTTCAAGCATAAAAACAGAGGAGTGAGTTCCACGTGCCCATCACCCAGCCTCTACAGCTACCATGTTGTGGCCAAGCTTGTTTCATCTTCGTCCCCCCGCCCTCTCTCCCCGAACCCCAGGTATTTGGAAGAAAATCACAAATGTCCTATCACTCCATCTGTAAATATTTCAGTAAAAGGTAAAGATTCCCTTTTTAAAACCTAACCACAATGTCCTTATCACACCTAGAAAATTAATAACAATTTCTTACTATCATCAAACTTCCAATGAGTGTGGATTTCCCTTACCATCTCATGAATTTTTTTTTTTTTCTTTTCTTGCAGTGTGTTTGTTTAATCAGGAACCAAATCAGGTCCAGACACTATGATTGGTTGGCGTATCTCTTACATCTCTTTCAATCTATAGGCTTCATCTCACTCTTTTTTTTTTTTCTTTTCTTAATGAAGAAACAGGGTCATTTGTCCTGTACACTTTCCCACGGTCTCTTTTTAAAGATTGGATTCCCGTGGTGTCCATTTACTGCGTCCTCTCCCCTGTCGTTCCTGTAAATTGGTTGTCGGACGTGGAGATTTGATCAGACTCGGGTTCGATGTGTTTTGCTGGAACTGCCGCACAGGCAGTGGTGCGTCGGTCTGTCAGGAAGCAGGCCCGTCTGTTTGTCCCCGTGGCAGCTTCTGATGGGCACTGCCTGCGTCTGTAAATCTATTATCACCTGCACTCTTGTCACTCATTTTGGCTGCCAGCACACGTACCTCACCATGCTGACGCATTCTGCCCCCTGAAAGGCATGTTTTGAGCGGCAGACATTACGGATTACGGCCTCCGCACGCGCACTGTGATAAAAGGTAATTAAGTGTAACCACCAAGGCATTTTACTACATAAATAATTGTTTAGGCCCCATGAAAACATACAGGATGTAGTTTCTCGTTGCTGTTCCAACTGGTCACGTGAAGAACATAGAATTTGTAACTAACCATCTGACAGTAGTTCTCAGATGGAGATTATATTGAAATTCACTGGAAAACGCCCCAGACTTAGTGAGGACAGCAGGTGTCTGCCGGATGCCTCAGGGCCCAGCGTCCCCAGGAACAGCAACAGCGTTCCTTCTCTCCCCCATCCTCCTCACTGTGCCTCCCCAGTCTGCTGGGAGCTACGGGGTCCTTCCGTGACCCGATGCCTCCTTCCTGGGTGGTTGGTCCAGGAGTGGATCTGCGTGCTGAGCCGGGGGTGCGCTTGGGGCAAGAGAGGGCATCAGATCAGTCTGTTGCCAGTGGCTGAAGATGTAGAGACTGAGATTGTGCCAGCTGTGTTTCCACGTGGAGAGGAGAGCGGTGATCAGGGGGCAGTGACGTGTGTGGGCGTGCTCGGAGCTGGGAGGGCTACGGAGCAAGCCGGTCATTTAGGCCTGACCCAGCAGGACCTGCGGGAGGGTGGCCCAGGGACTGGCGAGGAAGAGATTCAGCTGAAAGATCTTCTGATGGAAGAACGTGCTGATCTGGTGACGGGGTAGAAGAGACGGTTTGCGTCTGGAAGCTGGAGGGATGAAAGCACGCAGAATGAAGCTGGGGGGTCGGGGGTGCGGGGAACGCGCCGTGGAGGGAACGGAGCGTTAGACTTAGGCCGCCTCCGGATGGTGTGGTCAAAATACGAAATGCGGCATTTTCTCTAAATAAAAGCTGTCTTCTGCTTTTCTTGCTAGTTGGCGGTTATTGTGTGTCATGTGTATTTGTTCAAAGTTAGACTGTGTCTTGTTAAAGACTTCCTTTAAAAAGGTTTATATTTCACCAAGGAAGACATACAGATGGCCAGGAGGCACATGAAAATGTGCTCAACATCACTAATTATTAGAGGAATGCAAGTCAAAACTACAGTGAGGTATATCACCTCACGACGGTCAGAATGGTCATTATCAAAAAATCTACAAACAATAAATGCTGGAAAGGGTGTAGTGAAAAGGGAACCCTCCTGCATTGCTGGTGGGAATGTAAATTGATACAGCCACTATGGAGAACAGTATGGAGGTTCCTTAAAAAACTAAAAATAGAACTACCATAGGACCCAGCAATCCCTCTACTGGGCATATACCCTGAGAAAACCATAACTCAAAAAGAGTCATGTACCACAGTGTTCGTTGCAGCACTATTTACAACAGCCAGGACATGGAAGCAACCTAAGTGTCCATCGACAGATGAATGGGTAAAGAAGATGTGGCGCATATATACAATGGAATATTACTCAGCCATAAAAAGAAATGAAATTGAGTTATTTGTAGTCAGGTGGATGGACCTAGAGTCTGTCATACACAGAGAAGTAAGTCAGAAAGAGAAAAACAAATACTGTATGCTAACTCATATATATGGAATCTAAAAAAAAAAAAAATGGTACTGATGAACCTAGTTGCAGGGCAGGAATAAAGAGGTCGCTATAGAGAACAGACTTGAGGACACTGAGTGGGAGGGCGAAGCTGGGGTGAAGTGAGAGTAGCATCGACATACATACACTACTGAATGTAAAGTAGTTGGCTGGTGGGAAGCAGCCGCATAGCACAGGGAGATCAGCTCGGTGCTTTGCGATGACCCAGGGGGGTGGGATAAGGAGGATGGGAGGGAGGCTCGAGAGGGAGGGGATCTGGGGACATACGTATGCTTATGGCTGATTCGCTTTGCTGTACAACAGAAACTAACACAGTATTGTGAAGCAATTATACTCCAATAAAGATCTATTAAAAATAAAAAAGAATTTTTTTAATTAAAAAAAAGGTTTATAGGAGTGTGGCAAATTGGGAGCTAGTACATTGAATCTATGTTCTAGTATTGAGTTCACATTGAGTTTTTTGGGCTTATCACCCATATAAGAAAGTTTCTGTAGTATTTAAAAAGTCAGTCTGTGAGAGGGATGGTATTTATCGTGTAGTATGTGTTGAGTTTATAATAAGCTTATTAAAGCCTTTGTCATTGATGAAGGAATGGAATTGGTAGGTGCTAAAAGGGTATTGAGTAGAGTTTTAATGGTGTTCATAGTACTTTGGAAAAAGACACAGCTATGTTTAAAATTATGTGCTGAAATGAAAGGAAAGCATTTGATTTGGAGATACAGTAATTTACTATTTGCTGTTTTTGCATCTTGTGAATGTCAGGAGATAAACTTGCTAAATTAATGACAACTTGAATTACAGTGATGCCTCATTTCCATAATTACCGTACATTTAAAGGATTTCATATTAAAATGAGAGGATTTTATAAAATGCTTTTACTTTGATTTCCTGGAAAATAGGCCCTTGCATTGTGACTTGTTAGGAGATTTTGTAGTTAACTTTCGTTGCTGCTATCGCTTTTCACGAGTTTCTGGTTTTCTGGTAAGGTGTTGCCAGTTGATCTAAAAAGAAAGAAAAATGTAATCTGCCTGTGTGCACGTGTTTCGTGACTGTGTGAAGGGAAGCCAGGGAGGCATGCTGGGTGTTGTCCTGGGCTCTGCAGAGTGGCTGCGCGCTGGGCGTCCCAGGTGGTTTGGTGGTGACGGGCTGTGGCTGCACCCCTCAGGTGGACATCACAGGCTTTCTTTCCCTGGGTGCGATGGGGGTGAGCCAGTGTGGGGCTTGCCTCCCTGAGACCTGACGGTTCCAGCGCTAAATCCTGAGCTGCTTGCAAATATGCGGCTTCTCTCTCCTAAGAACGATTTTCAGTCTGGATATTTTGTCCATGACTTGGTTAAGAAGGAACTTTTGCCCTTAGTCATCCGTGATGTGTTTAACCATTTGTTTCCCCCGGTGTGTGTGTGTAGAGCTGAGCTCTGACCACCCTGCTGCCCACGGCTGCTGGTGCCCATCCCTTAGCAGAGGTCCCAGCATTTCTGCAGGCCTTCCCTTCACCTGCCACCTGCGTTTCAAGGTACGCGGCTGCCTTTGGGCAAAGGTGCCTCTGGGCGTCCCGTACCTCTGTTTAGTCCATCAACTCTCAGGGTCTGGGGCCCTCACACATTACTGGGGCCCCCAGAGAGCTTTTGTTTATGTGGGATTTGTCTGTTACACTTACTGTATTTGAAATTAGAACTGAGAAATTAAAATCTATATATTTATTAATCTATTCAAAAATAGCAATAATAAGCCTATTTCAAAAATAAGTTTTTATGAAAAAATAGCTCAGTCTATTTTGTATTTCAAACAAAAGAAATTAGGATAGGGGTATTCATTTTTTGGTAAAAGTCTTTCATGTCTGCCTTGATAGAAGACAGCTGAATTTTATAGCTGCCTCTGCTTTTAGTCTGTTGTGATACATTGTTTCAGTTAAGTATATGAAGAAAATCCAGCCTTACAGAAATATGTCCCTGGGAAAGGGAGGAGTGTTTTAGTAGCCATTCAGGAAATTATGGATGTTCTTTGAGCCTCTCGGGAACTGGACAGTAGTTTCTTAAACGTTAGTTGCAGGATGGAATCTGAAACCTCATCAGTGGAGTTTTGGTGAAACTCTGTGAAATCCGTTGCTTTCTCTTGCATTTTGAATAAATCTTTTACCCATGTGTGAATTTGTAACCTCTTGCGTTGGTCATTGAGAAAAATATTGATTGAATTATGTAGATGTAATGTCCACATATCGTACTATACAAATGTTTTATCTTTGTTCGATTGGTAGTTAAATTGATCCCCTTGAACCCAACAACTCATTTTTTTTTAATGTATTTATTTACTTGTTTATTTTTGGCTGTGTTGGGTCTTCATTGCTGTGTGCAGGCTTTCTCTAGTTTTGGCGAGCAGGGGCTACTCTTTGTTGTGGTGTGTGGGCTTCTCATTGCGGTGGCTTCTCTTGTTGCAGAGCATGGGCTCTAGGTGTGTGGGCTCAGTAGTTGTGGCTCGCAGGCTCTAGAGCACAGGCTCAGTAGTTTTGGCACCCGGGCTTAGCTGCTCCGTGGCATGTGAGATCTTCCCAGACCAGGGCTCGAACCCGTGTCCCCTGCACTGGCAGGCGGATTCTTAACCACTGCGCCACCAGGGAAGTCCCACAACTCATGTTTTTGAAAATAGAAATCTATGAAAGGATCAGGCTTTTGATATAATTTGATTTTTAAATTTGCTTTAAAAGTTGAGTGACAGTACATTTTGTAGAAATAAAGAAGTCATAATTTTGTCATTGGCCTTTATTAGCATCTGGTGGCATAATTTGGCTTAAATTTAGTATTTTTTTGTATGTACAATCAATTCTTGATTATTTCAGGTGGAACCATCCAGCTTGTCAGTTATTTCTGTTATTTTCCCACAACCAAGTAGGGTGCTCTGGGATTCCTGGATGACACCCCTGCTTTTTCCCTTCAGCCGTGGGTGTGGACCCACCAGGAAACAGCGGAGTGAAGCGGGTGGACATGGAGTGACTCAGCCCTCAAGGGATGTCAGTGACAAAACGGGCTTTTATGGACATTATTCCTTTTTGGGGGTTTTTCGTGTAATCTTTGAGCACACTTGTGAAAAACTGGGCCCCCCTTTTGATGAACATAAACCTCATTCTGTCCCTTCCCCAATCCGGTCTTTTTCTCTCTCTTTCTTCCTTCCTCCCAGTAACTCAGTATCACACATAGGATAAAACCCATTTTTCGTCTGTGCTGAAAAAGCTTTGCCTTTTGTGACTTGTATCATGAAAACCAACGGGACTTGCTGTTTTCCAGGTGGACGGTTGTAACATCAAATGTGCTGGGATGCCTCCCTTGCCGCCCCCCACTTGCATTGCTCTGTTTCACAGATTGTGTTTGGTCAGGGAGCAGCATATAGGATTCAAAAAGTGATTGTATATCTTTCAGTTGGGATTTTGTGCCCATCGTCATGTAAGGTGGGTGGTGCTGATCTGATGTGGCGGGTGTACCTTTGCTGGGGAACCCACAGCGCTGGGTTTCGGGGTGAGCTGCGGGGAGACCAGCCTCGGGAGCCGGGCATGAGTCACCGCAGACAAACGCATGTTCCCAGGGCCAGGCTGTTGTCTGTAGAAAGCCTGCCCAGAAATCCTCCCTCCAGAGTGTGGTTTGGATACAGTTTACTGAGGAAATTAAGGAGCCTCCTATGTGTTACCAGGAGGTCTTGGCTGGAACTTTCCTCAGTGAAAAAATAATTTGTAAATTTAGTAACTTTTTGGAGCTGATGCTGAAAGGATGTTGGAATGAAATCCGATGATACTGATGACAAAGCAGATGACAGAGCAGACAGGCTGGAGCCGTCGGGGCGGCACAAAAAGGAAGATCGCACAGCAGAAGTCCGCGCTCCTCCACCTCCACCCGTGGGGACCTAAATATCTGGTCTGCTTGGCAGTTATGTCCCCGACGCAGGGAACAGTGACTCATCGCAGCCGGAGGGAAAGCACCTTCCCTGCAGAGTGCCCAGCTCCTTGATTGATTCCGTGTTGACCAGGAGCGCTTGCTGCCCTGTTAGCTCCTGGCCTGCAGCATGACTCGACTGATTGTTCCACTTTCTTAGCAATTCTGGTTTTCTCTGGCGTTGCGGCGTGAGCAGATTTTCCAGGCCTGCCCACCCTTGGTTGGCCGGGCAGGGATCTCCTGGAGTCTGGAACGGCCCGCAATGATAGAAGCGTCCAGCAGGGCAGCCCGGGTCCTGCGTGGCTGTTGACACTTGAAATGTGGCGAATGTGACCAACGAACTGAATTTTTATTTTTATTTATTTATTTTTTTGGCTGCATCGCGCGGCGTATGGGATCTTAGTTCCCCGACCAGGGATCGAACCTGTGACCCCCCTACAGTGGAAGCGCCGAGTCTTAACCGCTGGACCACCTGGGAAGTCCCTGAATTTTAATTTTTATTTCATTTTTCAGTTAATTTAAGTTAAACTGACTGCATGTGCCGCGGCCCCCGGGTGTCCTTGGGGACGTGGTAGGTCCGTGGGTGCCCAGGCCCAGGGGTGCGGCTGCTGCCTCGGTTTACCCGCTCGACTCCGAGGCACAAGTCTTCCTTTCTGCCGTGTGCTTCGAGGTGCAGGGATGGGAAGGCCTGGTCCAGGCCATGGGGTCAGGTTGTGTGCGGGGCAAGCGGCCCTTCCGCAGAGGGGTCCCCTTCCTTGTCTGCACCCAGTCCGGATGGACGGGTTCTGTTTTTCCCTTCGTTGCCCTTGTTCTTGACGCCAGAGGAAGAAAGTGAGAGGGTTTGAGACACGACCGCTGTGAATGGCAGGTAAAGATGGAGACAGATTTGCAGCTTTGAGGGAAATTTAAAAAAAACCCTGGGCTTCCCTGGTGGCGCAGTGGTTGAGAATCTGCCTGCCAATGCAGGGGACACGGGTTTGAGCCCTGGTCTGGGAAGATCCCACATGCCGCGGAGCAACTAGGCCCGTGAGCCACAACTACTGAGCCTGCGTCTGGAGCCTGTGCTCCGCAACAAGAGAGGCCGCCATAGTGAGAGGCCCGCGCACTGCGATGAAGAGTGGCCCACGCTCGCCACAACTAGAGAAAGCCCTCGCACAGAAACGAAGACCCGGCACAGCCATAAATAAATAAATTTAAAGTGGTGGAGGAGAAGATTAAACACATGTAACAAATTAAAAAAAAAAAATTAAAAAAAAAAAATCCTCTCCCTGGCCCTTCATAGCCCTGGGTTTACGGTGCGTGTTGGTTACGGATGGATCCCCTGCGAGTCCAACTCCTCAATGCTAGTGTTTACGTTTCTGTCCTTGCAGACTTTTAATTCCTTCACAGGCGGACGTGTGCCTGTAGCGTGTCCGCATGGACGCCTGCTCGGACCGGGTGGTGCTGCTCTGTGTGCCCGTGAGGGGCCCGCGCGTCGAGCCCTCGGGACTTCCCGGGGTAGCCGCCATCCTGCGAGAGCGCTGGTCCGCGTCTGTCCCCCTCGGGGAGCTGGAGGTTCCGTAGGGGTGGCGCTCCGTCCCCAGGGCCAGCACACACCTGGCCCTTGGGAGACACTAAACGTCGGCTGAGCGTTTACCCATGTACCTGACCTTGTGTGGCCTGCAGGCGGCTGGAAGGGTCCCTTCCAACAGCTTGCTCACGGAAAGTCCAAAATAGGGGTTTCTGATCAGCGGTGGCGATGCCGGGAGCCGGGCCGGCACTGTCCAGTGTCATGTCCCCTCGTCCCCGCCCCCGGTCAGCTCAGCCTCTGGCGGCAGTGGTGTCCACACCAGGCGTGCCGGGAGGTTGTGCGGGGGCGTGTGATGGGCTTGGGCCGCCCGGAGGAGACTGGAGCCGCTCCGTTGTAGCCAAACCCCCCAGGCTCCTGTTGGTCAGGTCTTCTCGGTGCACGGCCGCACACACTCGTTGACCGGCTTCCGCGGCTCGATCCAGACTGGGACCGCAGGGCACAAAAGCCTAAGACGGCTTGCACAGCGAGCTCCACGTCCTGCACGGCCACCAGCGTCACAGCCAGCACCTTTGTGTGCCTGGTTCCCTTTACACAGAGCCCCCATGTTTCTTGTTACGCTGAATCCTGGGCATTTTATGTATTTCTTTAGGGCATGGTTAATATGATGGGATCTTTTTTCCCTCTTTATTTTCTAAAGGGTCAGTGCTCACGGGTAGGAAAGAGGGGCCTCTTTTGCCTTCGTACCACAGAATGTATTTCCTCAGAACAAGGATGCTTCCATAACCACGGTCCTGGCAGTGAGTTCAGGAAACGTCACAGTAACTGTGATGCTTTATCAAACCCTCGGCCCAGATGCCACTTCTGCCGGTTGTCTGGCGGCCTCCTGCGTGGTTTCCCGCGCCATCCAGGCCGGGTCCAGGCTAGAGGCTGCGCTCAGGTGCCCATCACCTCAGCCCTGCTCGTGTCCACAGGAGTTATCTTATCGGATGCCTTTCAATTTAGGTTTGCCTGATTTGACAACATCCTGATCAGGTTCTGGTGAAGCATCTTTGGCTGAGATGCTGGGACGGGGCCGTGTGTCCTTTTGGGGGTGTCACCCAGGCACATGGGGCCTTCTCGATGGGGTCGTGTGGGCACGTGCTTTAGGTGTTGTCAGGCTCCTCCACCAAACAGTTACGGTTTTTCCCCTTGTAATTTATAAGTAATTTTTGTGGTACTGGAATAAAATGTTAATTTCGTATCCAGCCACATTCACCATTTCTAGTAACAGTTTTTAAATTCACTTTTCAGATGTGTTTTCTAGGTCATAATCTTCATCTGCACATAATGATTATTTTGTCTCTTTCTTCCACTATTTTGTATCTCCTTCGCTTTTGTTGTCTTGTTCAGTTGGCTATAGCCTCCAAGTGTTGCTAAATAAATACCATGATGATGGGCTTCTTTCTCATTTCTAGCCTGACAAGGAGAGCTTACAAGCTGGTTCAGAGCAAATGGAGCTTTGCTGCTGAAATCCACTTTCTCTTTTTCCCCAGATTTCATTAGTTTTTTTTTTATTAATTGAAGTATAGTTGATTTACAATGTTCTGTTAGTTTCAGGTGTACAGTAAAGTGATTCAGTTATATATATATATATATACACACACACACACATACATATACACACGTATATATATATATATATATTTTTTTCTTCAGAATCTTTCCCATTATTGGTTATTACAAGATACCAAATACAGCTCCCTGTGCTGTACAGTAGGAGCTTGAAATCCGCTTTCTCAAGGCAGCCTTCCCGACTCTTCTCTGAGTGGGGTCCCACGGCAGCGCCCCCCCCCCCCCCAGCGCCCCAGGGTGGCGCCGTCTCATTGTTGTTGCTGGAGGGTTTGTAGTTTATGATCGTCTGGCACAGTCTGAGTGTCAGGGGAGCAGGACTGCTTTTCTGGTTCATTACTGTAACCCCGGTACCTACCAGTGTGTTTGCCACATAGTTGGCGGTTCATAAATTCTTGGCAAAATTAATAAACAAACAGTAGAAGTCTGAATGCAAAACTGAGCCGGCCAAAGAAAGTGGCCAAAGGTTATACAGTAGCTTAGCTTTTAAAAGACCTGACTGCCTACCTCCCAGCTGGGTGCCCTTGAACAGGTGACCTAACTCAAGCTCCCGTTTCCTCATCTGTACGATGGGCACGCTGCCCACTCCCTGGGTCCTGAGAACTGGAAGCAGCGTGTTCACAGCCCTCGCCACAGTGCCTGGCGCTAGACACACCCGGCGCAAGCCCCCACCGTTGTCATCGTCCCTGCTGTCCCTGTGACCAAGTAGGAGAGGGACTGTGTTTGCTTGGTGAGGCGTCTGGCGTCGGCAGTGAGATCTGGCTTGTTGCTGGGGAAGCCGTTGCCGTGCCTCAAGCTGGTCGTGCTGGGGCGGACCGGCCCTGTGCTCTCTCACCAAGGCGCCAGTCGCTAGTGGGATTCTGTAGAGGGCGGCCTTCGTGCATGGGCTGTGGGACGGGCTCGGCTCCACCAGGATGCCTCCCGCCTGCTAAGGTTGTATGATCAGAGTGAATTAGGAGGGTGTGTGTGCTTGTGTTTCTCTGAGCTGCTTGTCCGGAGGATGGGATCTCAGAGCACAGGGGATTTTACCTTGAATCGGCTTGAGTAGCCTCTGCAGGGTGCGGGGACTGGCTCACACTTGGGCAGGACGCTGAGAGACAAGCTGGGCCGGGGCCTTGATCTCAAGCCAGCCTCGGATTCGCTGTTTGTCACCACGGTGTTTTGTCCACCGCCAGCTGGGATGCAGGGCATCTGGCAAAGGAAAAGCTGTGACTTGGAGATGGATACCCAGAGCTGATGAAACAACTCACATGTACTGCAAGGCATTTAAAAAATACAGAAAAGTGTAGATGATAATGTAACGTGTCCTTGTTCACGTCCTGTCATATTTTTTTTAAATAAGAAAAACGACACATTACAGTTGACATTGGGGTCCTCTGAGTTCCCGAGACCCATAGGAGTTTGATTCTAGGCCTTTCTCGTACCTTCCACACCCAGAGACGTCTGCGAGTGATGCTTCGTTCAGTTGTGTGTGTGGCCGGGGGGGTAGTTTACACAAGTCGTGTCATACAGTCTACTTCGTTATACTGTGTGTTTTCCACGGCTCCAGAAAGACTGCTTCGTGGGTGAGACTGTCAGACACATAATTGACTGTGTCTTCGCAGCCCCACCGTCTGACCACAGCCCTTCCCGGCCCTGTGGCCTCCTTCCCGGCATCCCTTGCCCTGTTCTTGCCGCTCTAGCGTCTCAGCCCCCGAGCGCCTGCGCACTCCCGGGCCTCCGACGGAGCATGCCTGCCCGCCCTTGGACCCGTTGGCTCCGGCTCCTGTCCCACCCCGGGAGCCCCGGGCTCACCCGCAGCCGCCTCCCCTGAGCTCCCTGCCGGATCTGGGGGCCCCGGGCGTCTCCGTGCTGGACCTGGACGGAACCCCTGCCCACACCCCAGCGGCCTTTAGGTTCCTGAGGTCTCTGGTTTCCTTTCCTCGTGAGCGCTCCTGTGTGTAAGGCGCTGCGGGGATGGGTGTGCAGGGCGAGCGGGACACATTGCCTCCCCGCTCCCGGGAAGCAGGAGGGCGACACTGTGACCACGCAGAGCGAGTGACGGTGAGACTTCGGGGGATGCGGGCGCAGTGGGGAAGGCCCCGCAGGAGGCGGGGGAGACGGTGGGCGGCAGGCCTTCCTGGGAAGCGACATCTTAACGGAGGTCTGAGTTACGAGCTGGTGACGGGAAGAGTCAGGGCAGAGGCTCGGGGGCCAGGGTCGGGGTGCTCTGATGGGGAAGCCAGAGATGGAGCGGACAGCCTCGGGGTCCCCCTGCAGGTTCAAAGGAGAGAAGTGATGTGGGCACCGCCAGGGCCACCCCGTGGGACGGACCGTGGGGGCCACGCTCAGGCACGGGGACCGGGGTGCTGGCTGCGGCCGTGGCAAAGGCTCATAACCCTGAAGGCCATCCGGGACGTGGCCCGCGGGCTGGGTGACGGGCTGCCTCTGAGCGTGCGGGAGGGTGGGGGAGGATGGCCCCCGGAGCCCCCAGGGGCGGCCGGCGGCCTCCAGCTCAGGTCCTCAGCCTACACAGGTTTGTCCCACGTCGCCTGACCTTGTCGTGTGGTGGGAAGGAAGTGTACACACAATGTACGGAGCCCAGGAGACGGGTGGATTTTATTCATCTGAGCGTCAGTGCCAGAACATTGTTAGGAAGGGTTGTTTTATTCTGTGTGGTAAAACTAAAAGCATCAGTAATAAACCACAGGATTTGGGGGAAGCCCCGGCCCGGGGACTGGGGCTCCCTGAAATTCAGAGTGGTACCTGCTCTGCGGGAAGTGCCTCCAGGACTCTGGAAGTGTTTCCAGCTCATCTTTCGCGATGCAGCGCCTGTAGAATAGTCTGTGAAAAGGAGGGAAACTACCTGACCCATGACTCCACTTGCAGAAGGAAGTTTGTGAGAGCCACGTAAGATTAAGGTTACAGAGGCTGAAAACCCTGCCAGTCGCTGATACAGAAAGCCAGACATCGTAGAGAAATTGTGTGTTTTTTCGTTTAAGAGTAGCTGTCTGAATATTTGGAAAATCGGCTACTACTCACTTAATAAAATAACCTGGGAGGGAAGTACTCAGACAGTGGACGGTGCGGCTTCAGATCCTGCCCTTGGAGCCTTTCTGATGGCAGCAGCACTGAAAGAGTCTCGCTCACAGGATTATGAGTAAACGTTCTCCCTGTTTCAGAGCCGGCGGGCTGAGATCCAGCCCACAGTGGGCTTGTCCAGATGTCACAGCAAAGGCTGGGGCGGTGGCTGGAAGCTTTGGTCGTCCCTCAGCCCGGGTTCTAGGCACGCTTCCTTCTACGAGCCAGGCTGTGAGATGCGCGGCTCCCGGGCCGGTCGTGGGAGGCGCGCGTGTGCGCCGTGGCTGGGCCCCGGCCCCGGCAGCACGGGGGAGCCCGTCCCACACTGGCCAGCTCCTCCCTGACTCCCCAGCCCCACGGAGACCTGGGCTCTGCCCACCGTTTCTGAGTGAAACCAGGAGGATTTGTCTCTAGCTGCTGAGCGCCTTCTGTGTGCTGGGGCCTGTCCTCGGCCCCGGTCACCGTCTAAGAGGGACAGACACAGGGCCGGCCGCGTCCACCCGCAGGGGCGCTTCTTCCCGGGCACTGAGATGGCATGTCTCTCCAGCTCGCTGTCACACTGGGTTCCAGGAGCCCCTGGCCTGGTGCGGCGTCCTGGGGTGGGCAGGAAGGGCCGCGAGGAGCCGTGAGGATGGACTGTGAGGCAGAACAGCTTCTCCCTCCTGTTTTATATGTTGTGCTAACTTGTAAGACTTTCCCTGGTAGTATTTTGATTTATGAGCTTGTATCCGTGCAGCGAATTTAGTTTTTCTAAAGTAGATGGTTTTTGCTTTGTTTTTTAAATGCCCGTGAGATTTGCAGTGGTCATCGCTGGTGGTTATAAGCAGAGGGAGAAGCCTAGGTGTGACACTGAGGCCAGCGAGGAGGTTTCTTGGTGATGCAGCGAGAGATGGTCAGCCCGGCTCTGGACGGCGGGAGGGCGCGTCACGGCAGCGAAGTCCCCGGCCTCCTCTGGGCCTCCTTCTCCTCAGCGGGCGTCCCGAGCTCTGCCTGCCCCTGAGACTTCGTGAGGCCCCCACCTGTCCCACGTCCCCGCCGCCGCGGGCCGGGCCACCCCGGGCCACTCGTCTCCCACGTCAGCCACTCTTCTAATTGTGGTAAAACATGCGTGGCATCAAATTGACCGTCCTCACCATTTCTACGTGTAAGTTCAGGGGCATCCCGTACATTCACATTGTTGTGCAGCCATCACCACCGTCCATCTGCAGAATTTCTCATCTCCCCAAACTGCAACTCGGTCCCCACTGACCGCTGACGCCCCAGCCCGCTCCCCCAGCCCCTGGCACCCGCTCTCTGTGGGCCTGACCCCTCTCGCATCCCTGTTCGCCCTTCGCTTTCACGCTGCTGTCGGTCCGGGCGGATACAGCCGTTTAACTTAAGTGATTCTCACACATCCATCCCTGCTCAGTGGCCCCAGCGCCCCGTGCCTTCCCTGCCATCCCCTGCCTGGAGCGCATCCACCTTCTTCCGTGGGGTCACCCAGTGTCACTGCCTCGGGGCCGGGTTGGGGCACTCACTGTCTGCAGGCTGTGTTTCCCCAGGTGTTCCTGTAGTTTACAATTGTTTATTTCCTATATGATGTATTTGTGTGTCCTCCCCTCCCCACTTCCTGCCCCATTAACCTAGAAGGCCCTGAGGGTGAGGCCCTGCGTGGAAGTTTCTGCTGCGGTTCCTAAGGGCTTATCTGGGCCTTTTCCCTGCTGAACACGTGGCCCTCCCGTCAGCTCACCCGGAGGGGCGATGGGTGGGGAGGGTCTCAGGACTCGGGAACCACCCTTGGAATAGTCCTTGTCAGACAGGCTGGCCACCCAGATGCTGGCCGCCCCGGGAGTGCCCTGCCCTCCCCCCCTCCCGTCCCCGTCCCCGTCCCTGTCCCCATCCCGGGCTGGCGTCTCCCGTGCTCTCTGCTCCTGCATCGCTCATTGTTTATCATCTGCGAGTACGGGACCCCGATGAGACGTTCAGCCCATATTTGGGGATAATTAATTCTTCAAGTTTCTTACCTTCTGATACACCTCTAACGTGTAAGGGATTGACCCACAGTTCTGACATTTGGGGATTTGACGCCTGCGGTCGTACTTACCTTTCCTGAGCAATTCTACCAGTTCCTTCATTTAACTCCTTGTAGTCTGCATCTTTTCAGACTTCAACTTTTATAACTTTCAGAATCGTAATTTCATTTTGTTCACTGTTATTTAAGCAGCCAAGGAAGTTTGAGGTATTTTTAACATGATAACTAAAAAAAAGGGGTGGGAGGGGTAAAGATTTTAAAGTCAGTAACTTTTTAAAGGAGCAGACGAGGGTCTCTTTGGAGAACTCTTCTATCCACAGTGACTTTTTTTCCAGAGGATTCCATATGACTAACGTGGTAGTTAACAGAAAGTTAAAAGTCTTGAATTCTCAAGCTTTTTGGAGAGTTTATCAGCCTGCATTCTCTAATTTTCCTAAAAGTCAAAATTGTTCAGTGTTATTTCTTTCTGGAGGATTCAGTCTTTAAAAGAAAGCAAAAAAAAAAAAGAAGAGTGCGCTTTAGCTTTGATGTTACATATCTACGCGACCTTTATTTTTTCAAACTTTCTGGTGTCACATACACGCTTACAGAAAGTTTGGAAAATACAGAAATGTGGGACGGAGAAAAGCCGTGTACAGCTGCTCTTCACCGAGATGACCGCCGTGGCATTCAGCATGTTTTCCTCATGCCTGTTTCCTTTTAAAAGACCAGAGCAGGCGCTTTGCTGAAACTGCATATTTGCAATCCCTACTGCTGGGGGATCGGAATGCAATTAGCCAGGGGCTTTAAAGCACCTTTTTTATGTTAATGTCTGTGTAGCTGAGTAGGTTAGGATCCTTCACCGCCCTGAGTTGGGAGTCCCAGCAGGGTGTCGAATGCGGGCGGGCGGGCGGTGTGGCCGGGCTGGCAGAGGCCACTGGACACTGACAGCTGTGGCCAGGCCGAGTCAGGGCAGGACCTGGCTTCTGTGATTCCCTCCCCACCCAGCTCCGTCATCGTGGGCCGCAATTTCTACCAACTGGATCAGATAATGCTCATGGTAACCAAAACCAATATGTACTTTCTAGTTTTTTCTGGATTGTCTTCAGCGTGGAGAAATGTGGAAGATAAAAGATGCATCTAGTTAGGGACTTATCACGGGGTCGCTTGGTGTTTGGAAGCGTGAGGGATTATTTCCCTTGCTGTAAGTGCCCTTGAGTCCTGTTTGACCCCGAGGTCAGGGTTGGTCCTTTCTTCGCCTGCCTGGGTACCACACCCCATACATCCTCTCCTTCCATATGTGGCTCCCTCTCGAGGGGCCCACAGAGACGTCCCACTGTTGTGAGCACTTTTTGCAGGGTCTACAAAGAATTTTATTGAAACTGAACAAGTAACACAAGAGCTCGTTACTTGTTATAAGGTATAACTTAGCTGGTTTGTACCTTAACTGAACTCCATTGCATTTTCTTTGTAAAAGTGAAAATTAAAACCTAAGGGTTTCCTGCCTTCGTCCCCGCGCAGATCCCAGGGCCGCGATACTGGGCGGAGCGTTGGCCTCCAGCCTCGGGGACAGAAGACTGTGTGCCTGGTTTCCATCCAGTGCCCGGGCCCTGTGGGGGCGGGCGCTGCTCAGACACTAAGCGCCACTGGAGATCCGGGCCGGGGGCGGGCTGCGTCGCGAGGGTGGGCGTGTACCCCGGAAAAGTGTCTGGCTCCGTTTTTATTCCAGAGAAAACCATTCTGACGAATAGGCCGTCAGGGATAAATTGATGGGTTTGAGGCTGCAGTTTACATAACAATTAAACCGGTTTGGTTTATCCCCACGCTGCTGAAAGCAGGCTTCTCCCTGCACAGTTATTCAGTGTTATCGATCTGTTTGATGACCCACTTCCCCCAAATGGATCGTTTCTTCTTCATGGTGCTAAAACACGTGCAGAGATGTGGGGATCTGCGGTAGCGAGCCGGTGGCTTTAAGAGCCCCCGTGGAGGGCCGGCTGTTTGCCGGGGATGGGGGGGTTGGCCCCTCCGCCTCCCCCGTCTGCTGCTTCACGCATGTGGAAGAATATTGTCCACAGCACTGTTTCCAGGTCTCCTCCCAGTTCTGAGCTGAGTGCAGGGAGAGCCAGGCCTCACCGCTTGGGCGGATACTGGGGATTAGCTGGGAGATGGGGCGGCCTTTTCTCCCGGCCCCCAGGATGGTAGGAATGCGCTCCGGGGAGGGCCCGGGTCCTGAGCCAGATACAGGCCTCTTCACGTTCTGCCTGTGCTGGTAGCTGCTCGCTGGGCTCTGTCGTGTGCTTTCTCCAGGACAAACCCGGGGGTCTCTAAACAAGCCCCACTGCTTCGTAAACCGCAGCTGGTTACCGGAGAGGACCCGTCTCCCTGAGGAAGCCCGGGCTAGCTTCCTGACCCTCTGATCCAGCCTCTGTGTTATCAGTGGCCTGCGGTCGGTCGGAGGGGATCGCAGAGAAACACCACTCCCTTGGAAAAGGTTGAAAGGCTTAAAGTCTAACTTGACCTTAAATGATGGAAAGTAATTTTCTTGGTTTAGTGTGGAATACTACCGTGTGACAGAATGAGAACCGAGGTAGCGAAAGTGGAATAATACCGTGTGACAGAATGAGAACCGAGGTAGCGAAAGTATAGCAAATTGGTGCAGTAAAAACATGGACGTTTGCTCCAAGCGGTGTAAACTTCAACTTCCGTGTGATCTGGGAAGGAATTTTCTCCCGGATGTTTGGTGAAGGCCTGGCTGCTGGGGGTGGCCCCCGGCCCCCGGCTTCCCCCCTCTTGGGGAGTTCGGGGGGGTGAGGGTGGCAGTGAAGCGCTGCTCCTGGCTGGTGACGTGTGGCCTCCGGGTGTCACCTGGAGCCTCGCCTGCGCTGTCGGGCCCCCGTGCAGCCCCCGGCCAGCCGCCCTCCGCCTCCGCCCCGCAGGGGTTGCCGGCTCAGGGGGCCCTTTGCTGGGCCCGTCGTCCTCTTCATTCTCTTGCGCAGCGTCCACCGCCTTGCTGCCGTGTCACGGGCCTCCTTGCCCAGGTCGCAGGCCCCGTCTCCTCGGAGGGTCCATCACTTTCATTCTCGGGGCCTGTGCGGGGCCAGCACTTGCTTGTCAACAAGCGCTCGGTACCTGCGTTGGTGAGTGAAAGGCTGAGCGGACGCCCGGTGGACCAGACGGCCCTGCCCGGGCCTGGGGACCCGGCCACCGGGCAGGCCTCACCCGCGTCCTCCCCACCTGGAATACTTCTTGCTTTTGTGACAGCACGTGTGGCCTGCGAGGCATGAGAGGGCAAAGTTTCAGAATGGATCTTTGGTTAATTTTGCCACCATAGAGTTCAAGTTGCCCGTTAAACGGCCGTTGGCCCGAACGCTTGAGCAGTGAGACGACTCAGTGCGATGACAGCCCCTTGCCCGTGGGTGGGGACAGGGGACAGCAGGGGCGAGGGCCGGTGCTCCGGTCAGCGCTGCTCTGAAGCCCGGTGGCAGCACGGAAACGACTTTTTAAAATAAACTTCGTGGTGGTAGGTTGATTCAGCAGGAGTTTTTTATGGTTTTATTGTCAATTTTGTTTCACAAAATCCAGTTTCTTTGTTTCATCCTCTGAGGAGTTAGGAGGTCAGAGCTTGCAGAGGAGCTGCCCTTTGCTCTCTGGGTGACTTGGTGACTTTGGAGGAGTGGCCTGTACCTCTTAGCCACAGTGTCCTGTCTGCAGAGCAGTGCAGATGCCGGCTTCCCTCTGAGATCACGGCCGCCTCAGTGAAGGTTCTGTTTAAAGGAAGTTTCCTTCCAGGGCCCACACGTTGGCTTCAGGGACAGTGCATCCATCCGGGTTTTAATCGGCATTTGGATTAGGGGCGGAGTGCTGGGAATCTGTGTCGACGACTGTCTGATGCTTCCAGTGGAAACATCGCCGTGACCCTCGTTTCTGGCACCGCAGGCTGTCTGGTCCTGGGCGTGGAGGGGGGCAGCACGCGGGGGCCAGGCTGGCTGCCCCGCGGCGAGAGGGGCCTGATCTGTCTGCGCAGCCGAGGCTGCTTTTAATAGAAGCTGAACTCGGAGCCTCTTCTCTCCCCCACGTGGAGTTACGCGTCTCAAGTTTCTCCCCCTTTGTTGTCTTCCATCTGTCACTGTAGTTACTTATTGCTGTCCTGTTCTCACTTCTCCTGTTCTGTGTCTGTCGTTCCTCCTTGGTGGTGATGTGTGTGTGCATCAGTGGATGTGACCGATGGGCGCTGGTTGGCCACTGCCCTCGCCCTTGGGGTGTATGGAGAGCAGGTCGTGATTCCTGGACCTCAGGGAGTTTCAGAGCTCAGAAGGGCCCTGGAGAACACAGAGCAGAGGCACCAAGACCCTGACCCATGAGTCGGTTACAGGTGGCAAAGCTGGGACTGGACCCCGCATCTCCTGACCCTTAGTCACCATTGCTTTTTCTACTAAAACAGCCTGTTTCTTTGGGATGTTATGCTTAAGACAGTTTATTCTAGTTCAGTGTAAGAATCATCGTGCTGGCGTTTGTCCTGCAGGTACCACCAGAAACATGAGGACAGTGAGTTCCCACCCCTCTGCATAGGGCAGCTCTGGTGAAGCAGAGGTGAGGGCTGCTTGTGGTCTGTATTGTGATGTATCAGTCAGGGAGGCGAGGGTGTCGTAACAAATGTACCAGCGGCTCAAACACGGAGGAAGTAAGTCACCAGCCCCTTCCAGGTGGTACAGGGAGGAGAGCGCCTTCCCAGGGGGCCGGAACAGGAGCGGGCACACTGCCCTCCTCGAAGCCTTGGCCCAGAGATGGTTTGTATCCCCTGCTGACATTTCCTTGGTGAGAACGAGTGTCAGGGATGCACAGAACCACACGGGATGCTGGGAAATGTTTAGCTCTGTGCCCCGAGCAGCTCGCGGTCACTGCAGCGAGAGAGTGATATGGATGTTGCGGGCGGGGGCCTCGGGTGAAGGGAGATGGGGCGCTTCCCGTGGACCTCAGGCAGCCTGGCACGTGGGAGGGTGGAAACGTATGCTCAATCCCAGGGCCAGTGGGGGACCCTTGGAGGTTTCGTAGTAAGCGAGTGATGCGATTAGCCCGTGTTTCAGGAACCCAAGTCAGCACCAGCCTGCAGATGGAGTGTAGTGAGGTGGGCACTTAGTGAGGAAAGACCCAAACACCAAACCCGTAGGAGAACCATGAGGGCGACGGTAACCGCGTGTATTTCCTGGCCCTTGGCTCGTGCCCTGTGCGCGTCACGCGCGCTGTCTCACCGTTATCGCCATGGCCCCACGAGGTAGGTGTGGTGTGTGTTCCCATGCTTGACGGAGGAAGGACCTTCCCGAGGCCACACAGCTCTGGATCACCAGGAAGCAAACGTTCAGATGTGCAGACCAGGAGTGCTGTGGCCCCAGGGAACAGGGGCCAGGCATCAGGGCTCAGGGCTGGAGGCTCGAGCTGGGCCTTAACGAGCTGATTTTGGTTAAGGTGGACTCAGGGTGTGCATGGGGCAGGGACCCAGGTGACAGGCCCACCGACCCCAGACATTGGGAATCAAGATGTGCTTTTGGAGGGAGGTCAAGGTGGGCGGGACTAGAGCCGGAGGGCTGGTGCACAGAGGGGGGACAGTGGCAATGGGGGGGGCTCTGGAATTCTTTCCCAGCGAGGCCGAAGCCAGGCATGTGGTTCTTAGATATTTGAGGTGGATTGTTTGTGCTTATTTGTTACTTGCCCTCATGCGTGAGACAGGCCAGGAGAGTGGGGACGAGGTCCGAGCTGGCGTGTGGCGTCTCGTGCGTGGTCCTGCGGGCTGCGGTGCCCACTCGGGTCACTCCAGCATTTGGTGCCTGCTCATCAGTGTGGTTAGTTTATTTATTTGTTTATTTATTTTTGGCTGCGTTGGGTCTTCGTTGCTGCACGCGGGCTTTCTCTAGTTGTGGTGAGCGGGGGCTACTCTTCGTGGTGGTGCGCGGGCTTCTCATTGAGGTGGCTTCTCTTGTTGCGGAGCACAGGCTCTAGACGTGCGGGCTTCGGTAGTTGTGGCGCACAGGCTTAGTTGCTCCGTGGCATGTGGGATCTTCCCGGACCAGGGCTTGAACCCGTGTCCCCTGCATTGGCAGGCGGATTTTTTTTTTTTTTTAATTTATTTTTGGCTGCGTTGGGTCTTTGTTGCTGTGCGCAGGCTTTCTCTAGTTGCGGTGAGCGGGGGCTACTCTTCGTTGCGATGTGCAGGCTTCTCATTGCAGTGGCCTCTCTTGTTGCGGAGCACAGGCTCTAGGGGCGCATGGGCTTCAGTAGCTGTGGCACACAGGCTCAGTAGTTGTGGTTCGCGGGCTCTAGAGCGCAGGCTCAGTAGTTGTAGCGCACGGGCTTAGTTGCTCCACGGCATGTGGGACCTTCCTGGACCAGGGCTCGAACCCGTGTCCCCTGCATTGGCAGGCGGATTCTTAACCACTGCGCCACCAGGGAAGTCCCAAGTGCGGTTACTTTAGACGGAAACGTGCGGGGTGCTGTGAGTTGTGTCTGCTTTGTGTGTAGTTTTGATCCCGCTGGTTTTGAATAATCCAGACTGAGGACTGAGCCGCCCTCTGGAGAGTGGGGCTGGCCTTCGCTAGGGCTTCCCAGCGCCACTCGCCCTGTGTGTACAGAGCAGCACCGCCCACGGCAGACGGGACAAGTTAAGGTCAGTCTGATCATTCACCGTCAAGGGATAAGCATTTCTAAGACACAGTGAAACCCATTTGTTCTGCCTTTCATACGTCCTTGGGAAAGAATACTGATAGTTGACAATCAAACTACCACTCTCTGTGAATTCTGGATTTATTCTTGTCATCTTGAAAATGGTCCTGTCTGCATTGGACTTAAATGTGCCAGCTCCCTGGCTTCTCATTTTACAGCTGGGGTTTTCTGTCCTCTCACCTTGCTAACCTGCTGCTCTCCTGGACGGCTGACAGATACTTAGTTCTGTTTATGCTTCTGAGTGTGTTCGAATCCATTTATGATTAAACACTGTTCAAACATTCAGGGTGAGATTTATTGACGCAGAGTAGGGCTGATGAGGACGGGGGGCGGGGGCTGTGCATCATTTCTCTCTGTTTATTTCCAGTTGACAGGAGATGGCATTTATTTTTAAATTGTGCTCATAGCTCTGTGACTTCTGCAGAACTACAAACAAGATTTCATTTTAAAATTATGGTAAAAAAAAAAACAGACAATGGTCAGTACTTCTGAGGGGCAGGCCAACTCCCTGGCCCCCTTTGGCTGATAAACTTCACAGCCAGGTTCATAATCAGATGCCCAGGTAATTTATCCAAGTAAATTTGTGACTTAATAAAAAAATTGGGGGGGCTTCCCTGGTGGCGCTGTGGTTAAGAATCCGCCTGCCAATGCAGGGGACATGGATTCGATCCCTGGTCCGGGAAGATCCCACATGCCACAGAGCAACTAAGCCTGTGCGCCACAACTACTGAGCCCGCGCTCTAGAGCCTGAGAACCACAACTACTGAGCCAGCGCTCTAGAGCCTGAGAGCCACAACTACTGAAGCCCACGTGCCACAACTACTGAGCCTGCGCTCTAGAGCCCATGAGCCACAGCTACTGAAGCCCACACGCCTAGAGCCCATGTGCTCCGCAACAAGAGAAGCCACTGCAGTGAGAAGCCCGCGCACCGCAACGAAGAGTAGCCCCCGCTCGCCGCAACTAGAGGAAGCCCGCGCGCAGCAACGAAGACCCAATGCAGCCAAAAATAAATTAAAAAAAAAAAAGCTTATAAAAAAATTCTTTTCCTACCCAATTAATTTGATAGTTGCTTACATTTTTAAATAGTCAACAGAGAAAGTTCATAACTGTTCATAACCTTTAACTGTGTAAACTTTAAATAGTGGGAAATGTTTTATGTAATTAGTTCAGCGCTGTTGCGTGCGGGGGCCCTGAGCTGGCCCCGGGGTCAGGGCTCCTGGAAAAGCCGAGGCGGGAGAAGAGTCAGGAGACGCGCAGCCCACGCAGCTGCTCGTCCTAGGAAAGCCCACGAGAGGTCGGCTTCCTAAACAGAAGGGTGCCGGGGGCCCTGTGCTCTGATGTCTCAGGCGTCGCTGAGATGGTGTTTTTGAGTGGAGCTCCCGGACCTCATCCCAGGGACGGGACGGGGGGCGGTGGGGAGTCATCTCCAGATTAATGGTATGCTCTACCCTCTTGCTCTTCTCACGTTCTGTTCTAATAAAAGTCGGGGTGCTGTTTGGTTTGTCTCGTCTCTAATGCACATCTTAAGTTCTGATGTAAGTACTTTTTGAGGAGGTGATTCACGGCCGCAGCTCAGAGCTGCAGGTGTGCGGTCAGCGGGCTTCCCCGTCTTCTCACCGCAGCCTCCGTCCCACAGACCCGCCCAGGCGTCTCACCCGGGAGGGGCTCCGTTTCCCCCGAGAGAGCCGTGGGGGACGTGTGTTCTCACCTGCCCCGCGGGAAGTCTGTGTGCCGCGGGGGCGCGCGCCGAAGTGCACGGGAAGCGCACGCGGGGGCGCGCACGCGGGGGGCGCGTGCGGAAGTGCCCGGGAAGCGTATGCGGAAGCGCTGGTGGAAGCGAGCGCACGCGGAAGCAGAACGCAGTCAGAAGCGCGGCAGGCAGCGATCATCAGGCTTCCCCCGGGCAGGGAGGGCAGCTTCTCTGGTCAGCTGAGTCTCCTGGCGGAAAATCCTCAGAGGGAGCTTATTAGCTGGGACTGTGCTGTGTGTCTGGGTGTTTCATCTCGAGGAGGGATCACGACTCACGGCTTCCGTCCGCTGGCAAAGTGTGTCTCAGGGCGAAGCCATGAGTGTCAGGCCCACGTGTGCCACGGGCCCGGCTCCCGGCTCCGGGGACGTCTGTGTGCCCTGCCGGCCCCGCTCTGCCCGCGCACTGGCCGGGACGCGGGCCTCCTCCGGCCGGGGGCACGGGCTACGAAGCCTGACCTACGAGAAGCCGTCTGTTTACCAGCTTTTGACTTGAGCAGAGCCAAGTTCAGAATGAATGGACGGGATGATGTGAAATACTCTGGTGTTGTGAAACAGGAAACTGCCAGTTCTTTGTTTCTCGCTGTAACTGACCGAGGGGATCCAGGTCGTGCCAAGTGGCTAAGCAGGGCATGTTATCAAGTTGGGAGTCTGGGGCGGCTCACAGATTCCACCAGCAAGAGCGCTCACATCCACAGCCAGTTCCTGGAAGACGAGAAATGTAGGGAAAACAAGATGAACGAAAGCAGTGCCTCCTCTAGCGGCTGGTCCCACGGTGGGATTGCCAGACTTCAACCTAGACCCCACCGTCTGGAAGCTGTAATTAAGGGGCCAGAAATGAGGGCCGAAGGATAGGGTGTCTCTGCAGAGCTCCTGGGCCGCCGTGGTCCGTGTGCTAGCAGACGTCCCACATCCCGGTGGGCTGGGGGGCACTGGGCATGCGCTCGGTCAGAACGCACGGCCCAGTCTGTCCAGTTCCCGGGGGGAGGGAGAGGAAGGGAGCCCGCCGCGTCCTTGGAACGGGCACTCCAAGGGCAGGCCGGCTGTCCCTCCTCGTCCTGGACCCACAGGCTCCCATCAGGCGTGTGTGCACCTTCCGCAGCCTGTGAGCGGGAGCATGGGCATCTCCATCTCAGAGGTTCGCAGCTGGCTGACAAAGGTGAGGAGGAAGGACACCTACGGGGTTTAATTTTATGTACTATTTGAAGCTGATTGCTTGATTTTTCTTTTTGTTTTTTAAAATAAAAGTTAAAGCCCATAATTGGTTTACATCTGATTTTCTTAGTGAAGCCCCTCTACAGCCAGAGGGGAGGTTTGCAGCGCATGGGACCCGCGTGCTGTGACCAGGCACCCTGGCCCAGAGGCGAGGCCCTGTGCCCACCCCTGACCCCTGCTGCCAGCTGGGCCTGGGCAGCCCCTTCCTCTCTCCTGGAATGCAGTTCCTCATCTATAAAAGCAAGTGCTTGGGGCTTCCCTGGTGGCACAGTGGTCGAGAATCTGCCTGCCAGTGCAGGAGACACGGGTTCGAGCCCTGGTCCAGGAAGATCCCACATGCCGCGGAGCAGCTAGGCCCGTGAGCCACAACTACTGAGCCTGCGCGTCTGGAGCCTGCGCTCCGCAACGAGAGAGGCCGCGATAATGAGAGGCCCGTGCACCGCGATGAAGAGTGGCCCCCGCTTGCCGCAACTAGAGAAAGCCCTCGCACAGAAACGAAGACCCAACGCTGCCAAAAATAAATAAATAAATAAATAATTTTTTTAAAAAAAGTGCTTGAGCCACATGGCTAAGTACTGTTGGTTCTAAAACGTTATTATGCTAATGCATTTGTAGTTACAGGATGTTAGTCCACGTTCCCTTGTAGAATAATTAAAATTCCTACCGGATATGAAGACCACAGCCCTTGAGTTGATCATGTGTTTTGTTCAGGTGTGTCAGGTTTTGTTTTGTTTTTTCTGTCGCAAACGCAGTGGATTATTAAGCATCTTTACCTTCACCTTCTCTTCATGAATGTCTGCAGACACTGTTTTACGTGGGTGAACCAGCTGTAAGGTTTTTTATTCCTTCTACATGATAACTCAGTTTTGAGATAAAGGGGAGCGAATGCCCCCCGCACGTGTTATATAGTCCAGGGTGGAGTGTGGGTTGCTGCCCAAGTGAGACCCCGTCGTTACGTGGCTTTCCACAGTGGGCTCCAGCTCCACAGGTGCACTTGTTACTTTGATAGGTTCACAGGAAGTTGTCAGCACATTTCGAGAGGTCCCCTTTATACCTCACCCGCTTCCCCCTACTAGTTACAGCTTACGTGATTGTAGGACAGTATCAAAGCCAGGAAACTGACGTTGGTACGAGGTGCGTGTGGTTCTGTGTCGTGTTACCGCACCTGTAGATCTGTGTGATCGTCACCTCCCCCAAGACACATGGCTCTCGCCCCACCACCCAGTTCTCCCTTGCGCTTGTCACACCTAACCGCCTCCCGCCCTGAAACCCCTGGCAGCCACGAATCTGTTCTCTGTCTCTGTGGCTTTGTCATTTTGAGATGTGACGTAAATGGGAGTTTGGCTTCTCCAAGCTCGGCATCATGCCTTCCATCCAGGCCGTGTGGGGTAGTAGTTCGTTCCTTTTTATTGCTGAGTAATCAGCATCCCACTGTGTGGGGTTCCACCTGTGTTTCCTGAGGGACACCGTGGCTGATCCCAGTGTCTGGCTCCTACCGATAAAGCTGCTTTGAACAGTCACGGGCAGGTTTAGCGTAGACGTAATTCTTCCTTTCTCTGGGATAAATGCCCAGGAGTGCAGTCGATCAGTTGCATCATCAGGGTATGTTTAGCTTAAGAAGCTGCTAACTCATCTCCCGCAGGGGCTGTGCCGTTTCCATTCCCAGCACCAGGGTAGGGGAGGCCCGGCTTCTCCGCATCCTCGCGGCATCTGGTGGTGTGGCTGCTTTCTATTTTAGCTACTCTTCCAGGTGCGTCACCATCACTTTGCACTTCCCAACTGGCTGGTGGTGCTTCACGTCTGTCCGTGTGCTTATTTGCCATCTGGGTGTCCTCTGCAGTGAAGTGTCCCTTCGTATCTTTTGTCCACTTTCTAACTGAATTGTTTGTTTTTTCCTGTTGGGTTTTGAGAGTTCTTTACGCATTCTGTATGGTCCTTTGTGCGACGTGTGGTTTGACATTCCTTCTCCCAGCCGGAAGCTTGTCGTCATCCTCTGATGGGCTCTTTTTGTACAGCAAGAGTTTTAAGTGTTGACAAAGTCCAGTTTGATTTTTTTTTTTCCTTCTTTTATAGATCATGCTTTTGGTGTCACGTCTTCATTAAGCCCTAGGTGCCAATTTTTTTTTTTTTTTGAATTGTTTTTCTCCCATAGATAATATATCATTTCTCTCTGGCTGCTTTTAAGACATTTTCTTTGTCTTCAGTTTTCAAAAGGTTGGTGTGGATTTCTTTGAGTTTATCCTGTTTGGGGTTCAATCATCTTCTTGAATCTGTAAGTTTACTTTATTGCCAAATTTGGGGAATTTTCAGCTGTTTTTTTACCCCACCCAGTTTCTGTTCTCCTTCTGGGACTTGGATAACCTGAAGCTAGACCTTTTGTTGTAGGTCCCATGGGCCCCTGAGACGCCAGTCATTTATTTCAGTCTCTTTTCTCTTTGTGGTTCAGGTTGGGTCATTTTTATCGTTTGAGCTTTGAGTTCACTGATTACTTTCTCTGTTCTTTTCGTTCTGTTTGAGCCTAGTCACTGAGTATTTGTTTCAGGTATTATATTTTTTTTAGTTCTGAAATTCCCTTTGGTTCCTCCTTATATCTTTTCTTTACTGAGATTTTCTATTTCTTATAATTGCTCATTGGAGTTTTTATAATGGCTGCTCTGAAGTCCTGGAAAGATAATTCTGACACCAGTGTCGTCCTGTGTTGGTGTCTGTTGACGCCTTTTCTCATTTTGTTTGAGATTTTCCTCATAATTGAAATCCGGACATTTGGGGTATAATCTTTGAAGACTGTGGATCTTATTTAAATCCAGTATGTTATTAGCACTCCTCTGACCCGGCCCTGGGAGAAGTGGGGACACCCCCTGTTATTTCCCACGTGGCTTCCCCTGATGCTGAGGGCGAGCGCAGGTGCACACATGTCGCCCCCACCCCTGCTGCTTGCTCTCTGCACTGGCCTGTGTGTCCCCGAGTCCTCAGCGGGCATGACACGCCTCCTAGCCCCTCCGTGGGCACAGCCTGTGTCCCCTGTCCTTGGTGTGGCTGGCATGTGTTCTCTGGTCCTCGGTGGGGGTCGTGTGAGCCCCCTGTCCTCGGTGGGGACATACTGTGTCGCCACCCGGGATGGGGAGGATGTGTGTCCCCGCCCTCCAGGGGGGATGGTGTGATTGGCAGGGGCTGGTCTCCACCGTGGGTTGGTGGCTGAGCCAGACCTCGTGAATCACCAGCCTCACTCGCCGTGGTGCCCTCTCATCCTGCCACCCATTTCAGTGCCCTTCCTCCCCGCCAACAGGATTAGACAAACCTACTGTAAACTGTTATAAGCTGTGTGACCTGTCTTCCCATTCAGGTAGGTCTTTTTTTGTCCTTTAATTAAGTTTTATAATTTTTCTCCATAAAGGTGCTGCGTATCTGAGACTTCCTTTTTACTCTGTTGTTATCATTGTTGCTTTCAGAGTTTTCCATTTAATGAACAGCTTTCTGCTGTGAAACTCCGGGTGCTGTTATTGCTGCCTTGAAGTAGGTCTCTGTCGAAATCTAGCTGTGCCTTATTATGAAGCCGCCCCAGATTAACACGCGGTCCTGGGCTCTGTGGAGGCCTTGCATTGTGTGTGCTGTCGAAGTGGATGGAAATTTCCCAGGAGGCGCCTGCAGCTTCATGGCCTCTGACGAGGGTGTAACCCTCTCCAGCAGCCTTGGTGAGACGGTGGCCTTCCCTGGGACAACAGGCCTGTTTCCTTTGGGCAGGCGGTGGGCCTGCAGAGCGGTAGTCATTCATCTAAATCACATAAAGAAGGGACTTCCCTGCTGGCACAGTGGTTTAGAAGTCTGCCTGCTGGGCTTCCCTGATGGCGCAGTGGTTAAGAATCCACTGCCAGTGCAGAGGACGCAGGTTTGAGCCCTGTTCTGGGAAGATCCCACATGCCGCGGAGCAACTGAGCCCGTGCACCACAACTACTGAGCCTGCGCTCTAGAGCCCGTGAGCCACAACTACTGAAGCCGACGCGCCTAGAGCCCGTGCTCCGCAACAAGAGAAGCCACCGCAATGAGAAGCCCGCGCACCACAACGAAGAGCAGCCCCCGCTTGCCACAGCTAGAGAAAGCCCGCGTGCAGCAACGAAGACCCAGCGCAGCCAAAAATCAATAAATCAATAAATAAATCACATAAAGAATTTTCTTAAACTTTGAGAGTGAGAATAATGCCAGCCCCTGACCTGCGAGTCTCCACAGCTGGCGGCTCAGAGGCAGTTTTCCTGTCTCTCCGTCTCGCCTCTCCTGGCATATGACAGCCAGCAGGAGGCCTGGGCCCCGTCCTGGGAGGGAGCCGCCTGAGCGCCCCGAGGGAGGACGGAGGCCTGCTGTGCGTCGAGGTCGAAGGCGACCTCTCTGATCGAGGCCGCTAATGCCAGGAGGCCTGGTGAGGAGGCACGGGAGGGAGCAGGGGGCATCGGAGAGGCTGGCGGGGCCCGAAGTCTGCATTGTCTCCCAAGAGCTGTGGGCGGTTTCTAAGCTGAGCAAGGACCCGGTTTGTTGTGGGGTTTCACCCAGTCTGTCCCGCTGGCCTGTGGAGAGTGGCGGGAGGGCTGGGAAGCGGCAGAAAGCCCTCGGGGCTGGCCTGTCACCCGGGAGCAGAGTCCACGGGGTGCGGGAGGGGACATCAGAACTTTCGTTTGGTTATTGTTAATCTTCTCCTTGTAAAGTGTATGTGTCACGTTTCATCAAGTGTGTATTAGCGGACGGCATCATGAATATAGTTCATAAAGAAGTAAGCAAGTATGCGTAACTAGGTGGGGATGCCAAGACATTGTCCTGATGGGCGACGCGGGTAGAAAAGTTCAGTGATGAGAAGTCCTGACCCACGAGTGGGCTCGCGTGCTCTAGCCCAGCATCTGATGAACGTATAGGTTTTTGCACGGAATTTAATAGTATTTTAATTTTTAATTGTAGAAAAGCCTCTGAATATTTAAATCTTCCCTGAGTTGGCCCTTAGAAAAAAGACAAAAACTTGCTTCCCACCCGTAGGCTACCACGGAGTCCTTGCAGGATGACTGTCCTTGGCTGGTGCATCCACGGCAAACCTAGAATCCGGTGTCTGCGTTACGTGGTCTGTTTCTTCCTCCTCTGAATAGTGACCCACGTTCAACGTCACGAAAGTAATTGACTTTAAAAGGTGCGAGTACCGCAGCGCACCTTGGACTTTGCAGAGGAGATGTGTTGGATGCTCCCCTAGATTTCCACTGAAGGAGCACAGGAAAACTGGGGAACAACTGAAAAATAAGGAAGGTGGTGAGAGCTGTCCGTTCCGTTTTCAGTTCAGAATTAGACTTCTTAAACAGCAACGCAGCCCTTCCTCCTGCGGGAGCTGGGACCTGCGCGGACCCTCCCCAGGGGAACCGAGCTTAGCTGTGAGTGGCGTGGCCGCCCTGCCGCCCGCGCCCCCGTCCTGGCTGGCAGGGACCTCGTGGGAGAGGTGCCCTGGCTTAGGCCCTGGGCCTGGGGCTTGGTTGTGTCAGGGAGGTGTGCGTCCGAGTGAACATTTGATGTCGCCTCCGTTGCTGCCCGAAGACAAACCCCACGAGGTGGGGCTGTGGTCTGTGTCCTCCATCCTTCCCAGTGTCCCTGCTGCAGGGACTGTCCAAGGTGTGTGGTTCTAGAAACCCTCGGAAGCTGTGCCCGGGTTCTCACTGTAGACTCTGACGTTCGTTGGCGGTACTTCCTTAGTGAAGGGAGTGCTCTGTGAGTAGGTTTTCCCTGAAATCTTGGCCAGAGGACGTCTGGCGCCCCCAGTGGTGACCATGCTGAGAGCAGGGCCACGGTGCTGGCCGTGGGCAGACTCAGTGGCGTGTGGGCAGCTGACGGCCTGGGGTTCGCTCATTACGGCACAGGAGGTTTTCAGGGGCCTCCCTCAAAGACCTGATTTACAAGGAAGTTACGGAAACTTGACTGGCCTGCTTTGGGGGCTCCTGTCCCTCCTTGGCCACAGGCCCCTGACCCCAGCGCTCCGCTCTGGCACACCTCCGCTTCTCCTTTCTCCCTTTGGTTTGGGTCCAGAAGCCCCTTGTGCAGAGCTCTCTGTCGGGGTCTCTGCACGGCGGCAGTCTCTGCGTGAAGAACCCCCAGAGGGGGTGACAGGTGGGGCACCCCCCAGACGATGCCATCTGGACGAGAGGTTCAGGTCCCAGCACCCCATTTGTCAGCGTCGTGATCCTGAATATAAAGCGTCCTCTTTCTACACCCTGGTTCCCTCATAGTGGGCGCGGAGGGGTCTGTCTTAGGACAGAGCCGGGGCAGGACGTTGGGCTGCCCCGCCCCAAAGTGACCGGTACCACACTGGCCTTCGGGCCCACACGCCGCCCGGTGCCCATACATCCTGCTCCTCGTCGCGGGGTAGGATCACTGTGGGGCAGCGCAAACAGCAAGGAATTCAGCTTCCAAGCAGATGCTGTTCAAAATCGTTGTCATTAGTTTTTAAGAAACTTAAGTGCCCTTGCACCTCCTGCTTCTCCATGTGTCGAGGCCCTTGGTGTGCTGGGTTCTCAGTCTGTGTGGGTGAGGGGGATGGTGCTGTAGCAGCCCCGCCCGGTGCCCAGCTGGGCAGAGGACGGCCCGTGGTTGGTTTATCCTTCAGTGGAGAGCTCTGGCTTATTTTCCTTTCTTAAGCCATACAGTTTTGTTTCATCCAAAACGTGTAAAGGACAGAGGAATCACGCGGCTGTGTGTTGAACACAGACTGCAGGTGGGCCGGGCTCTGGGCCCAGCTCACATCAAGGGTGCCTCCATTTCTCTGTCCCACCGTTCCTGGCCCGGGGCTTCCATTTCAAGGCCATCTCCTTGCCCACGGTGGTTGCTGGCATGCCGGTCGTCACATTTCCACTCCAGGTGAGGAGGAAGGGACGATGGGCAGTAATACCTCCTCAGGCGGTGTCTGTCTGCTCTCCAAGGGCTTTCTGCGACTGTGTCACTTTCTATGAGTCACCCCCCGGCAGGGGACGCTGGGGATGTGGGCACCCAGGAGAAGGTGGGGGGGGGGGGTGGAAGTGGGTTTGGGGTGGTGCCTGCCCTCATGCACCCCTTCACCCCGCACCTGCCCCCCTGCGGAACTCCGCTCACCAGCCTTGCCCTGGAGGCCCTGTGATCGGCTCCCCCCATGAAGCCCGGGTTCCTTTGGGTGTGGGAGCTGCCCTGGGGGAGCACCACCAGCTCCCCGGCAGGGAGGCCCTTGGACCCCCGCCCCGTTCTCCCCTCGCTGGGGCCCGCTGGGGAGGACAGAGGGGAGCTGTGTGTTGACATCAGCAGGGGCGGTGGGAGGAGGTCACTTCTCGCTGCTGGGCCGGAGGTGAGAGCCGGGGCGGCTGCCCTGGGAACGAGGGCGGGGCGGTGCGCTTCCATCCCACCGGGCCTCGACAGGCGACAAGGTTTTGTCCACCTCTGTCGACTGTGATACCTCCCTGGGCGCTTCGGCAGCTTTCACGGTTTCGGTTCTTCGGGGAAATGGGCTGGACGCCTCGTGCGGTGCTTGGGGGTGGGGGGTGGGGGGCAGGGGAGCCGCCCGCCCGCCCATGAGCCAGCCCTCCCTCCCCAGCCTCTGTGCAGGGCCGCTCCGTCCGGTTTCCGAGTGTGCCTGTCGGATTTCCCAAATTAGGAAGGGGAGCCGAGCCGGGCTGGAAGCAGTCACACACGGTTCCTGTTGTGTTCCGACAAGTGGAACTTTTTTCCCTTCTTTTTCCTTAACAGCAAAGGCTGTTTGCTCTCTTTGGAGGTGGCGCTGCGGTTTGTGTTTGGGGTTCCCTCTCGAGCTTTGCTGCCGTCTCCGAGGCTGGTATCGAAAGGAAGGTCTTGGTTTGGGCGGGAATGCCTGGGTAGGAGGCTCGTGGGTTTGCCTGCAACGGTCCACTCAGGAAGGACACGCTCCCCCCGGCCCTCAGGGTGGGCGGTGGCGGTGGTGGTGACCACACCTTTCTGGCAGCGCCTTCTGGGCTCTGCCTTCAGCTTCTGAAGCGTTTCCTTGGCCAGGTTTAACAGAATTGAACTCGGGCCTTGCCAGGACCCGGAAAATAAACGTGCAGAGCAGATTTCTGCTGTCTTCTTGTTTCTCCCCCCCCACCCCCCAGTGCAACAGCCGCCCTGTCCTGGAGCCTTTTCTTTCTGCCCCTCAAATTTATAGGCGCTGTGATGGCACAGAGCCCTTTCTGTGATGTCCTTAAAATACACGTATTTAAATATATCTCAAGTGTCCAGAGAAAGGGAATGTTCTGGTTAGTCGATATACTTAACCTGCTCAGTGCATGGTTTGCTGGCACGTGTAATAAATAATAGCCAGTGCTACTTTTAAATTATTATCATCATTACATAGTGTTGTATTAACGTTATATGACTGAATTTCACGTTGATTAAGGTTTAGGCAGTAGACTGTCGATTTTGCAGATTGGGTAACTGGAAGTGTTAAGGCCCCAGCGGCTGACAGCCCCTGACCAGTCTCAGGTTCCTAATGTCACATCCGCATCTCTCACAGGAGGGGGCGGTCCCTGACCTGAGGAAGCACGTCACTGCTGCTCTCTGGGTGGAATTTTTAAGTGTAAATGCGGTTATCATTTCGTGCTAGTCCTTGTTGCGTCACACCTGGCTCCTTCCTGGTTCTGCATGTTCGTGCTTAGACACCCCGTCCTCGGGAGGGAGAAGCTGCGTGTTATGTGGAGATAATCTGGGCATCTGACTTCAGATCAGGTTAGTGTTGGAATGGGCCAGTGTTGATCACTGCACAGACCACTGTAGTACCCCCCCATCTTCAGTACTCCCCTCTTCAGTGGCACTTGACCTGGTGGCAGCCCGGCCGGCCGGCCGGCCTCTGCACGTGGAGTGTCTGCAGCCTGCAGGCGGTGGTCGGGCTGCCAGCAGATGCTCCCATTTTCACACGAGTCTCTCTCCGTAAAAACTGTGGACGTGGATTTGAGCGGTGAAATCAGCGGCCCCTGCCCTCCATGTGTGATGGAGGGATGCCAGCTGTCCTGTGATTCTCCGGCTGAGTGATTCTACGAAACACAGAGAAGGCATGTTGTCAGTGTCCTTGCAAGGTTAACCCAGGGTCAGAAAAGTCTGATCGTTTCCCTGTGGTCTGGCCGCTGGGTTTCGGCCGACACCCTCCAGGGTGCCTCACCCATGTGGAAGGAATCGCTCTCCTGCCTCACACCCGCCTTTACCTCCCGATAGACTCTAAGGTACACAGAGACGCGGAGCGTGGTGAGCTCCTGGCCGTGTGCACCGGCATGTGTGTGCGCGGCATGGAGGGGGACAGGCAGCGGCCGAGGGGACACTTCCCTCCGGGAGCCCGCGGTCTGGGAAGCCCGGCGGGGATGTGCAGGGGCCCTTGAGGCGGGCTCCGTACGGGGGGGGGGTGGCCTCTGGGGACAGAATCTTGAAGAAGGTGAGTCTGCTGGTACGCGGCCAGGCCCTGTGCTTGGTGGCAGCCCGTCGCCCGCGAGCTCTGCCGTCGCCGTGTGCATCCCAGCGGCGGTGCCGTGTCTGGAGCTCCGTCCCTGGAGAGCCCGGCCTTGTGCCCACACTTGAGTCACCCAGTGCAGCTGCAGCGCCCGTGCAGTCGGCAGTGACCCTTAGGGAGCCAGGACATTTGAAGTGGAATTCTGCTCTTTGTAGTTCCTCCATTCACCCAACTGGATCACCTTTGGTAGTTTCTCAGGCAAATCTGGAAGGTATTTGCTTTTTCAGATATATTGGACTTTCTGCCCCATTTGATTTTCCAAACTGTAAAGCTTGGGAGCTCGACTTACACAGTCATTTTTTTGTTTGCTTGTCTTAAACCTGATGCTTCCCCACTGAGGGATAAGAGTGTCCCTGGGCAGATGGCTTGGGTTCCTCCCCAGGGTGCCTGACCTTGCGTGTGGCTCTGCTGGGACCCTCTGTGTCTGAGGTCCAGGCTGCGGGTAGCCTTGGTTCGAGGAGGAGGGACGAGGGCCTCGCAATACAGCAGCACTCGGCAGTTTTTTTGGAGTAGGATGACTTGAGGTTTTGCTGGTGTGTCTGGGACCCTGCGGAGCTGCTGCCTGGTCAGGACGGTCGTCGACCCGCCTTCCCGGGGCCTGGGCTGTTTGCTTCGTTCCCTCTTCCTGGCTGGAGCTTGTGTTTGGATCACGTGCTCACCCCTCGCCGGTCCGCACGGCTTCCCAGCACAGCAGTGAACTATGGCCTCTGCAGCCTCCAGCCTCCTCTGCTCGGTTCTGTTTTTGGGTTTTGTTTCTTAAAGATGTTCTAGCAAAATGTATTACGTTTTTAATAGAAATAGATATTTTAGGTTAAAAACACTTAAGATGATCAGAAACCTTTGATTTGGGGATTGTATATGTAAAAGGTTTTTCAAAACCTTTTCCTGAACTGTCTTATTGTTCTTTGGAGTGCTTTCAAAACTCAGAGCCTCTGGTGTGCCAGCTGCAGACCTTCTGTAAACGAGGGTTGCTTGTTGGCCGGGGCCCACCCGGAAAAGCCGCCTGCTGGCCTAGAACATGCCGGCGGGGGAGGGCGGGGCCGCTGGCTGTCCGCTGGCCCCCACGCCTGACCATTTTTCCACTACTAGGCTGTGGTTATTTTCAAAATTTGAACGTACTGGTCATCAAGTGTGTAACAGCTTTTCCCCCCTATTCTTGAGTCTTTCACTTCTTAAAGGACACGGTTACAACATTTAAAAAACATTGTGAGAGACTCGAGGTCTCCGGCAGTATCACCCTTACCCCGGGGATGTTTTCACTCCTCCTTCTGTCCTTGTCCTGCGAGAATGACCGCAGCCGGTGTCATCGGCTGCTTGCTGTGCCGGCCTCGCCTGCCCCAGGGCTCCTGCTGCACCAGGCCTGCCTGCCTGTCCCTGGTTTACCAGGGAGGGGCCTTAGATCCAGCCACTCGCCCCGGGTCCCCCACAGCGGCCCAGCGGCCCATTCTCAAACCAGGTCTGTCCGATTTCAAATCCCACGCCTTTAGCCGCAATGCTGGACCGTTTAGTCTCTGCTGTTTTCACTTGTCATTGTGTCATCAGCATTTTTAATGTTTCTCCATGGGCCCGTTTTAGTGAGTGCTTATTACCTGTTAGGTACCGTGTGAGCGTCTAACTACTTTGCCTATTTCATTTGATACTCGCACGCGACCCCTACACGGTACACACCATAAATACCCCAATTTTCCTGATGAGGAGAACAGATCAGACGCATTAAGAGATTTGCCCAGAGACAGACAGTCCTGGAAGGCATCCTTTCAAATGATACTCCTCCATGAATGTGGTTCATTCAGCTGCTCCTCACAGGGAGCTCTTCAGCTGCTTAGAATTAGAACAGAGGTTTGGTTTTTGTACCGGAGGTCAGGATAGCAAGGGAGCTGGATTTCTTTTGCGTAGAACAGTCCCAGTGTAATCTGGTGTGGCAGCTCCAGGCTCTTTCTGTTCTCTTGCTCTGTGACCCAGTGTCCGTTTTATGGCCCACCATGGCTGCTCCAGCTACTGCCATCGCACCCACATTCTGGCCATAGGAAGGGAAGAAGTGAAGAAGACACTCTCTTCCTCTTAAGGGCACAAACCATCGCATCCCGCTAACCAGCACAGTCTCATGGTTGCACAAGAGGCAGAGAAGCGTTGTCCTTAGTCGGGCAGCCACGTGTCCAGCTGAAACGAGTTCAGCGTCGAAGCAGAAGAGGGTGCACGTCCAGGGGGCTAGCCATCTCTATCATAGTCTGCCCTTTTCAGCCCCCCACGTGTTTGTGACCCTTCTTCTGACATAAAAACCACTCATCCCCGTCGTCAAGGGAGGCGGCCCAAGTCCCACCCGGTGACCGCATCGCGGAGGTCCAAGGTCCCTGTTACGTGTGCGTGCCCGCATCGGGGCGCCCCGAGCGGTGGATCTGTGAAACGCTGTGCCGAGGAGAAGCAGAGGAAGGCGGTCCCTGCTCCGTCTGGAAAAGGGAGGAGCGGGACGCACACTCGCTGGTCAAGCCGCTCTGCTCTCAAAGGCCCTCCCCAGCGGGGCAGGTTCCGGGGGGGCCCGGCCGGCTGCCCCCGTGTCTGCACGTGGAGGGCTCTGTGTCCGCCCGCCTCCCTGGCCTCCTCCGAGGTGCTCCGGAGACGACGCTGCCGTGCTTCCTGGCGGCGCCCCGGGCCGGGCAGGTTGGGGAGGGACGGTCATGCCTCCTCGCAGGCCAGGTTGGGGCTGCTCCGGCTCCGGCGTTGGCTCCATCACATCCGCAGGTCAGATGCACAGCAAGGGTCTCTGGGGGCGGGTTTCACTCTTGAAAACTCTGCTCTGGTCTTCTCTGCCGTTGGGCTGGGGCCTCTCTGCCTGTCTCACCCGAGCCATGGCTCCTTTGAGGCCGCTGAGGCTGCAGGCCCGGTGGCATCGTTCCCTGCCCCGGGCGCTGGTCCCCGTGGACCCCCGCAGCTCGTGGCATCCTGGGCACACAGGCTCCGCTCTCGGGTATCTCGGGGGACCGCTGGACCCGGCACAGGGAAGGTGACCAGATTTCTAGCCTGCAGCACTCGCGTCCTTGCCCTCTGACGAGGCAGCACCCTGTACTTCAAACCGTGTGACCGCCCTGGCGACGCCTGGCCAGCGGCAGTTCTGTGCCGGCCACGAAGCAGGGTCCCGGGCCGCCCTCCCCGTCACTGCCTGAGGAGGGGCGTCCTTTGCAGAGTGACTCTCGTTCAGGTGTTAAACCTCCTGGCCTGAGCCTCCAAAGTTTTCTTGTATTTTCATCGTCTTTTCCAGGAGATGTTTTCAAGCCTGTCACCCAGCCTTCCTTGTGAAGTTTTCTTTTGTGTCACATTTACTTGTCCACGGTCCTTGTTTTTCCCTGGAGATGCCTTTTGGGGCTGCAGTCCGTGGGTGGCCGAGGTGGCGCCCGCTCCCGTCCCGGGCATACAGGTGGTCCGTGTCCTCTCCGTGAGGACTGAACGATGACAGAGAAATTACGTTTCTTTTCTGACAACTTCCTGTTGGTAGGGCCGCTGGTGGGCTTCCTCCCTAAAGACGAGATGGGAGTGAAGGTGGGTGACAGCCCGAGCCCCTGAGGCTCATTAGTGGCCGAGCGGGGCCAGACCAGCCTTCACGCAGGGATCTCTGACCTGATGCTGAACAGGGCAGCTTCACGGGGAACCGAGGCAATACCAGTTTGGCCCAACGTCCAGGAGGAACAGGTGGAACAGCTTGATTCCACTGCAGTGAGAAGCCCGCGCGCCGCCGCAACGGAGACCCAGCGCAGCCAAAAATAAATGAATGAATTTATACGAAAACATAAAAACAGCTCGAATGGGTGCGGCTCATACACTGCAGGAAGAACCCACTTGGATCGTCCAGGCCAGTGGTTTTCAGGAGACCCGGGGAATCGTGCAGCTGCTGCCACAGCCGACGGTTGGGCGTTTGCATCGCCTCCGAAGGAAGCCCCGTGCCCGTCTGCAGGACCCCCCACCCCCGCCCCCCCGCTGTGGCAGCCACCAGACCACTGTTGCCTCTGCAAAGCAGGGCGAGAGTTCTGTGCAGAACCTCGCGGGCTTGCACGGAGCCTCCCTTGGGCTGGTGGGCGGTGGTTTGCGGCGCGCATGCCCACCTTCGGCAGGAACCCCGACGCACGGGCGGAGCGCGCTTGGGTCCAGCCTGAGAGTGGAGCACCTTAGGGAGAGGAGCTCTGACTGCAGAACACGCTCATTAAAGCTCCAGCTGGGGCCCTAAACCGGAACGAAAGTGTTCCAGGGAGAGAGGCAACAGTTGGCAGGCTCGGCGGGCACCCTGGGGAGGGCATCTGGTTAAAATTAAGCAGCTTCCTGGCATTTTCTCCTCCTCCTCCCGGGTGGGAGATCAGCTGCCTCGGGATAATCTTTGGAAGAGTGAGTCAGGAGATGCTTTTGAAATAGCTCTTGCAGTAACTAATGTGACAATGTTTATGGTTAAACCTTAATTGGAAAATCACCGTTCCAGTAGGAAACTGTCGTGCTGCTGTCAGCTATGGATGGCAGCAGATTTTGCCGTTGATGACATGCCCAAATCCCTGACCTATAAAACGCTGTGCTTTGTTTCACTGAAACCCCAGTCTGTGTGCATGTACTGTCTGTCTGGCGTCTTGGAGTTGAACTGGAAAGCGTCTTGGAGGTGGTCTCTCCTGCTCAGAGCATCCAGGGCTGCAGAGGGGTTACGGCAGGTGGTCCCACAGCAGAAGTCAGGCTGGGAAGCAGAGGGAAGGGGGCCTGACATTGCCCCCCGGCATTTTGCCTCCTCAGCCCCAGGGCCAGGCAGGCGCCGACCCCCGCCCAGAGCTCTTCTCTCCGGATCTCGTGCCTTTTCTCATCTTCACCCTAAACCCCGTTTTCTAAGATTCCCCGCCTGTCTTGTGACCTCTGTCAGAGGCCAGAAGCCACAACCTCTTTCTAGTTGGTATTGACAGTTGTAGTTGTAACATGATCTCGAGGTTGTAGTCTGATCTCACGTTAACACGGGGACTTGCACTATGCAGGAAGTCAGAACTCCAGGCGCCTCTGGCAGAGAGTAACACGTAGCTTGTTTTGTTAATTTGCAGCAGTTGAAGGAAGAGACAAATGGTAAAGGGCCGTAGAAACTTTTTTACCTGTTTGTCAGCATTACTGCCTTCCTACCTAGCACTGGTGGAACAGGTGTGTGTGCCTGTGTGCGTGCGTGCGTGCGTGCATGTGTGTGTGTGTACACAGACACCCCTGCTGTTCATCCAGTCCTGTCCTTCACAGGTGGAGCTCCCCTCAGTCGCTCTCTGCTCATCTGTGTGGAGCCCTCAGCCAGTTCCCAGGCTCGGGGACACCGGGCCCATCTCGGACTTGGTGGGGATGCATGTTGACTCTGACTTACAAAAGCTGACCAGCCTCTGGGTCTGGAGAGACCCTCGGCCTCGGAAAGCATCTTAGGCAAATGTGTGATGTCACTTCCTAGCCAAAATACTGACGGAGGAAATTTCCATTGGGTGGTGGGGAAACTAAAGAAAAGTGGAAAGGACAGCAGACGTTTCTTTAACTGGCTTACTAGACGGAGATGGCAGGCGATTTTTAAGTAGCCTGGGGCGGCCCTACAAGGAGAACCCTCGGGATGATGTCGCCATTCCAGACCTCCCCACCCTCATCCCTAACGTTCTGGTGTTCAGGCTGAATTGCCCAGAGTCAAAACAGCATCAAACAGGAAAACAGCTTCTGTTGGAACAGTATCAAGATCCCTTTGTTCTGCTTTTAGATTGGGAAATACAAACCTGGTAGCCGTGGGTCCCAGTGTCCTAGTGCCTCACTGCCTGCCGCGGGGCTCTGCCTGGACGGCCACATGCCGCTGCTCTCTGCTTGGTGTCTCCGTAAGAATCTGTGCTGGCCAGTGAGGCCAGCTGGAGTTCCTGATTTTCTCTGTGAGATGCAGGCAGGGGCCCTCAGAGTAGACGCGTGTACTGCTGAGTCATTTCCTGAGAGGTGGGTCTCCCTGGCGGAAGGCTCGCGAGCACCCCTGTTGGATGCTGGGGTGCCAGGTCACCACCTGCCACGTCCCAGCGCCCGTTCTTCAATCTTGTTTCTTCAAAGTTGTTTTACTAAGAGAAAAGGGAATTGGATTGCAGCAGTGCTTGCTGTGTGGCTGGGAGGTGGGAGGTAATTGGCTACTTAGACAGTGCATTGAATTGAATTGAATTGAATTGAATTGACTGGACCAAATAGCAGGGACTTTTCGGTGTACACCCTGTGTCTGCTAACCACGGTTAGCAACTTGCGGGTAACTGGTCAGTTTAGACATTAGAAGGTGTGCCTGACAAGTTAACGCCCCGCTTTACAGGTCAGAGTGTGTGGGAGGGAGGTGAGCCCTGGGCTCCTGTGCGCACACAGGGAGGGACTGGGGTCTGCAGTGGCCTGGGGCGGGCGGTCCCCTGCCGGTAGAGGAGACGAGGCTCGGGGCTCGTGAGGCCAGAACGGACGGTGAAGGCAGCCGGTTCCCGGTTCCCTCGGGTTCCAAGCGCTTCCTCCGAGACCCCCGCCGGCGCCTCTGCAGGTGGCGCTGCCGCTTTTCCCAGGCAGCGCGCGCTTTCCATCTTCTGGGTGACGGGCATCTGTCGTTAAAACGCTGCCCTGGAGGTGACCGGGGCGTTTCGGTTTCCCAAGGAGCGTTCTCTGCGCGGTGCTGGATCCACGTGGCGAGCGCGGCAGACAGGAGGCCGGCTGGCCGGCTGGAGCCCGTGTGGGAGGGGACACCAGGGGGCTTGTCCGGGCCGGAGGTCTTGCTGTCTGTCGCACGCGTGGTGGGGGGGAGCCCGGTGCCCTCGCCGGCCTGTCCCGAGGGAAGCGGAGGTGGCGCCGTTTGGGCGCTGGTTTGGACACGTGTGCGCGCGCGGCGTGGTCGGAGCGCGCGCTGGCTGGTGACGGCGGGCGGCGTAGACGCGCCGGGACACCTCTCCCCCGCTGGACCTAACGTCGCGCTCCCCTCCCGTTGCAGGTGCACCTTCCGCTTCCCCAGCACGGCCATAAAGATCCAGTTCACGTCGCTGTACCATCAGGAGGAGGCCCCGGCGTCCCCCCTCCGGCCGCTCTACCCGCAGATCTCCCCGCTGAAGATCCACATCCCGGAGCCGGACCTCCGGAGCCTGGTCAGCCCCGTCCCCTCCCCGACTGGCACCATCAGGTGAGTGGCCTGGCCCCCCTCACGCGGTTGCCTCTGCAGAAGCCGGGGCCCTGTGCTTTAGAACGCGGCCGAGAAGGAGGAAAGTGATACGGGTGTTCTGTGTTTCGTACAATATCAAGTATGTTTCTGGAAAATTGCACGTGGATGGAAATTTTGAAACTATTTTAAGTGCATCGAGGGACCTGAGGACTTAAATAAACTCTCTGGAGAATTCTTTTATAAAGTGAAGAGTCACTACTTAATTAGTCACTTTTCCAGTTTGACATTTTATATACTAGGGTCTTCTAAAACAAGCTTAGGTATCAGTTTTTAAAGACAGTGAAACTGTTTAAAAGGAATATTTGTATACCAGGATTTGGTGGACCAGGTTTTTCTAAACTGTATTTGTAGGAATCCTGTGCGAAATTTTAGAAATTAATCTAGAGTTTGAAGAAAGGGAAGTCCTCGAACTTTCTCATCCTTGGCGTGTTATACAGAGAGGGTCCCTGGGGGACGGTCTGAGGGTGAAGTGTGTAACCAGAGACTGGGAGGTGGCTGGTGAGCTGTCCCCTCTCAGGGGCACAAGTACTTTTGTGACAACAGGGGTCCTGTGCCTTCTTCCCCTTGTGTCATAAAACATGTTGACAGACATGGACTTGAGGATCAAGATTTAATAAACTTTAAAATAGTTTACCGCTTCATTAAGGACATTCTCAAACAAAGCTGGCCTTTTCCTTATTGGTATGTGCGGCCCTGGCGATGCCATGAGCACCAGTGCCTTCGGTGCCGGTGCCTCGGTTCCTGCCACGCACCGCGCTTGCCACCGCGGACTGGGCAGCGTCAAACGTCAGCCCGTGGAAGAGGCAGGGCGTGTCTCGGTGTCGCCACGAAGCCAGTTTCGGCCTCACACGCCCCCTGAAATGGTCTCGGGGCCCCGGGGTGCCTCTGGGAGCCACACTCCGAGAAGCGCTTCCCAGCAGAGCTCGAGCTCTGCGTCCCTGAGTCTTAGCAGGTCTCTCCTCTGGCTGACCAGCCGGGCTCGTGGTCCCTGGTCTGGCACCTTTAAGGGTTACACTTAGAAGCCCAGATGGGTTAATCATGGCATCACCACTGGTTTCACTTGTGCCTTTTGTTTTCCTCCCATGATGTGTCGAGTCATCTGCATTGAGTTGCTTGGAGTCGATTTCCTTCCGAGCCAGTGAGCGGGCGGGCGCGTTTCTCTTACGGAGAGAAAGCTCAGGGACGGCTTTGAAATGTCACGGACCTGAATTCTGGTTCTGGCCGCATCTCCAGTTGGTGGGAGAACTGGGGGCAGGTCTCTGCAGCCTCCTCGGGCTTCGTTTTCTCCCTCAGTGAATCCCTCCAACATCACAGACGTCTGGGACGCCAAGGGGAGCAGTGAGTGACGGAGACCCGCTGTATGCCAGGCCCTGCGCTCAGCCGCTGGACGTGTGTTGTTTTATTTAGTCCTTAGGGATTTACGAGATAGATTTTTTTTTTTTCTTTATTTCTTTTCAGGTTTCCAGCAGTAGCTCTGTTCTCAAACCCGAAATTTAGCACGCCATCTCACTGTTCTTTGAGACATTTACCTTGAGAATAATCGAAAACATGAGGGCTCCACTGGAGTTAACGATGAAGTTGTGCTATGAAAATGCTCTTGCACTTGCTTACATGTGTATGATTTATGCATAGATAAAAAATTTTGTGTAGTAAAATGAAGCAGGCACTTTGGAATACAGTCTGGCAGGTCCTCAAAATGTTAAAGGGTTACCTTAACCGCCCAGCAGCTCCGTGGATCGTGAGGTCTCCGTGGAAACTCATCCACAAGGGTTCATGGCAGTGTTATTCATAGCAGCCCCCAAAGTGGAAACAGCTCACGTGTCCATCAGCTGCTGAGTGGAGAGAAAATGTGTTACAGCCACGGGGTGGAGGGTTATTCCGGCATAAAAAGGGATGAAGTGCTGCCACCTGGTACAACATGGATGACCCTTGAAAACATGATGCAAAGTGAAAGCAACCAGTCCCCAGAGACCACACATTGTGTGTGATTCTGTTGATAGGAAATGTCCAGAATAGGCAAATCCTTAGAGAAAGAAAATAGGCTGCCAGGGGCTGGGGGGTTCAAGGGAGTGGGGCTGCTCGCTGTCAAGGAGTTTCTTTCTGGGGTGACGACAATATTGTGCAATGAGGTGATGGTCACACGACTCTGGATGCACTAAAAACCACTGAATTGTACGCTTGAAACGGGTGAATTGTGTAGTGTGTGAATTATAGCTCAGTGAAGCTGATAAAAAAGCTTGTATGCACTGACACCTTTATCCAGGAGCACCTCAGAGCAGCTGCAGGAGCAGTGGCCAAGCGTGTTTTACGTGCCGTTGGGAGCCAGACAGGCGTGTGGGCCTCGGAGCCCTTACACGCCTGGTGAAACCAGAGCCCGCGGTCAGCCTTAGACTGGCGTGGGGCTGCTAATAATCAAGTTCATAATCCAGCCACGTCGACGCTTTTTTTTTTTTTTTTTTTTTTTTTTTGCGACGCTTTTTAAGAAAGAAAAATTTTTCGGTTTTGTACCTGGAGGTCTTCATAAAATAAATATAATTCCCAGTAACATTTTGAATAAAAACAGTGGCCAGCAGGCTGAGCTAGTGCAGCAGCTCCACGTGCTGCGGCCGCCTGTGTGTTAGGAGGCGCGGGCGGTTCTAAAGGGGCGTAGATGGCGTCACCGAGCAGAATGAGGCGGGTGTCCCTGCGCAGTTCTGGGAAGTCGCAGCCATGTGACTGTGGAGACCCCGGGCCCGAGTGGGGCTTGGGGCGCCGGGCCGCCGGGGGCACCCGCCTCTGGTCTTCATCCGGTAGAACAGCTTTGCGGGGAAAGTAGTTAACTTTGAGACTGGCTCTTTCACTCTGGGCCTTTAAGTGTCACAGAAAAGGATTTCTGTTTACATCCGTTTATCTTGGCGCCGCGGAACCCGATTGCCCGCTGGAAACCTCAGAGGCCCTTGAGGTTTTGCTGCCCAGATCCTTTTCCGGCGCGCCCGGCGCAGGCGCGGGGCCGGCGTGTTTACAAACAGCTGCCTCCCCCCACCCCGCCCGGGCACCCTCCCTGCGCCCGTCCGTCCCTACGCCCGCCCCCGCGGTACCCCCCGTAATCCCCGCCCCGCCCCCGCGGTCCCCGCCCCGCCCCCGCGACCCTCCCGCGGCCCCCACCGCCTCCGCCCCGCCCCTCCCCGCCGCGGTCCCCATTTGGAGCGTCTGAGCGCGCTGCCCGGTTGGCCCGCTCGCCCGGCGGCTCAGCTGCAGAGGCTCGCAGGCCTCGGCCTGGGTCGGCCTCCTCCGGCTCTGGGCCCGTCCTCTCGAGGTGTGGGGAGCGAGCGGCTGCACCTGTAGGAGCGGCCCCGCCCTGCCCTGCTGACCCGCCCCCCCTCCTTCCCCTGGTGGCCGGGCGGGGGCGGGGGCGGGGGCGGGGGCGGGGGCGGGTTCTGCGGGGTTTTTTCCCTGCGCTGAAGTCCTCCACCCAGAAAATGAATGATCTCTCTTGTTAAGAAAAATGCTGAAATTCAACCAGAGGAAGGGAGCAGCACAGAAAGAGAGCAGCTAATTTATACTAAGAGTAAGCTTTCAGAAGCTATTTCTTGAGGAAGGCGTTTCTTAATTTTTGTAGTACAGAGATCAAAACCAAAAGTAATTTGTGTTGTGGAATTTGGCCAAGGTTAGCGGAACCCTGTGGGAAATAAAAATTAAGCAACCAGCCTCAGAACCTAAACCACTTTTAACCATGACCTTCCAGCCCACTCCTGCTTCACCGCTGCGCGAGATTCAGTCCTAACTCACTTCGCAGTGTTAGGTGTCTTTTGAGTTGGGAGGTTGTCGAGTTGGCTTGTTGGAAGGTCTTTGTGTTTCTGGCAAACTTTGGATCCTTCCTTGAGAGTGATTTATTCTGTTGCGAAGTTTCCAGCTGCAGCGTTTCCTCAGTTCCCCCGAGTGACCCAGAGAGGAAGGTGCCTGCGCAGTGGGGAGCCCTGCCTGGCTGGTCTGGGAGACCCACCGTCAGTGGGCACCTGTGGCCCTCGCACCCCCCAGCCCCACTCACACCCACCTGGTCCCTTTCCCCATCTGAAAACTTGGGAGGAATAAAAATTGGTTCATCCGCACAGAAAGGTGCGGCCCTCCGTGTTCTTTATAGTTTTCCTTCTGCCTACGTCCGTGCCAGGGTGTTCTTTGGCTTTAAATTGTGGAGAGGAGGTTGACTGGACTTGTGCTTTAGTCTCGTGTCCGTTGGGGCGGCTGTTTCCCTGCTCTCGGGCACATCTTCGGGGGATGGGTGCCATGTAACGTGTTCTTGGGTGTGCCTTCTGGGCGAGGCCCAGCCTGGTGCCCTACCGCCGAGAGCCCTTCCTTTCCAGATTGCGGCTCTGGGTTTCCGGAAGCAGGCAGAGCCTGGAGGAGGACTTGAGGGAGGCATGGGCCCCCCGCCCGGATCTGCCCTCTCCTCAGAGGGAGATGCACCTGGTACTTCTGGGTTCAGGCCGGTTCGCTCATTGTTCTCACTGGGACAAGGTGTGTTTCATAAATGAGTTAACCTTTTAAAATAGTGCCCCAGGATTTCACAGCACTGAGTGTCTCTTAGCGAGCACAGGTGTTCTTAAGAGACTGGCCTCTCTTTCCCTTTATTTTCCCCCGGATTACAGAAATATTACAATATACGTGCACTCTACAAAACTGAAATGTTTCAGAAAATAAAAATCGTGCAGTGACATCCTTGGAGAGGAGTCCATGTTTGCAGGTGCGTCTTCTCTGAACATGCCCGAGAGCTTGTCTGACGGGTGTGAGTACTTGTGACCCCTCCCCAGAAAGGTCCTTTGAAGCTCAGAGTGTCCTGCAGCTTGTTCTTTCTCCTGTCCCTCTGTGTCTCGGGCTCCTTTCTGTGTCACTGCATCGCTCGTGGCTGCACAGTGGACTGTTTGACGTGTCCTGTACTTGGTTGACCAGTTCCCCACCGAGGGCCAGACAGCTGTTTCCAGTTTCTTAGTCTCCTGGGTCTGAAATCGCCTCTCTGAAGTGTCTAAACGGTCTGTGCTGAGGCCATGGAACCCTCAGGTTTGATTATTTTGGTTAAAATACACTTGTTAGGGTCATGAGCCACAAGATTTTAAGAACAGTGATGAAAATAGAACTGTCTCTGACATACACGCCGGACCTGCGCGGTGGGCTGGGAGCTCAGTACATCCGTTCACCTCCACAGTGGTCCTGTGCAGTGTTGCTGTGTGGTATTGCCGTGTGGTGTCACAGCCTTGCCGTCCCCACTTTGCAGATGGGAGACTGAGGTGGTTCTCCAGCAGAGCGGGTAGAACGGCTGGGCTGCACGTTCAGCAGGTGCCCACAGGGAGAGAGGCGGTACTGATGTCATTCGTGTTTTTTAAAGGTTTATTCATATCAAAGTAATGTGTGCACGTGATCTAAGAAAGCAGAAGATTCTGCAGGGCTGGTGATGATGAAACAGCCCCTGGCCACGCCCAGCCTGTCCTCACGCCCCTCGGCACCTACTCACCCTCTGGTGTCTCAGTTTCAGATCATCATACACTGACTTCCTGTGGGATAAAGGACTTGGCTTTTCCTCCCACCCCATCGGCCCAACGAGATTGCATCAGAAGTGTTGGTTAGTGGCCTCAGTGCGGCTGTGTGACGGCCGCACTGCTCAGCCTCTCCCCGGCCTGTGCTCCCAGCAGTTACAGCGGCCCCTTCTCTGTTTGGTTAGATCTCCTGGTACCTGGGACGACTGGCACATCCTTCCCATTTACGTCATCACCTGGAACCCAGGCCTCCTCCCGCCTGGCCCCGAGGTGCGGGGGTGGGGGTGGGGGGGCGCCTCTGACCCTGGGATCGTCTTCCACACCATCCTGGGAATCCCCTCTCTCCCAGCTCCCCAGTCTTCCCTTTCCTGATCTGCTCCTTCCTTTTATTGGACAACATCTTCTAGTCCTGGGGAAGGGGGCAGGAAAGGTAAATTTTTTAATAAAAACTTCCACACCTGAAAATTATCATTATTCTCCGCTCACACTAGGTAGATGGTTATCCTGGGTAGAGAGTTCTAGGTTGGAAACGTTTTTGCTCAGAATTGATGTCGCTTTTCTACCTTCGAGTGTGTCTGTTAAGAAGTCTGATGCTCCTGTGATCCTGGCCCTTTTGTACAGTGTGTCCCCCTGGGGGCGGAGGGTGGGCTTGGGTCTCCGGCATCCGCAGCACCGGGCCCTGTCTCAGCAGGGTGCCTAGGAGGGGGCTGGACATTTAATGGGACCCTTTGGATCTGAAGACTCAGTTCCTACATTTCTAGGAAGTTACCTTCTTATTTCTGTGACGTTCTCTCCCCCTGCGTACTCTTCTTCTTTTCCCACCTTGCTCTTCCTCTGTCCGTCCCTTTCTCTTTTCTGCGTTCTGCTTTTCTCAAGTTTCTCCTTCCACCCTTTATTGAACTTTTATTTCTCCTCTTTTTAAAAATTGTAAGAGCATTTCCTTGTTCTCCAGATGTCCTCTTAATTGTGTCCTACTGTTGTGAATACAGCCTCTTCACCTCTTTGGAGCTGTGATCCTGCTTTGTTTTGCTTTCTCCCCGGCGACCCCCCTCCCCGCCGTCTGGCGTCCTCCGCGAGCCCCTCCTCTGTGTGTTGCCCGTGTCCTGTCTGGCCCAGCTGCCCTCCATCCAGGCAAACGAGGCACAGGGCCAGGGTGGAGGGGCCACGCTGCCCCCGCGCCTGGGCGGCCCACGTTCCCACCTCCATTTCAGATCCATTCCCACTTCCTTTTTTTTTTAATTACTTTTTTTCTGTTGAAAAGTCCTTCTACAGCTTGGAATCGATTTGAGGCAAATTGTGCCATAAGCAGATTTTCTTTAAGTGGCTGAAGCGCTTTATAAACAAGTAACACTGAAAGAAAATGTTTCTGGTGCGGGACCAGCAGGACTTCCTTCCCAGGAGGCTGGCTCGGGAGGGGCAGGACCCAGAGCCTCCCACCTGCGCGCTTTGCTGAGGCCCAGGCGGAGCCGGACCGCCAGGCGTCTGAGCGGGGCAGCAAGGGCCACGCCGTGGGGACGGCAGGAGCCCGGACGAGGCTCAGCACGTCTCTGGGGACAGTGGCCTCTGGTCAGATCTGCTTTTCTCAGCTCAGGCTCTCACCCTCGTAGTGGGCGCTCTCACCCTCGTAGTGGGCCTGGGCGCTCTCTCTCCGTCAGGCTGCTGTGAATACAGGGTGCGGTGTGGTTCCAGGTGTGTCTTGAGCGGTCACAGGAGTCATGTTCTGGGCCTGGACTGTCCCAGGGCCCGGCACGTTTGTCCTGGTGAGACGGTGGCCCAGATGCAGGGCAGCCGCTGGCGGGACCGGCCAGCCATGAGCCATCTCTACTCCTGAGCCGAAGCCCTTCTTGCCTGAACGGAAATGTGACTTAGGAATTGTTTTTCCGTAAAAGGGGGGTTGGGGGGGGTGTGGTCAGTGACTGATGTCCTAAAGTGCGTCTTCCACGTCGTTCCCACTTGCAACCTCAAGGTGGGAAGAACGGTGTTTATCACGTGAGGTCGGGTAGTTCCAGGCTGCTTGGCCTCTGCTGCTTTACCCCGTCCGCAAATCAGACTTCCGCCACCCTGGGCACTTGGGGGTCCCTGCAGTGGGCGGCTCTTTGCTGAAGCCTGGCGTCCCAGGGGGCCCGGCATTTCCTCTCCCCCGCCCCTCTAGAGACGACGTGTGTGTTTATACTGTAGGAATCTTTCCTATTTTGCTGATTGTCAGGGACTTTGCAGAGGACTAGGAAACTCCCTCGGGGGACACTCAGTGTCTTGGTCGGTTTCCCCAGGGTGGGACACGCCCCCCAGACGCCCAGACCCCCCACCCCACACACACCCCCACGAGGCCCGCCTTTGACTCGCGTGTTCTCAGCCCAGAGACGTCCTGCTCACCTCCTTCCTCCTCTGCTCCTGCCCTCTGGACGTGTGACGCCAGGGCGGCGGGGTACCAGGCACAGCCCTCTGGGCCGAGGCCAGCCTGCAGTGACAGCTGAATGGGGTTTATTGAGGTCTGTGCGGCGGTGTGCAGGAACGCACGTCCTCCAGGCCGGGCCTGCTGGGCCCTCTGGGCATCAGCGGTGCCCTGTCCCCGCGGACGCTTCCCCAGGAAGGGTTTGTCAGCACAAGCCTGCCACGTCGTAGAAAGTGGCGTGGAGGCTGCCCGGCCTCTCCTCCCGTTTGCGAGCCAGCCTTGCCAGCCCGCTGTTCATTATTTCCACTAGAAATCATTCTGTGGGGGATGACAGACTTTTCTCTGGGTTTTGCTTTTTGAGAGTTAGATATGAATTTTCTATGATCTTTTACAAAATATGGACTTGGGACAGGCAGTGGATCCCCGGTGCCCAAGCCCAGAAGTCGCTGTCTGTCGTCTGCACTGGTCAGGGTGCCCCGTGGGTCACAGAGGTCAGATGTCAGCGAGGTTTTCCCAGATAAGCCCTGCACTGTCTGTCTCCACCAACCTGGACGTTTCCAGATCTGTCCTGAGGCCGGTGTGTTTCTGGGGGACGGTTCTCGCCCCCTGTGGTCAGAGCATGGGCCAGGCGTGGTGTTTCGGTTCACTTGTGTGCAAGTCCAGAAGGGGCGCTGAACGTGTCTGGGACTGGAGCTGGCGAACCGGCGCTTCCGTGCTGGCGCGTCCTGCAGCACCACGTCGTTGGAGGAAGCAGGGCAGAGAGGCTTCAGGAAGCCCCTCCCCCCAGCCCCCATCAGGGTCGCACCTTCATTGAGCCACTGTGTGCCATGGCATTTGGTTCCCGGATGGATGCATTTGGAAGACCTGACGCTGAGTGTGTGAGCATGTCACTAGTAAGACGCCTTCTCTCCCCTCCTGCCTTACTTTATAAGCTTGGGTTTTGTATGTTTCGTTCAAAATGAAATTCAGAAAGAGCTGCTTTTATTACTGCATCCTACCTTACGGTTGTTGGTTAAAGTTTCTATGCTCACAGGACTTACTGTCTCCATGTTTGGGGAATCTAGTGGGGAGGAGAACAAGAATTCTCAAAAAAAAAAAAAAAAAAAAAAAGATTCCTTATAATTTCTACATAGATTGCAGATTCCTGATCAAAAAGGGGTAATTACCGACTGTAGCGGAATTCACCATTCATATCAACTGCCAGGTTCTTCCCAGTCTCAGTGTTTTATTTTTGCGTTCTTCCCTTCCCGTGTTTAGTAACTAATTCCTGAGCCCCTCCTTCCAAGCCGCAGACGGCTCCCCCTTCCGAGGAGAGCTGGGCAGGGAAGCCAGTGACGGCAGCGCAGCCGGAGAGGAGGCGCTGCGTGTGTGTCCGGGAAAGTGGCACGGAGAGCTTTCACATGAGCTTGACTTGTGGGGATTTGGGGGGCGTCTTGTCATTTGGACAATGGCGGGAACGCCTGGGCGCGTTGGGAGAATGGAGGGCGACTTCCGGGGGTGCTGGTGGATGCGGGCAGGCTGGCCTCAGCACTTACGGGGATAAGCGGAAGGAGGCCGGCAACCCCGGGCTCTCGGTCAGCTCTCAGCAGGGACCCTTTTTACCTGGGTTTGGGACCCACTTTCAGAGCTTGTGTGGATTTTCTCGGAATACTTGTAACTTACAAGATCAAAATTGCGACATGGTTTGAAGACCGCAGCCCACCTTGTTAGCAGCGGGAACTGGGCCCCGCCCGTGGCTGGTGGGCCCCGCTGTGCCAGCTGCAGGGCAGCGGGGACAGACCGCAGACAGCTCGGGCCGTGCGGGCTGAGACCCGGAGTGGGAGCCCCGATGTTTCCCGCCCACGGATTGGCTTGCAGTTTCCAACCGGAGAGGAGCCCCCCCCCCCCCACCCCGGAACCCGTGGGTTGAGGCGGCGACCTTGACGGTGGGCGCCACGGGCCTGGGAACCGGTCGGGGAGGCGGGCACTGTGCTTCCCCACGTCCTGGCCTCTCCTCGGGCGCCATCGTGTGGCCGTCACCCGCCCAAGTCCCCTGGCCGCCCTCGGTGCGGTGTCAGGACAGTGGGGGCGGGGCAGTGCCATGAGCTCCGGCCCCCAGCGCCGTCCGGGGGTCCGGACATCCTGTAGCACCGGGCCCGCCTCCTCGGCTCAGGGTCAGAACTCGGGACGTGTCCTTTCTCTCCGCAGTGTCCCCAACTCCTGCCCGGCCAGCCCCCGAGGGGCCGGGTCCTCCGGCTACCGCTTCGTCCAGAACGTGACCTCGGACCTGCAGCTGGCGGCGGAGTTCGCCGCGAAGGCCGCCTCGGAGCAGCAGGCCGACGCGTCCGGAGGCGACAGCCCCAAGGTCTCAGCCCTCGGCGCGTTGGCCGGTGCCCGGGCGTGGGGTGCTGGCGTCCCTGCCCCTCCCTCCCTCGCCCTCCCCTCGTCCCGTCCACGGGGGCGGGATGGCTCCGAGCGTAATTAATAGTCTCTGAGAAGAATGTCAGACTTATGCCTTACAGCTTTGTCTTAGTTCGTTCCCATCTGACAACTGTTTTTAAATCAATTTGTAGAGGAGGTGAGAAGTTTCAGAATTAAACTATGAATAAACCTAATTTTTACCCCCATGAGGGAGACACAGCTTGGATTCCTAGCTTAAACCACGTGGATTAAACAAGAGGAGGTCGTGGGGATTGGTTTTAACGGAGACCCTGCAAATCCGCGCCCTCATTGGAGGGTTTTCTCCATGAGCAGGTGGCCTGGCGGGGGGTCGGACCGGAAGCGTCTTTCCGGGCTAACCCCACGCTGGCTGTGTCCTCAGGACGAGTCGAAGCCGCCGTACTCCTACGCACAGCTGATCGTGCAGGCCATCTCCTCGGCGCAGGACCGGCAGCTGACGCTGAGCGGCATCTATGCGCACATCACCAAGCATTACCCGTACTACCGGACAGCCGACAAGGGCTGGCAGGTGCGGCGCGCCTGGGCCCCGACTTTACGAGCCCCGGGGGCTGGGGGCTCGTTCCCCGGACGGCCGCGCCGTGTCCAGAGTGAGCACCCCCTTGGGTCCAGAAACGTTCCCACGCTTGGTGTGCCGGCGTCTCCTGCGCTAACTTGGAAACACGCTGTCCCCGCTCTTTCCAGACGGTTTCTTGTGTGGGTTCACAAAACCGTCGCCGGCCTTGGCCACAGCCAGCACGTCACAGCCGCTCAGGTCTCCTCCATGGCCTCTCTGTCCCGTTGGCTAGTTGGTTCAGTACGAGCTCTAAGCTGGGCGTCTCCCAGGCCAGGGCTTGTCCTTCTGTTTCGCTTCCTGTATAAGGGGTGGTGGTGAGCCTGTGCTGAGTTTTCACAAGAAAAACCACTGTGAAACCCCTGTCCCTCCCCAGTGAGCCGCCCCCCGCCCCCCGCCCCCGAGGAGACCTCTCCGGCCCGGACCCGGGGCCGTGGTCTCCCAGCTGCTGTGCTCAGGTCTGACCCGCCGTGACCAGTGACTCTCTCTGCTTTGCCCACAGAATTCCATCCGCCACAACCTCTCTCTGAACCGCTACTTCATTAAGGTCCCTCGCTCCCAGGAGGAGCCCGGGAAGGGGTCCTTTTGGCGGATAGACCCCGCCTCCGAGGCCAAGCTCGTGGAGCAGGCGTTCCGGAAACGGAGGCAGCGGGGCGTCTCCTGCTTCCGCACCCCCTTCGGGCCGCTGTCGTCCAGGTAAGTCCCCGCCCCACCGCCCCCGGGGGCCGTGGCCACTCAAACCCCCTCGCTGGTTTTTGGGGAGACCGGCTCAGGCCCGGCCAGCCCTGCGGTAGGGAGTGAGCAGGCACGGCAGCTGGTCCTCCACGGCGGTTCTCGGACGCTGGGCTGATGCGCAGTGGGAATGGGGGGAGACGGAGGAACGGAGGCGGACGAGGGCCCCCTTCTGCTCATCTGACTCGACCGCCTCTTACAGGCCCTGTCTCCAAGGAAGGCCCCCTTCTGAGGCCCTGGAGGGTAGGACCCCAGCATGTCTTTGGGGGACACGGTTCAACCCCGTGACCAACACTGCTTGTCACGTGTAGACAAGCCTGCCGGCCAGCTGGGAATAGTGACTGGGCCTGCGCTGTGTGTCCAGCGCTGCCCAGGGAACCCCCGTAGAGAGTGTCCGTAAGGGGGCCCGTCCTCAAGGTCACACTGGTCGTTGGGAACCTGTTCTTGTGCTGGTAGAACTTGCACTGGGGCGGATGGGGCTCGGGAAGGGAGCCCCCAGGCCAGGAGGAGAGCTCAGCCAAAGCTTGGTATGCGCCACGTCTCAGGGAGAGGAGGCAGGGGTGCCTGTGCTGGGGATGGAGGAGCAAAGCCGGATTAGACAGGCGCCCCGATGGGAGTTCGGACCCTCACGGCGAGAGTCAGGGCCGTCACAGACGCGAGGACTGGAGAGTGACCCGGTGGCTACCAGGTTGCGCGTCAGACCAGTCAGATGAGGCGGCTAGGCCTGGGTCGGGGACGGTCTTGCTGTCCAGCCCATCCCGGCAATGCTCTGGGCAGGAGCTGGGCACGATGCTCGATTTTAGACCCAGGCGAAGTGTCCTGTGGACTGTTATCTGTGCGATGCGAGACAAAACGGCTGGGCTCCCAACATGGGCTTTGCTCTCCGGGTGTCAGTTTGTCCAGGGGGAGGTTGGTGCCCATCCCAGCAAAGCTGCTGTTTTTCACCCAGAAGCCCGAGCGCCGCTTTCCTGGGAGGCTAACGCTCGGGATCGTGGCCTTCGCTGGGCCTGTAGACGCTGGGTGATGTCACGTGTACCGGGCGGGGTGCCAGGGTCGGAGGTCCCTCGCGAGGACAGAGGAGCATCAGGAAAAGTTGGGCGAAGGCAGCGCAGCGTGCAGGGCACGGGTGTTGAGACGTCTCCCGTTCTGCTAAGTGCCGTCCTCGTTTCTTGTCGTACGTACTCACTGCCGTGGTCCTGTCTCCCCCCTCCTAGGAGCGCCCCAGCTTCACCCACCCACCCCGGGCTCATGTCCCCGCGTTCCAGTGGCCTGCAGACTCCAGAGTGCCTGTCCCGGGAGGGCTCACCCATTCCGCATGATCCTGACTTCGGGGCAAAGTTAGCTTCTGTTCCCGAGTATCGGTATTCCCAAAGCGCACCCGGTAAGAAGGGTCTTGTCCTCTGGTCTGATGTGGCGGAGCCCGGAGCCGCGCCCCACCCAGGAAGGGAGCACGCGGGGGTCTCCGCTGACCCGCGTCCTCCTCCGCAGGCTCTCCCGTCAGCGCCCAGCCGGTGATCATGGCCGTGCCGCCCCGACCGCCCAATCTGGTGGCCAAGCCCGTGGCCTACATGCCGGCTTCCCTAGTGACGGCCCAGCAGCCCTCGGGCCACGCCATCCACGTGGTGCAGCAGGCGCCCCCTGTCACCATGCTCAGGGTGGTCACCACCTCCGCCAGCTCCCCCAACGGATACATCCTCGCCAGCCAGGCCTCGGCGGGGGGCGCCCACGAAGCGGCGGGCACGGCCGTGCTGGACCTGGGCAGCGAGGCGAGAGGTAACGTCGCCAAGCGGTCCCTCGGCGGGGGCGTGGGTCTCCAGAAGGTGGAGCCGTCAGCTTGGGCCAGGGGGGCTGCAGAGCCCAGGCGTGGGGCACAGGCTATTCTGGGCGACAGTGGCTCCCGGGCTGCGGCCTCTCCTCCCCGCTCCTGTTTTTGGGGAAGCACGTCCTATGAAGCAGCACTGATTATCCTCTGAAACGCTGTTCCCTGTGTGCAGCACCTCACATGCCCAGCGCCCCCAGGTGCCCCTGAACTAGGTACGGGGACTCAGATTGGAGTTGGAGGAAGAGTCCTGTAGAACCCCCAGCAGGGGTCCTTAGAAGGCATTCAAAGTAAAAAAACAAAGTCCTGAGTTAGAAATCTGGGTCCCAGGGAATTAATGAGGTAAATGTTGAAAATGCAACCAGTGCTGTCAGAGACCCTCGAGGGAACGCTTTTGCATGAAGCAGCCTCCTACTGACCGCTGACGGCTGATCTCGGCGGCTACGTCTTCTGTAATACCGTCCTAACGACACATGCGCTTTGGGAAAAGAAAACTAAGTTATGGCTCCGAGTGCAAGTCCTTTCATTCCAAATGATACACTTTTTCTCTTAGATTAAACTTGCTTTGGTTAAAGTGCAAGGTATTTAAATTTTTCCCTAAAGCCCTATTGCTTGTTTTTCTCTTGTTTCAAAACATTCCATCACTGGAAGTTTTCTGTTGAGAACCAGGGTCTTTTCCCAGTGTCCCTGCTTCAGGGCCCCCCTCCCCACGTGGACAGGCTCAGGCTGCGACGCCTGTGAGTGCCACCGCGGGTGCCATGAATGTGGCTCTGACGCACGCTGTCCCCGCAGGCTTGGAAGAGAAGCCCACCATCGCGTTTGCCACCATCCCTGCCGCCAGCCGAGTGATCCAGACGGTGGCCAGCCAGATGGCCCCAGGGGTCCCCGGACACACGGTCACCATCCTGCAGCCGGCCACACCAGTGACCATCGGGCAGCACCACCTTCCGGTCCGGGCCGTCACTCAGAACGGCAAGCACACCGTCCCCACGAGTAGTCTAGCCGGCAGCGCTTACGGTGAGGCCCTGCCCGGCGTCCACTTCCTGGCCTTAAGCTCTGTGGTTTGACCAGGGTCAGTGCAGCAAGAACATTTTCCCAGTTAATGCGGTCATCCATTCAGTGTATTGAGCACCTGCTATGTGCCAGGCTCTGGGGTACGATGCCAGGGTAGCCCCGAGGGAGCAGGCAAAATCCCCAGGTCACGGAGCTCATGCCCTGCTAGGGGGATAGAGGTCGGAGAGGGAAGTGAAACGGCACTGGCGCCCTGAGCGCCACGCAGGAGGGTGTGGGGAGGTCTGGGGGGAGAGAGCTCCATGGTGCGGGCAGGCCCTGCCGGAGGGGAGGCGGGAGCCAGCGGGGTGTCTAGAGGGATCCACACACACCAGCAGCGGCATGAGGAGGAGACAGGGACGGAGGCCCCTGGGGCGGGGAGTGGGCCGGGGTCCGGGAGGGGCTGGCGGCCAAGTGCTGCCGCTGGCTTTACCCAGAGGCGCCCGGCGTGCCGGGGAGCTGGGCCCCTACGTCCCTTGGCCCTCGTGTGGCCACGCAGGGCAGACGAGCGCTGCTCCCAGCCGGCCTCCCAACGTGACTCTTTCTCCTCCGCCCTAGCCCTCGCCAGCCCCCTGCAGCTCCTCGCGGCTCAGGCTAGCTCGTCCACCCCGGTGGTGGTCACGCGTGTGCGCGAGGTGGGGCCTGAGGAGCCGGCAGCAGCGGCGGCCCCCAGCACCGCCGCCACCGCCCCCTCCGCTTCGCCCCCCGGGGAGCCCGAGGTCAAGAGGTCCCGAGTGGAGGAGCCCCTGGGGACCGTGACCACGCAGGCCGGGGCGATTGCGGCTGCCGGCCCACAGGGCCCCGGGACCGGGGAGTGACGTCGCCCGCGTGGAGGTGGAGCGGGACACACGCCAGAAGGAGTTCCGGAGCTGGGCCGAGGCGGCCGACACCACCGCCGCTCGGGACCGAGATGAGGGGGCTCCACGCGGACCGCGCTCGGTGCCACACGGGCAGGACTTCTCCGTCCACGTGCACCCGGACACACGCATCCTCCCGGCATCTTGTCTCCTGCCCCCGCTCTGGTTTAAGACAAAAACCCATAAACATGTTCAGACAGCTGATTGTACGGTTCTGGGAATTCTTTGTTTTCGTTTCCTTCTGCCCCAGCAGCACCTTTTCTCCCCGTGCCTTTCGTCAAGGGCGTGGGGAGAAGGTTGTAGCTCCGCGTCTCCGGGAACACGTCCCGGCGGCCCCGACCCCGCACAGGAGCCAGGCTCCCAGAGCAGCCTTCGCCCCGAGGGCGAGACAGAGACGCAGCCTGGTGCGGACGGGCCTCCGAAGGAGAGCACAGGCCTGGGGATCCAGCCCTGTGTGTAAGAGATTGGAAAGAGGCGAGAGAAAGGCAGCACCGCCGGATTTCAGACTGTCCTATGGTTTCTTCTTCTAAAAGCGACATAGAAAGTATTGGCATTAATGGGACGGAGGGGAGGCGCCTGGTTTGGCTTTGGGCCCCAGGTGTTTCTGGTTTTGCTGAAACACGGAATTCAGGCTTCATCGTCAACCTGAGACAGACACAGAAGGGATCATCTGTTTTTGCGGTTTTCATCTGTAGACAGTGTAGCAGCTGTAGGCCTGGGCTTCTTACTGGCATTAATCCCACGGAGAGTAAACTTGCCGCTCTGTCTGTTAGCTTCAAGAAAGACTGACGGCCTCCCGGACTGGGGTTCAAGGCAGAAAGCTGTTCACACGAAAGACCCACCTGCGCCAGCGGCTGCAGCGTCTGGCCTGCGTCCCGGCCACACGGGGGACACGCGGCCACTGGTCCTCGGGGGAAGGAGGTGGCCGCTCGACAGGAGGACTGTCACGCCGAGTGGCCCCCGTTTCCCTGTGGCTCTGATGGCCGGCTGCCACGCGGCCGCTCGCCAGGCTTTATCCACCAGGTTCCAGTGTCTTCACCGCCCGACAGCCTGCCTGGCATTTCCCATCGGAACCGTGTCTGCTGCCCGCAGCGCCAGAGGCCCTGGGCTCGGCCCGCAGCTCTCGCCGGCTCGGTGGGACCCCCTGCGCCCCCCGGAGACGTGAGCAGAGCAGGGGGAGCCTGCGGTCCTTCAGCCTCTCTGGGAGAACGTTCTCAGGAAATGTTAAGCACGTCTCTGTGAAAAGTGGCTTTAAACTTGGCCTGGCGCCCCGCGTCGGCCCTTCCGCACGAGCTCCGGGGGCCCCGGCGGAAACGGTTCCTCCCTTACGACGCGCCGTCGTCCGCATCAGTGCCCCGACGGCAGCGCCGCCGCAGGGCCAGGCGTGGCCAGGTGCTCTCGCTGTCGCGGTTGTCCCCGCACGCCCGGCCCGGGAAACGCCTGGTCCGGCACCCGCGGCACTGAACCCCACGTGGGAAGGATTTCTCCTGTGACGCGGCCAAGACGGGGAGGGGGGTGGCGCCTCGGCCCTGTTCCCGCCCGGTGGTGAGAGGCACTCACGCCCCGCTGACGTTCTGTGTTGTGTCGCGTGGACTGTCTTTGGCCTCGTCTGGTGTGTGTGTGGTCGAGTGTGAGAGCGAGTGAGGCCGAGGCGGTCGCCCCGACACCGGTGGCCTGGCCCCTGTGGGTCCTCGGCCAGGGCTCCGGGGCGGCCATCGCTTCCTTCCCCTTCGTTGCTGCTCGGTCCCGGGGCCGCGCAGGCCTCCCGCAGGGGCTTTTTGCCCACGGGCTGTCCTCGATGCCACAGGCTCGCCTCCTCGGGAGAGCTGGCGCCACCCACGGAGGACAGGTGCCCAGGACAGCTGAGGCCACGGGACGCCCTCAGCTCCGGGCCTCGCTGCCTGGTCTGGCCAGTCTGGCCCTGACCCTGCGCTTTCCTGACTCCTGAGGTTCTTTGGTTTCTGTCTGTTACCAGCGGCGACCCCACTGTTTATTCTGGCCGTGGTTCAGGGAGAAGGGCGTGGAGGGGGGGGTGACTGGAACCGGAAGGGAGACAGGACAGGGTATCCTTCGGTGACACTCTGCCACGTGGAGAGCTTGTGCCTTTTTAGCTCCTTCTGGGAAGGAGAAGAAGGGACCCTGTGGAGCCCGGCCTCGGGGGACCTGCCACTCCAGGTTCACGGTGTGCTTCCGGATGGGCCTTTGGTCACCTGACCAGATGGCATGCGTGGCTCCCGCCAGCACTTGCCCTGGGGCTGGTAGCCAGGAGGCCCAGGAGTGGCCAGCTCCCCAAGGAAGACGCACGTGGCGGCCAGCAGGATCGCCGATGTCCTCAGATGGTTCCACGCCCCTTCCCCCCGCCAAGCCCGCCCACGGGAGCAAGAGCGCCAGGCCCGAGTGACCAGGGGAACCCCCGCCCTCGGGGCCTGGCAGCCATGACCCACCGCCGCCGCCCGCAAGCATGGGTGTGGCACGTGGGCTGACCCAGCCGAGGCTGGGAAAATAAGCGCAAGTAAGTCGACCTGGCCTGATGGCTCGTGTCACTGCAGCCTCAGGGCACCCAGGGGCTGGAATTCGCGCCAGGCGGGTGCGGCTCGGGGCAGGGCACTTGGGCCCCTGTTGTCACAGTGGCTCCCTCTCTATCCGGGTACCTGGGTCCACCTGTCCGGCTGTGCTGGACGAGTCATCACCTTTACCAGTGCCAGATACAGGAAAACACGCTCTCTGCACAGGAAGGAAGTCACGAAAATCACTGCTCTTAAGCAGTTGAGCATCTCCCCCAAGACAGTTGGGTCCAGCGTCGGAAGTGGGAAGGGCTGCACCTAGGAGCTCATCAGCTGCCCCGGAGTGGACGCCGAGGGTCCCTCGTCCGCCATCTGCAGCTTTCTCTGCACGCGAAGCTCCCAGTCACACAGCGCTGTCGAGGGCAGAACCTGTGATCAGTGGTCAGTCTATCCAGCTTCACTTCTTAGGTCCGTAAAGGGTACACAGCCTGCATTTCCCGTGAGATCAGAGTCGTGCTTGTTGCGGGGGGTGGGGGGGGGGGGTCCCTAGGCCGGACGCCGTCGTCTCTGACTCGCTCGCTGCAGGGGGGCCCTCGGTCTCCCTCCCGGGGCCTGGTTGGTTCATGTTTGGGGCTTGCTGTTTGTGGGAGTTTGGTGAAAGTGGATTCCTGAGTTGCTAAACGCTCATCGGTGATTCTCAAGCTGGAAGGGAATGGGTTTGTGGGGGGCCCCCGGGCTGCCTGGCCCCTTTTCTGGACCTCACTGGCCCTGGCGAAGGACTAGTTCAAGGTCGCAGACATCGTTCAGCTAATGCGCTTACCTCCTCTAAAGGTAGCTCTGCGTGGACCATTCAGAGTGAGTTGTGCATCTCCTCGGGCGTGTTGTGAGATCTCTGTAGACAGAAACCCCTTTCTTTGGCCGCTTGGAGTTCAGAAGGAGGAGAAAGACTGTTTTGTTTGGCTTTTTACTTTGGTCAGTTTCTTCCTTTATGCAGACAAAGAACAGACCAAATGTGAGAGCATGTTAGAGAAGAGGGGTTTGTTCGCGGGGCTTTTAGGGGGTTAGACTTAACGTACAGTTGATGCAGGGGAATGAGCTGTTTTTCTCCAGAAGCCTCAGGTTCTGCTCTGCCCTGGGATGGCTTCATCTGGGATGAGGGACTGTCGTGCCCCCGGGAACGGGCTTCGGGCGCCACGGACCATGCGGCCGCCCCTTGCTTCAGTGCCGAGTAAACAGTGCGTGGCTTGTTCTAGAATAAGTTACCCAAAATGATCATGAGGCTCTGCAAGTAGAAATGGCCAGAGTTGCTAAACCGAGGCCCCCCCCCCCCCCCCCGTCCCCGCGTGGCTGACAGTGAAAGTGGCTTCTCCACGGCTGCTCGAAGCTGCCCTCGTGATACCTCTGCCAGAGACCATGGTGTTTCATAAAAGCACCATTTAAACCGTTCACACGTGCTGCTGTAAAGGTGGGAGGGCCCGAGAGGGAGGGAGGGAGGGAGGGAGGGAGGCCCGGGGCTGGGGTGCGGTGGGCACAGCAGTGGTTTCTCAGCGTGGTCCTCAGGTTGCTTCCCCGTGTTTTAGAAACTACTCTCGTCTCACAGGTTCCTTTCTCGAGGCCTTGTTTCCCACGTTAGGGTTCAAAATGCTCAGGACACAGCTCTCGCCATTGCGTGTGTACCCGCCCTTCCTGCCGGGGCCCCGCTTCTCTCTCGCATTTTCTTTTACTACCAGAAGCTGCTCCCTCTGGGTCCAAGGGCGGCAGGTCTGGGCCCAACGCCTGCAGGTGTCCTCGGCCATCGGTAATCACGCGGCCCCTCGGGTGACCTTGTCCGACTGTGAGGGTCTCTGCGGAGAGCGGCCGCCCACTCTGTCCAGCCCCGGAGTCACAGCCGCTCTGCAGTGCGGGGTGTGTGACACACCACCAGCATTTCCTCCAAACGGAAATAGAAAACGGGCCGTCTGCCAAGTGTGTTTAGGGAAAGTAGTTTTGCTCTTACGCTGCAAAGAAAGGACGGTCACTTGCCGCGTTGTCGTGCCCCCAGCACCGCCGGGCTGTCGGGGGCGTCTCTGCGGAAGGCCTCCCAGCCGGGCTCAGGCCGCAGCTCAGCCCTGCCTCCGCAGGGACGGTCCCCTCCTGCCATCAGACCGCGTCCTGCTGCACCACCGTCGCGCCCCCCCCCCCCCCCCCCGCCTGCCCCGGGGACACAGGGCGACTCAGCAGAGGACAGAGGTTGGAAAGGTTCGTGCCTCTAGGTGTGCCGAGACCCCCGTGTCCCCATCACATCCGAGTGGGTGTCTGAGCAGCCGCTGTGGGAGGTCCGATCTGTCGGGGAAACTGTCCCTGTTCCCGCCCTGAGCAGCACGGTGACCCTGCCGCCCGCTGACGGGAGGCCTCCTGCGGACTGACCGCGGACCAGGAGCAGGGCGCTTGTGCTGTGTTTTCACGCGGGGCTGGAATGAAGAGCTCTCCTTCGGGCGAGCGGGCCTCAGGATCCTCGGTGTCTTTTCCTTTCCCTAACGGTTTTCGCTGCTCAGTGCTTTAGAAGAGTGAAGGCAGCAGTCACTTTGTTTCTAGGCTTCTTTCTTTCTCTCCAGGGAGGAGCCCCACTCAGAGGATTTCATTCATTCCTTGTACCTGCTTATCATTGCTGGTAGCGATTGGGAAGAGGTCGAGAGAAGACAAAGCAGACACGCTTCTCTACCTGGGCTGACGTGACAAAAGCTGGCTGCACGGGGCCCGCACCCCCGGCCGGATGAGCCAGGGTGTCTTCAGTTTATGCCTCCGGGTTTTAGTCTCCCTTTCGCTTCCAAGGGAGACGTGAGAGGTCTCCAAACTACTCTCGCCTTTTTGCCCAAACCCAGTTATTTTAAGAGTCAAGATAGAATTGGAAGAATTCTAGTTCATTATTCTTTTATTTGAGAATCTTTTCCGGAATCGTTGGCTCATTTGATTCGTCCAGATATTTATTGGTGGTTTACTCTGTGTCAGAAACAGTAAAAAGTGCAGGGGAGGCCAGACCCGAGAGGGACATGGCCATTTAGACCTGCAACCCCCCCCCCCGGGGTTAACGTTCCAGTGGTCTGACACTTTAAAAAGATTCTGTGCTTCCTGTGTAAAGGTTTTCTTACCCGCAGTAATAGGACTTGTTCCTCTGAGCTGTTGCCCAGAGCCACGAGGAGCGCTGTGACCTGTCCCCAAATTCTGAACGTATTGGCTGAGCTGGAAGGAGGCCTGTGACTCTGAAATGGATTTTTTGTGCATGAAGTTAACTGGCCTAAAGGGGATTGAACTACACCTGTGGCCTCTTAGGATCTTAGCCTCTAAATTTCTGGGTTAACTGGTCCAAAAAAATTTTTTTAATAAGTAAAAAATAGGATTTAAAACTCCATCACTTTTAAGTTCGGCCCTTACCTCCTCCCCTCCCAGCTTCCTTTCAGGAAGGGCTTTCTCAATACCTGGTAGCCCAGAACTGACCTGGCTCGATTTCTAGCTCAGGACGGGGATCCGGGAGGAAAGAAGAAAGTGTGTCCCTGCTCGTGGCTTACACTCAGACCCTGACCTTGGGCAGCTTGGCGCACGTGGGGGAGGGTTAAACCCAGCCCCAGCACGGATTGTTCCTTCTTATCTGACTGAGAATTCTCCTGTAAAGATCATTTGGGGGGGGCGGGTGCTGTTAGGGGCGTGTCTTGTGTGTGAGTGGTTTTTTTGTTTTTTTAATGGTGGCTGTCTAGAGTATTTTTCACAATATGTTTAATCATCAGTGCTTTAAAAAGTGGTGGTATCCTGTAGAGTGAATTAGGTCCCAGAGCGCTGGATGGGAAGCTGAGGTCACGTCACGTGGCCGTGTTTCACCACCTGTGAGTGTGATGGGGCCTGTGGGACACCCAGGAGGGTCGGCACAAACCCCGTCACGGGGACGAGAGGACGGGGCGGGGCCCACCGCAGCTGGGCCGGCCTGCGTTTTCATTTCAAATGGGATACAGTATTTTTTTAATAAGGAGCCATACTTTTTTTTTTTTTTTTTTTTTTAAAGTTTGAGATCTGAATGTGATTTCTAATTGTACCAGACGTTAATGTTTTAAAGCTATAACAAAGTTTAAAATTTCTACTTTTTGTTTCTCATTTATTTTAACTGTTCTTTTATCTATTAAATTGTTGTATGTGGATGGGGAAGTTTTGTTTCTCCTCTTAGCATTTGTTTCTATAACCAGAAATAAAATTATATATTAAAGAAACGACACCGGGCTCTGTGTGGTCTTGGGAGCGGCAGCTCCGCCCCCTCAGCTGCGGGGAAATCGCCGCCTGCTCTCTTCGTGGTGCTGCTGGATTGACAGTCACCGGAAGGGGGCGCTTGGGCGTTTGTGCCGCAGACTGGCTCTGACCCGGGGTTTGTCACAAATCCATCATCTTCAAGGTTCCCTCTGTTTGTGCGTGGGACTCATCCCCTCGTTCAGCTGATAACGTGCCTTTTTCAGATTTCACAGTGGTCCACGGTGCTAAGGTTTGAGCACTTCTCTTCCTCCCTCTGGTGCTCCATCACCGCTCCAGCTGAAGCCTTCGTACAACAGTAACAGATTAATCACAGGTTAGGATTTTAGCTAGAGAGCAAGCAAGAGTGAGAATAATGAGTTTTAGGAGCTACATTGGCTAATTAGCTTTTTTTTTTTTTTTTTACAATTTCCTCATTTCTTTCTTTCTTTATTTTTGGCTGCGTTGGGTCTTCGTTGCTGCACGCGGGCTTTCTCTAGTTGCGGCAAGCGGGGGGATACTCTTCGTTGCGGTGTGCAGGCTTCTCATTGTGGTGGCTTCTCGTTGTGGAGCACGGGCTCTAGGCGTGTGGGTTTCAGTAGCTGTGGCTCGCGGGCTCTAGAGCGCAGGTTCAGTAGTTGTGGCTCGCAGGCTTAGTTGCTCCGTGGCGTGTGGGATCTTCCCGGACCAGGGCTCGAACCTGTGTCCCCTGCATTGGCAGGCGGATTCTTAACCACTGCGCTACCAGGGAAGTCCCTAATTAGCATTTTTTTAACTAAGTTTTTTTTTTTTTTTTTTTTTTTAATTTATTTTATTTATGGCTGTGTTGGGTCTTTGTTTCTCTACGAGGGCTTTCTCTAGTTGTGGCAAGCGGGGGCCACTCTTCATCGCGGTGCGCGGGCCTCTCACCATCGCGGCCTCTCTCGTTGCGGAGCACGGGCTCCAGACGCGCAGGCTCAGTAGTTGTGGCTCACGGGCCCAGTTGCTCCGCGGCATGTGGGATCCTCCCAGACCAGGGCTCGAACCCGTGTCCCCTGCATTGGCAGGCAGATTCTCAACCACTGCGCCACCAGGGAAGCCCCGTTTAAGTTTTCTAAGTTTGTTTTTGATTAAGACAATCATTTCTCACTAGTAAGACCTTAAAATAGCATTTTACACAAATGTACATTTTGTAAGAAATAGTCAAGTATTACCCTTGGTAATATCACTTGGGGTGTGTGTGTGAGTGTGTGAGAGCACATAGTTCTCAATGAAAGCTAAGCTGCCCTATGAACCTGGGTGAGTACCAAAGACAAGTGAGTGCATATCCCCACCAAAAGCCAGCTTGTGCATCGCAGCTGAAATTTGGAAACAAAACAAATATTCGTCAAGAGTAGAATGGAGAAGTTGTGGTAAACTCATACAGTCACACACTGATTAGTACACGGCAGTAAGAGCTGCTGTCATCCTACAACACAGATGAGCCTCACGGCATCACCGTGAAGGCAAAATGCAGTGCTGTGGGTTCCATTTGTATGAAGTGTAAAAGGAGGCAAACCTGATCTCTGGTGATGAGAGCGAGGCTAGCGGCTGCCTCTGGGGAGGGGAGTGGGTGTGGACTGTGGGGTACGGGGAGCCAGCGGGGAGGGGGAGGCGTCCTGAATCCTGAATCCTGGCCGTGGCCGCTCAGGTTTACAGCAGCGTGTGCTGGCGCCAGCTTGCGAGAGCTGCATGTCCAATTTTCAGGAATTCTGAGAGCTGTTCACCAAAGCCATTTTTTAAATTTTAGTTACATAAACTTAATAACGTGAAAAATTACATTAAGACCCAAGGTAATAAATACTCAATTCACAGCTTACTATTATTTTACTATTACCGAAGCTCTCGAGGTTGTTCGCGTGGATTGGGCCTGCGTGGTGAACAGACTGTCCAATGGGGCGCTGCTTGCCGTGTATCTGCTCCCAAGCGTCCAGTGACAGCACGTCGGCAGCTTGAAGTCCGCCACTGTGGGAGTGTTCACACCACGGAAATGATCAAACACTACAAATCAGCCTCCCCACACCCGCAGCAGAGCCAGTTAGAGGTTTACCAGCATACCACTGAGTTTTAGGAATGTAAGACATCACTGAGTTCATTTAAGATTTGTGTGCTTTATATATGTTTTACTTTAATAAACTTTTTGTGTGTGTGTGGCTGTGAAACTGGTATTTGAACTCCCTTCCAAGTCTCACATTTTGTAGGTCCAAAGGCAGTTACGTTCGGATTTGATTTGTAGGCCACGCTCAAGTAAACCGGCAAATTCCCACCAAAACCACGTGTCGTTATTAAGCTACTGTCTGTCTGGTAGCTTCAGACCCAACTTTCTGTGCCGTTTCATGATTCCAGGGCTGGGCCTCTGCAAGCCCATCTCCGCTCTGCCGGCTCCTCCCAGCCCGGCGGCCTGACGCGGGGCCTTGGCGGGGCCCGGAAGGCCGGAGGCTGCTTCCCGTTCTCCGCGGCTTTCTTCAGCTCCAGGAAACGTCCTGGCAACAGCAGCTGACCGCGGTGGGTTGTCCCAGCCCATGGGGGCCTCCTCCCAGGTCAGTTTCAGCTCTGCGGGACCCCTCGTCCCGGCCCTAGGCTCTCACCACTCCACCCTCTTCCCCTTGTTCCCCGGGCATTAGGAGCAGCTGCCGCTCCGTGTGCCCCTTCCGTTCTTCCCCACCTGGTTGCAATTCTTTATGTTGAATCTCCTAATGAGACACCTGCTTTCCATCTCCAGACGGGCCTCCGAGGGACGCCAGGTGCACGGAGTCCGCGCTGCCCTCGCTCAGGCCTCCCTGCAGCACCTGGGACTCCCGCTTCGCCGGCCACTGCTCAGCAGGCAGCGGGCAGAGCGGCTACAGGCGTTGACCTGGGGTCCAGGTGCTGGTTCCGAGCCCTCCTCCGCCTACACGTACGAGGGCCCTCAGCCAGTCCTTTAGCTTCAGCCAGCTCATCCTTCACATGGTAACAATAACGCTCCCTCAGGGTGAGACGGCCACGTTAGGTGAGATGGCCGAGGTACGGTGCTCAGCAGGCTTCCCAGGAGGACGGCCTGTAACCAGGCCAGTTCCCTTCCTCTTCACCCTGGGGCTCTTCGGGGCTCTCGGGGGTGGGGGTGGGGGGCGCCCGCCTCGCTCCATGCGCTCTCGGGGCAGATGCGTTCTCACCGCCTCACCCGCTCCCACTGGCTCCCGGCTCTTCACCCTCAGCACCAGTCACCCGCAACATCTCCACCTGGGCGCTGTAAGGGCATCTCACCGTCCGGAGGCCGGAATTCCAGCAGAAGAGTGCTGAGCCCGCCCCCGCCCCCGCCCCCGCCCCTCCATTCTGGGTCTTCCCCACTGCTCATCCCTCCCAGGCCTCCCTGACCCTCCCTATCCAAAGAACATCCAACTTTCCCTCAACCCTCTTCTCTTACTCTGCTTTATGACCCTTTCAGAGCATTTCACTACTAGGCTTACGTGTGTGAGTGTATATTTGATAATGATCGTTTTTGTTGGCTGTAAATTCCATGAGGGCAGGGACTTGGCCTCTCGCGGTCCCCATTCCCCAGAACCTAAAACACTACGCATACAGCACAGGGACTCAGGCATTGCTTGTTCCTTGAATGAATGACTCCACAAACCTCCTCATCCTCTCCTGCCCCCAGGTCGAGTGAATGGCGCCACCCCATAAGCAGAAACCTGCTGTTGCCCTTGGTTTTTCCCTGTTCTTCCTCTCACCCAAATCCATGTTACCAGGTGCTACAAATCCCCCCTGAACGGTTACTGAATCAGCCTACGTCTCCATTCACGTGGCCCTTACCTAGCTCAGGGAACCTCCCTCCCTCTCCTGCACCAGCCCCTTCTCTCCACCCACCCACCCCACGGCCCCCCAGTCCATTCTCTACTCTCCTGCCAAACAGCAGGTTTCCCCTGAGGTGCACGTAAGCCACAGGAAGCAGGCCTTCGTGCTGCCTTCAGGACCTTCGCCTAGGCCTTCCCCTCCCACCCCTTGGTCTGACACCCTCTGGGCTCATCTTAGGCACCTGTCCCTCCCGAAGTATTCCTCCTGTCTTAGGCTGTGACAGCATTTATCACGCTGGACTGTCGCTGCCCAGAGGACCGCCCTGTGTCCCCGCGCAGTCTGCAGGCTGGAAATACCGTGGCCAACACACCGCTCAGAATTACTAGAAATTGACCTTCCCTCTCTGAGCATGTTGCCTTATCTGTAAAACGAGATACCGATAGTCTGTGATTATGGTGGGGATTGAATAAGATTTTTTAAAGCAGCAGGTACAGCCTACGCTGAGTGCAAAATGAAACGGGAGCTTTAAAAAAGAACTTCTGAGAGCTGCAGCCGTTCCTTGCAAACTGCAGGACACGGACCCGGCCCACGACCGCAGTCTGTGTAGTATTTTTCAGGCCGCACTGAACACGGGACCTGCAGGCGGCGGAGCGGACTGTGTTCACGGAACAGAACCTAGAACTGGGGCGACGGGCTGAGGCCCAGCGGTGACAGGCCGCTCCTAGCGGCTCCCGGGCGCCCAGCGCCCGGAGCTGCACCGGGGTGCCGGGTACCATGGTTCCGGGGTGCGGAGGTTCCGGGGTCTCCTGGTCCCGGATTCCCGCGGTCCAAAGTGCCGGAACGCGACCCAAAGCCGGCCCTGACCGGCGGCCCTCGCGCTGCCGGCCCCGCCCCCGGCTGAGACGCTCCGTCAAAGCCCATTGGTCGGCGGCCTGTGCGCCCTGCTCACGTGATGCGCCACGGGACGCTGCACGTGACGCGACCCGGAAGCCGGCGTTGCTGCGGGCTTTTCTCCCGGAGTCGCCAGCGTGCGGAGTGTGAGGGCTGCTCTCCGGACTGCGGCGGCGGCGGCGGCGGCGGCGGCGGCGGCGGCGGCGGCAGCAGGATGTTCACGACGGGGGCGGAGAGTCTGCTCCTCCAGGCCAGGTGCGCCCGAGCTTTTCCCTTCGGTCACTTGGTGGTGGGTCTCAGAGCCGGGCCCGCGCGCGGCGACTCGAAGGAGCCCCCTTTGAACCCACTTTAGAGACTGAGGTCGGGGAGGCCACGCGGCCAGGCACGGGGTGAGGAGGTCCGAGGAGGGTCGAGCTGGTCCCCGGAGGAGGCGGCTCCTGAGAGCGCTCTGAAGGATGAGTGGAAATGAAGTGGGGTGGGACCCTGCTGATGGTTTGGCCGAAGGCTTGGCGGGTGCGGACCCCACGTCTGGCAGGAAGTGGGGTCCAGAGCTGTCAGTTGCTTCAGGGTCAAGAGAGCTGCAAAGACGCTGGAGAGCCTGTTTGATTGAGCCATGGCGAGCCCTGTGCAAAGCCCATGAGTTCGATACCTTGCGAGGGCTTTGGGGAGGTATGGAGGATTTTGTTATATAGAAAGATCCGCTCTCTTGTGGATGCATTGGATGTATTGAGAAATTACCCAGCGTCTTAGGACCCCGAGCTGGGTCTGGACTCTCACTAAGTCGGTAGCCCTTTCCTCACCAACTAGCCACTCATGGGAGAAAGCAGATGTAAGCTCGGACTCAAACCCCATAGTCTATCAGACAGTGTAAGACTTGATGCTACTTTAAGAGAAGAAAATGCGGCCAGAACCATGGTTTTAAAAAAAAAAAAAAAAAAAAAAAAAAACTGGATTCGGAGCTGGACCAGTTAGTTGGTGGGAAAGATTAGGCTGGTTGAGGCTCCTCTGATCTTAGGGAAGCAAGATCTTGAATGCATATTAGTTTCTGAAGGCTGTAAACAGGGTTAAACGTTTGATATGGCTAGAATAACCCTTGAAAGTCTGTAAAGCAAGTGTTTTGAGGATTTGTAGCACTGTCTCCCCACCAAGTCCAAAAAAGTCTGTATTTCTTTTAATCTTGGACGGATATTCCAATATTCAAGTTCCAGTATTCCAATTCAAGTTCACTTGAATTTACGAGAGCTGTATTAAAGAAAAATAGATATCTTTTTTCAAAAATTGAAGTATAGTTGATTTACAGTATTTGTTTCAGGTGTACAACATAGTGATTCAATATTTTTATATATTATACTCCACTTAAAATTATTCTAAAATATTGGCTATATTCCCTGTGCTATACAATATATCTGTAGCTTGTTTAATACATAGTTTGTACCTTTTAAACCCCTACGCCTATCTTGCCCCTCCCCAATTCCCACTCTCCACTGATAACCACTAGTATGTGCTCTATAAGTCTGTTTCTGTTTTGTTGTATTCATTAATTCCATTTTTTAGATTCTGCATTATAAATGATAACATACAGTATTTGTCTTTCTCTGTCTGACTCATTTCACTACGCATAGTATTGTCCAGGTTCATCCATGCTGTTGCAAATGGCAGAATTTCACTTTTTTTTTTTATGGCTGAGTAATATTTCATTGTATGTGTATATCTATATATAATCACGTCTTCTTTATCCATTCATCTGTTGATGGACACTTAGGTTGCTTCCATATCTTGGCTATTGTAAATAATGCTGTGAATATTGGGGTGCATGTACCTTTTCAAATTAGTGTTTTTGTTTTCTTAGGTTATGTACCTGGGATTGGAGTTGCTGGATGGCATGGTAGTTTAATTTTTAGTGTTCTGAGGAACTTCACAGTTTTCCATAGTGACTGCACCAATTTACGTTCCCACCAGCAGTGAACTAGGGTTGTCTTTTCTCCACATTCTCACTGACATTTGTTATTGTGGTCTTTTTGATGATAGCCATTCTGACAGGTGTGAGGTGTTATCTCACTGTGGCTTTGATTTGTATTTCTCTGACAGTTAGCTGTGTTGAGCATCTCTTAATGTGCCTATTGGCCATCTGTATGTCTTCTCTGGAAAAATGTCTATTCAGGTCTTATGCCCATTTTTTAATTGAGTTTTTTTTTATATTGAGTTGTGTGAGCTGTTTATATATTTTGGATATTAATCCCTTATCAGTCATATCACTTGAAAAAATTTTCTCCCATTCGGTAGGGTTCCTTTGCTATGCAAAAGCTTTTAAGTTTAATTAGGTCCTATTTGTTTATTTTTGCTTTTGCTTCCTTTGCCTTAGGAGACAGATCCAAAAAAAAATATTGCCGTGATTTATGTCAAAGAGTGTTCTGCCTGTGTTTTCTTCTAGGAGTTTTATGGTTTCCGATCTTACATCTAGGTCTTTAATCCATTTTGAGTTTACTTTTATATGATGTTAGAGAATGTTCCAATTTCTTTCTTTTACATGTAGCTGTCCAGTTTTACCAGCACCACTTATTGAAGAGACTGTCTTTTCCTCATTGTGTGTGTGTGTATGTATGTATTCTTGCCTCCTTTGTCATAAATTAATTGACTGTAAGTGTGTGGGTTTATTTCTGGGCTCTCTTTTCTGTCCCATTGATCTATGTGTGTGTTTTTGTGCCAGTACCATACTGTTTTGATTACTGTAGTTTTGTAGTAGAGTATAGTCTGAAATCAGGGAACATGATACCTCTCTCCAGCTTTGTCCTTTTTTTTCAAGATTGCTTTGGCTATTCATGGTCTTTTGTAGTTCCATGTAAATTTTAGGATTATTTGTTCTAGTTCTGTGAAAAATGTCATGGGTATTTTGATAGGGATTGCATTAAATCTGTAGATTGCTTTGGGTAGTATGGAGATTTTAACAATATTAATTCTTCCAATTCATGGACATAGGATATCTTTCCATTTCTTTGTATCATCTTCAGTTTCCTCTATCAGTGATTTATAGTTTTCAGAGTATAGGTCTTTCACCTCTTATGTTAAGCTTATTCCTAGGTATATTTTATTCTTTTTGACATGATTTTAACAGGATTGTTTTCTTGCTTTCTCTTTCTGATAGTTCTTTACTAACATATAGAAAAACAACAGGTTTCTGAATATTTATCTTGTATCCTGCAACTTTACCGAATTTATTTATTCTAATAGTTTTCTGGTGGAAACTTTAGGGTTTTCTATATATGGTATCATGTCATCTGCAAATAGTGACAGTTTTACTTCCCTTCCAAGTTTTATGCCTTTTATTTTTCTAGTCTGATTGCTGTGGCTAGGACTTCCAATAGTGTGTTAAATAGAAGTGGTGAGAGTGGGCATCCTTGTCTTGTTCCTGATATTAGAGGAAAAGCTTTTAGCTTTTCACTGTTGAGTATGATGTTAGCTGTGGGTTTGTCATAAATGGCCTTTATTATGTTGAGGGATGTTCCCTCTATACCAACTTTGATGAGAATTTTTATCATGAATGGATGTTGAACTTTGTCAAATTCTTTCTCTGCATATGTTGAGATGATCATGTGAATTTTATCCTTTCTTTTGTTAATGTGGTGTCTTAACACTGATTGATTCACAGATATTGAACCATCCTTGTGACCCTGGAATAAATCCCACTTGATCATGGTGTATGATTTTTTTTTTTTTTTTTTTTGACTGTGCTGAACGGCTTGCAGGATCTTAGTTCCCTGACCAGGGATTGAGCCCTCGCCCTCAGCAGTGAAAATGCAAAGTCCTAACAACTGGACCTCCAGGGAATTACCTATGATCTTTTTTTTTTATTGTTGAATTTGGTTTGCTAATGTTCTGTTGAGGATTTTTGCGTCTATATTCATCAAATATATTGGCCTGTAATTTTCTTTTTTTTGTAGTGTCTTTGTCTTGTTTTGGTATCAAGGTAATTGTGGCCTCATAGAATGAATTTGGGAGTGTTCTGTCCTCTTCAATTATTTGGAATAGTTTGAAAAGGATGGGTATTATCTCTTCTTTATATGTCTGGTAGAATTCCCTCGTGAAGCTGTCCAGTCCTGGACTTTTGTTCACTGGGAGTTTTGTTTTTTGGTTTTTTTATAAATTTATTTATTTATTTTTGGCTGAGTTGGGTCTTCATCGCTGTGCGCGGGCTCTCTCTAGTTGCGGTGAGCGGGGGCTACACTTCGTTGTGGTGTGCGGGCTTCTCATTGTGGTGGCTTCTCTTGCTGCAGAGCACGGGCTCTAGGCGCGCGGGCTTCAGTAGTTGTGGCTCTCAGGCTCCAGAGTGCAGGCTCAGCAGTTGTGACACATGGGCTTAGTTGCTCCGCGGCATGTGGGATCTTCCCGGACCAGGGCTTGAACCTGTGTCCCCTGCATTGTCAGGCGGATTCTTAACCACTGTGCCACCAGGGAAGCCCAGGGAGATTTTTTAATTACTAATTCAATTTCACTACTAGTGATAGGTCTGTTCAGGTTGTCTATTTCTTCTTGATTCAGTCTTGGACTTGTATGTCTCTAGAAATGTAGCAGTTTCTTCTGGATTGTCAAATTTGTTGGCATATAACTGTTGGTAGTATTTTCTTATGGTTTTTTGTATCTCTGCGATATCAGTTTTAATTTCTCCTCTTTCGTATCTTATTTTATTTGGATCCTCTTTTTTTTATTGATCAGCCTGACTAAAGGCTTACCAATTTTATATTTTTAAAAAACAGCTCTCGGGGACTTCCCTGGTGGCGCAGTGGTTAAGAGTCCTCCTGCCAATGCAGGGGACACAGGTTCGAGCCCTGGTCCGGGAAGATCCCACATGCCACGGAGCAACTAAGCCCGTGTGCCACTACTGAGCCTGCGCTCTAGAGCCCACAAGCCACAACTACTGAGCCCGCATGCCACAACTACTGAAGCCCGTGCACCTAGAGCCTGTGCTCCGCAACAAGAGAAGCCACCGCAATGAGAAGCCCGCACACCACCACGAAGAGTAGCCCCGGCTCACAGCAGCTGGAGAAAGCCCGCATGCAGCAGTGAAGACCCAACACAGCCAAAAATAAATAAATAAAAATTTAAAAAAACAAACAAATAAACAAACAAACCAGCTCTTGTGGTTTCATTGGTCTTTTCTATTGTTTTTTTTTTTTTTTGGTCTCTATTTTGTTTCTTCTCTGATCTTTATTATTTCCTTCCTTCTGCTGACTTTGGGCTTTGTTTCTTCTTCTTTTTCTAATTCCTTTAGATGGTAGGTAGTTAGGATGTTTGAGATTTTTCTTGTTTCTTGAGGTACGCCTGTATTGCTATAAACTTCCCTCTTAGAATTTTTTTTGCTGCATCCCATAGATTTGGGAATGTGGTGGTTTTTTTTTTAATAACTTTTTATTTATTTATTTTTATTTATTTATTTTTGGCTGTGTTGGGTCTTCGTTTCTGTGCGAGGGCTTTCTCTAGTTGCGGCGAGTGGGGGCCAGCCACTCTTCATTGTGGTGCGCGGGCCTCTCACTATCGCGGCCTCTCTTGTTGCAGAGCACAGGCTCCAGACGTGCAGGCTCAGTAGTTGTGGCTCACGGGCCCAGTTGCTCCGTGGCATGTGGGATCTTCCCAGACCAGGGCTCGAACCCGTGTCCCCTGCATTGGCAGGCAGATTCTCAACCACTGCGCCACCAGGGAAGCCTGGGAATGTGTTTTTATTTTCATTTGTCTTGAGGTATTTTTATTTCCTCTTTGATTTCTTTTATTGACCCATTGGTTTTTAGTACCATGTTGTTGAGTCTCTACATGTTTGTGTTTACCCCATTTTTCTTCCTGTAATTGATTTCTAGTTTCGTATAGTTGTGGTCAGAAAAAATGCTGGGTATAATTTCTATTCTCTTAAATTTGTTGAGACTTGTTTTGTGGTCTAGCATGTGATCTATCCTGGAGAACATTCCATGTGCACTTAAAAAGAATGTGTATTCTGCTGTTTTTGGATGCAATGTCCTGTAGATACTGATGCCCAGTTGAATTGAGTCCAACTGGTCTAATGTGTCATTTAAGACTACTGTTTCCTTACTGACTTTATGTCTGGGTGATCTGTCCATTGATGTAAGTGGGGTGTTAAAGTCCCCTATTATCTTTATCATTACATAATGCCCTTCTTTGGCTTTTGTTACAGACTTTGTTTTAAAGTCTACTTTGTCTAATATGAGTATTGCTGCCCCAGCTTTCTTGTTTCTATTTACATGAAGTATCTTTTCCCATCCCCTTGCTTTCAGTCTGTGTGTGTCTTTAGTTCTGAAGTGATTCTCTTTTAAGCAGCATATAGATGGGTCTTGTTTTATTATCCAATCAGTCACCTTATGTCTTTTTTATTTTTTTTATTTTTTTTGAGAGAACTGGGTGGGATTTTTATTTTTTAACTTTTTTTTACATGGATCATCATAGCATCTTTATTTATTTATTTTTTTCACATCTTTATTGGAGTATAATTGCTTTACAATGGTGTGTTAGTTTCTGCTTTATAACAAAGTGAATCAGTTATACATATACATATGTTCCCATATCTCTTCCCTCTTACCTTATGTCTTTTGATTGGAGTGTTTAGTCCATTGATATTTAAGGTGACTATTGATGGGTATGTACTTATTGCCATGTTGTTGCTTGTTTTCTAGTCGGTTTTTATAGTTCTTCTCCGTTCTTCTTTTTCTTTCTTACCTTGAGGGTTTGTTTTTTGTTTTGTTTTTTTCACATCTTTATTGGAGTATAATTGCTTCACAGTGTTGTGTCTGTGTACAACAAAGTGAATCAACCATGTGTATACATATATCCCCATATCCCTTCCCTCTTGAGCCTCCCTCCCACCCTCCCTATCCCACCCCTCTAGGTGGTCACAAAGCATCGAGTTGATCTCCCTGTTCTATTCAGCAGCTTCCCACTAGCCATTCATTTTACATTTGGTACTGTATATATGTCAGTGTTACTCTCTCACTTCATCCCAGTTTCCCCTTCCCCACAATGTCCTCAAGTCCGTTCCGTACATCTGCGTTTTTATTCCTGCCCTGCCACTAGGTTCATCATTAGTGCTTTTTTAGTTTCCACATATATGCGTTAGCATATGGTATTTGTTTTTCTCTTTCTGACTTACTTCACTCTGTATGACAGACTCTGGGTCCATCCACCTCACTACAAATAACTCAATTTCGTTTCTTTTTATGGCTGAGTAATATTCCATTGTATGTATGTGCCACATCTTCTTTATCCATTCATCTCTCGATGGACACCTAGGTTGCTTCCATGTCCTGGCTATTGTAAACAGAGCTGCAATGAACATTTTGGTACATGACTCTTTGAATTATGGTTTTCTCAGGGTATATGCCCAGTAGTGGGATTGCTGGGTCATATGGTAATTCTGTTTTAGTTTTTTAAGGAACCGCCATACTGTTCTCCATAGTGGCTGTATCAATTTACATTCCCACCAACTGTGCAGGAGGGTTCCCTTTTCTCCACACCCTCTCCAGCATTTATTGTTTCTAGATTTTTGATCATGGCCATTCTGACCAGTGTGAGGTGATACCTCATTGTGGTTTTGATTTGCATTTCTCTAATGATTAGTGATGTTGAGCATCCTTTTACGTATTTGTTGGCCATCTGTATGTCTTCTTTGGAAAAATGTCTATTTAGGTCTTCTGCCCATTTTTGGATTGGGTTTGTTTTTTTTATATTGAGCTGCATGAGCTGCTTGTATATTTTGGAGATTAATCCTTTGTCAGTTGCTTCATTTGCAAATATTTTCTCCTATTCTGAGGGTTGCCTTTTTGTCTTGTTTATGGTTTCCTTTGCTGTGCAAAAGCTTTTATGTTTCATTAGGTCCCATTTGTTTATTTTTGTTTTTATTTCCATTATTCTAGGAGGTGGGTGAGAAAGGATATTGCTGTGATTTATGTCATAGGGTGTCCTGCCTATGTTTTCCTCTGAGAGTTTTATAGTGTCTGGCCTTACGTTTAGGTCTTTAATCCATTTTGAGTTTATTTTTGTGTATGGTGTTTGTTAGGGAGTGTTCTAATTTCATTCTTTTATATGTAGCTGTCCAGTTTTCCCAGCACCACTTATTGAAGAGGCTGTTTTTTCTCCTCTGTATATTCTTGCCTCCCTTGTCAAAGATAAGGTGACCATATGTGTGTGGGTTTATCTCTGGGCTTTCTATCCTGTTCTACTGATCCGTATTTCTGTTTTTGTGCCAGTACCATACTGTCTTGATTACTGTAGCTTTGTAGTATAGTCTGAAGTCAGCGAGTCTGATTCCTCCAGCTCCGTTTTTCTTTCTCAAGATTGCTTTGGGTATTTGGGGTCTTTTGTGTTTCCATACAAATTGTAAAATTTCTTGTTCTAGTTCTGTGAAAAATCCCATTGGTAACTTGACAGGGATTGAGTTGAACCTGTAGATTGCTTTGGGTAGTAGAGTCATTTTCACAATATCGAGTTTGATTTGTGGTTACCATGGGGTTCATATATGGTGACCTTTGTACTAGTTTATTTAATTAGTTGACCCACAGCCTTTACTATATATTTGCCTTTACTGGTGGGACTTTTTCTTTTTCTGTAAATTCTTGTTCTAGCCTTTTCCACATAAAGGAGATCCTTTAACTCTTAGGGTCAGTGTAGTACTGATGAACTCTTTTAGTTTTTTGCTTGTCTGAGAAGTTCTTTCTCTCTCCTTTAATTCTGAATGATAACATTGCTGGGTAGAGTATCCTAGATTGTAGGTTTTTCCTTTCAGCCCTTTAAATATATCTCACGACACTCCCTTCTGCTCTGAAAAGTTTCTGCAGAAAAATCCACTGATAGCCTGATCGGGGTTCCCTTGTATGTGATTGTTTTTCTCTTGCTGCCTTTAGAATTCCCTTTTTAACTTTTGCCATTTTTAAATTATGGTATGTCTTGGCATGGGTCTCTTTGGGTTCATCTTGTTTGGGGCTCTCTTTGCTTCCTGTACCTGGATATCTGTTTCCTTCTTTAGGCACAGGAAGTTTTCAGTCATAATTTCATCAAATACATTTTTGACTCTTTTCTTCTCCTGCTGGGACCCTTATATGTGAATGTTAGTACACGTGACGATGCCCCAGAGATGTCTTAAACTGTCCTCATTTTTTTTAATGTGTTTTTTCTTTTTTTAGTTTATTTTTTATTTATTTATTTTTGGTTGTGTTGGGTCTTCGTTGCTGCACGCGGGCTTTCTCTAGTTGCGGCGAGCGGGGTCTACTCTTTGTTGTGGTGCGCGGGCTTCTCATTGCGGTGGCTTCTCTTGTTGCGGAGCACGGGCCCTAGGCACGTGGACTTCAGTAGTTGTGGCACACAGGCTCAGTAGTTGTGGCTCGCGGGCTCTAGAGCGCAGGCTCAGTAATTGTGGCGCACAGGCTTAGTTGCTCTGTGGCGTGTGGGACCTTCCTGGACCAGGGCTCGAACCCGTGTCCCCTGCATTGGCAGGCGGATTCTTAACCACTGCACCACCAGGAAAGCCCTAATGTGTTTTTCTTTTTGCTGTCCTGATTGGATGATTTCCATTATTCTGTCTTCCAGATCACTTGTGTGTTCTTCTGTATCACCTAGTCTGCTATTAATTCCTTCCAGTATGTTTTTCATTTCAATCATTGTATTCTTCTGCTCCAATTATTTTTTTATATGTTCTAGTTCCTTGTTAAAATTCTCACTGTTTATCTATTCTTTTTTTTGTTTTTAATATCAAAGGTGAGAAATTGTAGGTAAGCATGGATTTAGTCTCATTGCTCTTTTTAAAAAAAAGTTTTATTTTGGCTGCGTTGGGTCTTTGTTGCTGTGTGCAGGCTTTCTCTAGTTGCGGCGAGCGGGGGCTACTCATCTTTGCAGCGCGTGGGCTTCTCATTGCAGTGGTTTCTCTTGTTGTGGAGCACAGGCTCTAGGCACGCGAACTTCAGTAGTTTTGGCAGGTGGGCTCAGTAGTTATGGTTCGTGGGCTCTAGAGCACAGGCTCAGTAGCTGTGGCACACAGGCTTAGTTGCTCCATGGCATGTGGGATCTTCCCGGACCAGGGCTCGAACCTGTGTCCCCTGCATTGGCAGGTGGACCCATTTATTTGTTTGTTTGTTTGTTTATTTAATTTTATTTATTTATTTATGGCTGCATTGGGTCTTCGTTGCTGCGCACAGGCTCTCTAGTTGCAGCGAGGGGAGCTACTCTTCGTTGCGGTGCACAGGCTTCTCTTTGCGGCGGCTTCTCTTGTGCAGCATGGGCTCTAGGCGCGTGGGCTTCAGTAGTTGTGGCACGCGGGCTCTAGAGCGCAGGCTCAGTAGTTGTGGCACACGGGCTTAGCTGCTCTGCTGCATGTGGGATCTTCCTGGACCAGGGCTCGAACCCGTATCCCCTGCACTGGCAGGCGGATTCTTAACCACTGCGCCACCAGGGAAGTCCCATGTTTATCTATTCTTTTCCCTAGTTCAAGTAGCATTCTTATTACTAATGCTTTCAACTGTTTATCCGGTAAATTATTTATCTCTGTTCCATTGGTTGTTTTTTTCTGTTTTTTTTTTTTTTCTTGATCTTTCATTTGAAACAAATTCCTCTGTCTTCTCATTTTGCTTGGCTTTTTCTGTCTCTGTGAAATTAGGTGAGTCACCTGTCGTGGTCTCGAAGGGGTGTCCTCGTGTGGGAGCGTCCCTGTACAGTATGCATGTGCCCACTGGCTTTGGTGGGGGAGCAGGAGCTGCAGTGAGCAGGGGTCACATCTTCTTCCAGGGTGTGCTGGCAGCTGTCGCCTCGGTAGGAGGTGTGGCTGGAGACGTAAAGGGGCTGGAGCCAGAGCCAGGTGCGAGCTGGAGCTTCTCGTCTGTTCAGTGGCCATCACTGCCCTATCAATCAGGGTGGGTCCCGATTTGCTGGAGCAGCTGTCCTGAGGGTCGGGTCCAAGCTGGTTCTGTTCCAAGTGTGCGCTCTCCCCGCTCCCAGCAGTGGCGTCTTTGCCCCCAAAGGGGAAGCAGTGCTGGAGCAAGAGGGGCTGGAGCAGGTGCTCAGCTCGGGCTGGGGCTGGGGCGCGTGCTGGGGTGATCACGGGAAACCAGCCAGAGCCCTGGGCAGTTTCAGTCTGCTTCCTCTGCCTTATTTCAGGAGTAAGCAAGCCTGCGCCCATGCTTCATGAATGGAGTCGAGGTTTCTTACAGCCCTGCTGTTAGTCCCACTGGTTTTCAAACCAGCCAAGGGAACTCATCTTCCTGGTGTCGGACCCTGAGGCTGGGACACCCAGTATGTGGTTCGAACCCCTTACCTCCCCAGTAAGGTCTCTGAGCCCGAGTACTCCCCTCCTCTTCTGTGTCCCCTACTAGGGGCACAAGTCCCAACCGATCGCTCCTCCTCCCCAAGTCCGTACGGATCTTTCTCACAGCCTTGGTTGCACGGGAGTGTTTCTGCCAGTCTCCAGTTTGTTTTCAGTGTGGACGTATTTTTTATGTGTTTGTGGTGGGAGGTGAGCTCTGCGTCCTACTCTGCCATCTTGATCTCCTCTCCCTGAAAACAGATTATCTTTAAATGCTAGCATCTCACTCAGCATGCGACATGCTTAGCCTAGAGTTCTTGCCAGGGGACACGTAAGAACTGAGACCCACTCAGAACACCCAGCTCATCTTCTATTCAAGGTCATAAATGTATAGGCTGAAAGGCAGGAGGAATAGCCCTCACTATTTAATTCCTATTTCTCTGTCTTTCTGTCTCTGGTGGGTGGGAATTCCTCTCTGTTGGGATTTGAGGAAAGTTAATAACTATCAGTTGAGTCTTACTAGTTTTCACTATTTTTCTTTAATTAAGCCGGTGATTTTTGGTGGCACTTTAAAACAAATTACTAAAGTTTGGGAGTTAGGATTTGGAGTAAATTTTAGTTTCTCTCTGTATTTTTCAGAGATGGAAAGCAAGGCTGGGGAAGGTTATCAGAAGCATGACTTGTGAACTGCAGAATAGGTGAAGAAAGTGGGACTTGGGTAAGGGGTGGGGGAGCAGCAAGGCCAGGGGGGCTTTCCTGAAGGACAAGACAACTAAACAGAAGCTCAGAGTGTGTGACGCGTCAGCCAGCGAGGGAAGCAGTCAAGAGCGTTTCAGGCAGAGGGTCCGTGCCAGGGGCGGAAGCAGGAGAAACAGGACGAGACGGCCTTGTGAGCGTTGCTAGCACCTGGGAGTTCGGGTCTGAAAGCAGTGGGGAGCTACTGAAGGGTGTAGGCAGACTGCCTTTTAGAAAGAATCCTGCGATTTGGAGAATACATTGGAAGGGACTAATCTGGGGTACGGGTGAGGGGCACCACCGTTCTGGGAAAGAGTTTCAGTTATAATTGCGAGACGGGCTGGCAGCTTCTCCGTTAGTCGTCACCCCGGTGAGAAGCAGACCTGGACCCGGCCTCTCAACTCTGTCTCCTCCTCCTCGTCCTACATGCGCCTTTGCTTGTGTTTGTAGGTGGCTGAATCCCACTCTGGCTGGCTTAAGTGAAAAAATGGAAACGGGGGTGGGAGGCGAGGCGTGGTGGGGAAGCCATTGGGATTTGTCTGCCAGCCTTCAGGTAAGAACAGGAAACCCAAGCCGCCGCCCGGGACCCCCAGCCCACGTGGTTCTCGGACCTTCTCCTCAGCCCCACAGCCTGGGGATGTGCCGTCTCTCTCAGGTCAGAATTTCAGACCCCGAGCTCGAGCAGAGTGGACTTGGTGGTCTTCAGTCATGGCTTTTGGGGGCGGGGACACGCGGCGGGGGCCCAGCTGTGTAGGGAGCCCTGCCAAGAGCCCCCCAGAAGCTCCCAGCGCGGTGACTTGTGGCCATGTTGCTTTTTCTTGCCTTTTGGGCTGGAGTAAGCCCAGAACCAGGCTTCCGTTCTGAGACTTGGTTCAGCATCTTACCTGTTATAAATGCTCAATAGATAAATTTTTAAATTAAGTATTAATGTGTCATAATATTTGACCTTTCATTTTTAATTGTTGTTCCCAGAAGTTAAAGGTTCACTGAAGGAATCTTTTGAAAAGCAACTGGTTTCAGACTAAATCCCCCTTACTTTTGACTCCTAAACCAATCGGTTTGTGTTTCTGGTCCTGGAATAACAATCTGAATGCGTGGAGGTTTGCTGTAGTAACTGCTAGAGTGAGGGTCCCCCGCCTGGCCGGTGGGGGGGCCAAGGACCCAGGTCAGGTACCCGGTCAGCGGGTTCGTCACAAGAGGCCTGGTGCTGCTGGAACTGCCTTCCTCCACGACACCTGGGTTGTCCTCTGCTCAGCAGGGACGGTCCCCAGCCCGAGAGCCGTCCTGTCACAGCTCAGGGCGGCGTTTCCGGGTCCCTTGTTGCCGGGTTGCCGACGCTGTCGTCTTTGTTTAGGGAGATCAGGGACGAGGAGCTGGGGAAGCTCTGTACCCGGGTCTGTGCGCTGCTGCGGAAGGAGGACTGGGGTCCCGACGCCCTGGACGCCCTGCGGAGGCTCTTCCTCATCGTCTCGGCCACAAAATACAGCAGGAGGTGCGCGCACGTGTCCCTGGGGCATGGCGGGGCAGGGGGGCGCTGCCTGCCCCGGCCCATCCCCGAGGGGTGACGCGCCCCCTCCCCCCAGGCTGGAGAAGCCTTGCGTGGCGCTGCTGCAGACCACCCTCTGCTCGCCCACCTGCCCCGAGCAGCTCCAGCTCCTCTGCGCCGCTGTCCTGAGAGAGATGTCACCCTCCGACAGCCTGAGCCTCTCCTGCGACCACATCCAGAACACGCGGCAGCTGGGCCTCGTGGCCTCTGTGCTCTTGGCCCAGGTAACGTGACTGCCGCCACCCTGCCCTTGGTGGCCCTGGGGCCTCAGTGAACCAGCGGGCCACGTGCTCCCCGTGGGGCGGGCGGGCTCGGCTGGGCCCCTGTCACCCAGCAGCCCTCGGCGCTGCCTGGGCGCCTCCCCCCTCCGCCCCCATTCCACGTGGGGGGATGAGCCAGGGCTGTGAGGCTGATTCAGGCCGCAGGGCCGGGGCTGCCCTTGTGACGTTCCGGACGCCTGACCCGGGTGGCGTTTGTGACGCACAGGAACATGTTCTGCTGTGGGGTTTGCAGGGTGACCAGCAGCAGGTCAGGAGCTTGGGCCAGCGCGTCCTCAAGGTCCTGGAGAGCCGGCAGCCCGAGGGGCCCAGCCTGAGGCACCTCCTCCCTGTCGTGTCCAAGGTCACCAGCCTGGCCCCGGACGCCCTCCACGAAGGTCTGCACACACCCCGCCACCGGGGGCGAGGGGCCGCTGGGGCTGCTGCCGGTTCCTAGGAAGACCTGCGGCAGCCCAGGCAGCCCGAGCCTGCGGGACTTAACTCGGTTCCTACGGTGTCGCCCCCGCCCTGCACAGAGCAGACCAGGGCGCTCAGCAAGCGGCTGGGGGACTGGCTCCGCTACGCCAGCGTCCAGCAGGGGGTCGCCCACTCCTCCGGGGGCTTCTTCTCCACGCCCAGAGCCCGGCAGGTGAGGCTGGGGGACTCGGGGCTCCCTGTCCCCGGGCCGCCTCAGCCGGCCTGGCCTTCAGGCTGCCGCCCATGCCTCCTCCCCGGTTCCAGAACGAGCGCTCTCTCCTCGCTCCACTCGGGCATGCGGGGGCGCTTTGGGTCACAGCCCCGAGCCTGTGACGCGCTCTGTGGGTTGAGGCCCGGAATATGCGGGCAGGGATCGCATTTGACCGAGGGCCGTGTTTTCAGCTCAAGTGCCTGCATTCATGCACCCTGGGGGGGGGGGGGGCAGGGTGCCCGTGGTCCCGGAGGAGCGTGGACGGCCAGGGCAGTGGCTCGCGCCCCAGGCCGCGTGTTCTCGGCCCTTCCCGGGCCCCGCAGCGCCGGCTGACGTTCCTTGCCTCCTGCAGCTGGGCCCTGTCACCGAGGTGGACGGGGCAGTGGCCACGGACTTCTTCACCGTGCTGTCCACGGGCCAGCGCTTCACGGAGGACCAGTGGCTGAACGTGCAGGCCTTCTCCATGCTGCGGGCCTGGCTGCTGGACAGCGAGCCTGGGGGCTCCGGTGCCCCGGATGCAGGTAGGACGCAGGCAGGACGTGGTGGGCCCCTGGGCGACATTGGCTGAGCCCCGTGGTCTCCAGAAGGCCTTTCCCAGACGTGCTGAGAAGCCAGGTGTCGACAGGACCGTTCAGACAGCTTCTCCCAACTCCTCCTCTGCAAGCCCACTAGCCGTTAGACAGTCCGGGCTCATCCACACCACCGTGTCCCGTTGGGGTGGCAGCAGGCGGGACAGGGCGCAGCAGCCCTCCTCGCGCCCTGCGGATGGCCCTGCTCTGTCCTGCTGAGCCCTCGTTCTCCCTTCCAGACGACAAGTCGGAGCTGGAAGGCTCCACCCGGTCCGTGCTCTCGGCCACGTCCACCGCCAGCCACCTGCTGCCGCCCCAGGAGTGGCTGCGGGAGAAGGCCTTCGAGTACTGCCAGCGCCTGCTCGAGCAGAGTAACCGGCGTGAGTCCCGGGGCCACCCTGCCCGTCCGCGGCCCACGGCGCTCGGTCCCCACCTCGCGTCTGCGCTGGGGTCGCTCCCAGCTCTGGGCTGCCCGGCCTCTCCTTGAGCTTCCAGAACACAGGGCACCTTCTTGTTCGGCTGTTCTGATGGGGACGCAGAGACCAGGTGGCTTTCTTCCCTCCCCCAGGAGCCCTGAGGAAGGCAGACTCAGACCTGCAGAAAGCAGTGAGTGCCCGGCGGGCGGGCGGGCGGGCGCGCGCTCGTTCGCTTGCTCAGCTCCATCTGAGCTGCCTCCTCGGGTCCCCGCAGTGTCTGGTGGAGGCCGTGCTGGTGCTGGACGTGCTCTGCCGGCAGGACCCCTCCTTCCTGTACCGCACCCTCTCCTGCCTGAAGGCCCTGCACACGCGCCTGCGTGGGGACCCAGCCTGGGTGCGGGCGCTGCTGCCCGTGGCCCAGTTCTTCCTGCACCACGGTGAGCCTCCGCCCTCCCGCGGGAGCGGGCCCGCGCGCGGGGCGGGCGGCTTTCCCCTGCACGCTGCTCCCCTCCCTTCGTCCGTAGAGCAGCACTGCTCTGGTGAGCGGTGAGCACTTCGATGGTGGGAACTTTTAAATGGATTTAAGTAGCAAATGAAAACGTTACCAACTCTGTGTTGATCGTGAACACTCTTTGCCACGAGAGTTTCCTGGAAGGTGCCGTGAAACCAGCCCCTTCCAAGGAACGATCCCCGTCAGCGTAACCAGAGGGTGGGTCTGTGGCCAGAGACACCTGGGAAGAGCCGGATCCGGCTCAGCTGCCTCTTCTCGTGCTTGTGAAGGGCGGACACGTCTGCCTTTGGTGTCCCGCAGACACGTGTGGCCCTGGAGGCTTGGCCCGAGGCTCGGGGGGCCCCCGCCAGCACCCGAGGCCTTCTGCCCTGACGGAGCCCGCTGCCTTTCAGGGGAGGCGGCCGCAGTGGACGCAGAAGCCGTCTACCAGCACCTCTTCACCAGGATCCCCGCTGAACATTTCCACAGCCCGATGCTGGCCTTCGAGTTCGTCCAGTTCTGCAGGGACAGCCTGCCTCTGTTCGGCAGAAACCTTGGCGTTCTCAGGACAAGCTTCCCCAACCTCTTCAAGGCACGCTCGGTCATCCATGAGCCAGAGCAGGGGCTTGGGGGCCTGGGGTGTGCAGGGCCCCTGGGGCAGTGTCCTGGCATGGGCTGAGGGGGGTGGGGCGCCCGTGCCTGTGCCCTCGGGAAGGCGAGGTCGGGCCTGGCTAGGTGGTTGAGCTCGCAGGATTGGTTCAGGTTAGCATCTCTTCACTGGGGGGCGTTGCCGGGTGTGTTCAGCCATTTGGCACCTTTGTCTTTGATGGGTTTTGGGTTTTTTTTATATGTATTTGGCTGCGTTGGGTCTTCGTTGCTGCGCGCGGACTTTCTCTAGTTGCGGCGAGCAGGGGCTGTTCTTTGTTGGGGTGCGCGGGCTTCTCATTGCGGTGGCTTCTCGTTGCGGAGCACAGCTCTAGGCATGTGGGCTTCGGTAGTTGTGGCACGCGGGCTCAGTAGTTGTGGTTCACAGGCTCTAAGTGCTGGCTCAGTAGTTGTGGCACGTAGGCTTAGTTGCTCCACGGCATGTGGGATCTTCCCAGACCAGGGCTCGAACCTGTGTCCCCTGCACTGGCAGGCGGATTCTCAACCACTGCGCCACCAGGGAAGCCCTGATGTGTCTTTTGTGATTGGCGTGTCACTGCGTGGCGTTTCTAAAATCAGAGACTTAGTTCTTCTTTAATCAGGAAAATAAACGATGATAAATAGAAAGTGATTTGATGGTTGGTACAAAAGTGAGCGCAGAAGCAAAAAGAATAGGGGGGAAGAAAGTTGAAGGGCATATTTTCCAACTCGTGGGTCACAATGAAAGAGGAGGAGGTGGCAGGGCTGGCGTCACGCCCTCCGGGCGCCCGCTTGAGCTGCCCTGCTTGTCCCCGCAGTTCCTGGCTTGGAACAGCCCGCCCCTCACCTCCGACTTTGTGGCGCTCCTCCCGTCCCTGGTCGATGCAGGGACGGCCGTGGAGATGCTTCACCTGCTGCTGGACCTGCCTTGTCTGACCGCAGCCTTGGACCTGCAGCTCAGGTGGGCCCCTGTTCTGACCGCGTCTGCCCTGTCCCCGCCCCTCCTTGCCCCCGGCCGCTCCTGCTCTCTCCCAAGCAGAGCGTCTCTCTGCACCTCTTCGCCGCCCCCTGACGGCAGCCCCGGAGCCCAGCCTGTCTTTCACTCAGCCGTGCAGCCTCCCAGGCGCCCGGCCCCCAGGCCTTTTCGGGTCATCCTGCAGCTCCTGGCTGGGTCAGGGCACCGTGATGTTACGGTGACGTCCACTCTAGTCTCTCCCTGGCCAGTGGGTACCGCGAGGGCAGGGGTCGAGTCCAGCTTCGGCTGGCCTGGGCCAGAGCCCACATCCGAGCCCAGCCTCGGGAGTCTCTCTGCTCACAGGTCGCTGCAGGCCGCATCCGAGAGGCCGCCCTGGGACGTCTCCATCAGGGCCCCCGGCTGCCTGGAGGCCTTCCGGGACTCGCAGGCCCAGGGTCTCTTCCAGCACCTGCTGCGTGCCCAGGCCAGCGGGACCGTGGAGAGGTAGGGCTCGCTGCCGGGCGTCCCCAGGCCCCACGCGGGACACGAGAGCTCCCTGAGGCCTTGAGGCTGGGCCCTGGCATCCGCCCCAGGCCTGGTGCCTTCTGACCTGGAGAGACAGCTCTGGTGACCCCCACCCAACAGGCGCTGGCCACGTGGCCAAGCGCTTCCTGGGCACCTGGCTTGCGGTCTGCTTGTTCAGTTTCCCGATCCCGTCCTTGTCTCCTTGTTGGGTAGGCGCTGTGCTGACTCCTTTCCACAGGTGGGGAAAGGGAGGCTTAGCACATCCTAGGGGCGGGAGGGCCAGGACTGGACCACGGCCTCCTGCCCCCAGCCGCACTCCCGCCCTCCGTGTGCCACGGGAGCAGGGCTGGCCGCGGAGGGAGCAGGCTGTGGATTAGGAGATGCGCAGGGTGGCCTCTGATGAGGGCAGAGCAGGCGCTCCCAGAGCCGGGTCCCCGGGCGGACGGGGACCAGGCGTGTGCTCAGGGCCGGGCCGTGTGTCCCCAGGTTGACGCCGCTCTACCGGCTGCTGCAGCCCCTGGCCGGCTGTGCCCGGGTGGTCCAGTGCGCCGAGGCCGTGCCCACCCTGCTCTGGGCGTTCTTCTCGGCGGTGACACAGGTGAGCCCGCTTCCTGGGGCCTCTGTCCCTGCAGCAGAGGGCCGGCCGGAGCCAGGACCCACAGGGCCCCAGCTTCCTCGGTGGCCCAGGGGCCGGTCCGTCACAGCAGACAGGGCTGCTCACACCAGAACTGGGGCCGAGAGAAGCCCCCAGGGCAGCAGCCAGCCGGGTCCGGAGCAGAGGTGTTCCCTGGGGGTGGGACGCAGTCTCTCTCTCTCTCTCTCTCCCCCCCCCCCAGATTGCTGACGGGGCCCTGGCCAGCGAGCTGGCACTGCTGCTCCTGGAGCGAAGTGACTCGCTTTACCAGGCCCCGGGGTACGAAGCCGGTGTGCACAGGTGGGTCCCTCGTGGCAGGCTTTGCCCCTCCTGTGGCTCCACGGCCCAGCCCTGGACGGGTTCGCTGACCCTGTGCTCTCCACCCCTCACGGCTACGGTTCCGCAGCTGCCACAGACCCCGCCGCAGCCTCGGCACTTCCTAGGCCACTGCACGGACCCCTCCCTGCCCACCCAAGCCCCTCTTCCATGGAGCCTTCCAGAGCGTCTGTCCCCCTTGCTGAAGGCCCAGTTCACGCGGGCTCACCCCGCTCCAGCCCAGCCTCCTCCCCGGCGGGGCAAGAGGTTCCTGGCGGGGCCGGGACTGCCTTTACCTCCACCTGGTGCTTGGGGGCTTCCCGCCACCGCCCAGGTCTTCTCGGGACGGGCCGTGGGGCTCGGGTCGGTGCGGGGCGAGCACAGCCCGCGTGTCCTCTCTGGCAGGGTGCTGAGCTCCCAGTTCCCGGCCTTGTGCAAGCTGCATCCCCCGCTGGTGGTCGAGCATGCGAAGGAGCTGCTGGAGTTTGTGGGCGGCCCCCGCGGCGGCGGGCACGTGCTCACGTCCGTGGTAAGGCAGCCGCTGCCCCGCCCCGGCCCGCGCCTGACGTGCGGCCTGTCACAGGGCTGAAGCGCTGTCCCCCACCCAGGTGTGGGCCATCGGCGAGTACCTGTCGGTGTCCTGGGACCGGCGGTGCACCGTGGAGCAGATCAACAACTTTTTCGAAGCCCTGGAGGCCCTGCTCTTCGAGGTCACCCAGTCGCGGCCCTCCACCACCCTTCCCAAGTGTCCTCCGCAGGTCATCACCGTGCTCATGACCACACTGACCAAGCTGGCCTCCCGGAGCCAAGACCTGATTCCCAGGTACCAGTTCCCGGTGGGTAGAGGGAAAGGGAACGGCTTTGGAGGTTGTTCCGTCCCCCAGAGCCGCACAGGCCTTCTGGTTGGATGCACGTGGCGGGGGCTGTGTCAGCACTGCCGCCTCACCTCTCCCGGCTAAAACCGCGCTAGCTGGGTGCTCCTGGCAGCTGGTCCCTCCACGACGCCCCTGCCCTCGTGAGGGGTGCGCCTGCAGCTGACGGGCTAGGACCCCCTCGTCCCCAGGGTCTCCCTGCTCCTGTCAAAGATGAGGAGCCTGGCCCAGAGCCCAGCCAGGGGCTCCATGCCCGGTGAGGAGGACGCGGGAGCCGTCCGCACGCGGGCCACCGAGCTGCTGAACCTGCTGAAGATGCCCAGCGTGGCCCAGTTCGTGTTCACGCCCAGCGTGGAGGTGTCCGAGCCCCGCTATCACCGTGACACCAACACGGCCCTGCCCCTGGTCCTGCGCACGGTCAGCCGGCTGGTGGAGAGGGAGGCGGGCCTCCTGCCAGGGTGAAGGGACCAGGTAGATGCCGGGCCGGGCTGCGGGTTGGGAGCCTGGTATTACCAGCCGTGGCTTCAGTGGTCAGGGAGGCTGTCACAGTCTCAGCCTTTGGCCTCTGTCTTTATCTTAACCCCTTTCTCTCGTGGCCACAGTGAGCTGTGTGGTGACACAGCACTGATTCTCGGCTTCAGCCCATCTTGGGACGGGGTGGAAGCTGCTTGGTTTGTGTCTTGCTGGTCCTTGTTTGGGGGCAAGAAGAGAGACGGCGAAAATAAATCTCCTTTGCAAAATGCCTGTGTGAACGAGGCGGGGTCTGTTCTGTTTCCCTCCACCCAGGAAGCAGGGAGCCCCACAGGCAGCCCCGCAGCTGCTGCGGCGTCCGGGGGACGGACGCAGTGCTGCTGGGCGGGCGGGCGGGCGGGCGGTGGGGGGGGGGCCTTCCCCTGGGGCTGTTCCTTCCCACCTAGTCCCCACGTGTCAGGGCCGGGCCCCGTTCAGCCCATGTCTCAGATGGTCCAGAAACCACAGATCACTAACACGTGCAGTCAGAAAGGAAGCAGTGTCAACCTCCCCGAGGTGGCAGCTGCCACCGGGGAAAATGGGTTTGGTCAGTGACATTTTTTAGACCTTTTCCCGCTCCTGAGTAAGTTGAGGACGATAAGGCTGGGGCTCTGGGGCCCCTGCTGGGTGGGCTGGAGGTGCTGTCACCTTTGCAGACCTGCAGCCTCCTACGAGCAGGAGGAAGGGCAGGGCACCCACCCAGCAGAGTGCTCCCAGTGACCACGATACCTGCCGCCAGAAGCCTTACTGGGAGCAAGTCCGGGTGCGCCTTGCTCTTACACCAAGTGGGGGAGACACGCCGGGTGTGGTGGGGCAAGACACATAACCCCCTCCTGTCGAGCGCTTTCTACCGCTGTCCCGTTCAAGTCAGGCCCCGCCCCGCTTGTGAACCAGCCCCCAGGGCTGTGCCCCAGTTCCCCGGGCACCTGGCGGGGCTCGGCCACCAGGCGGCGCTGCTGCTCCGAAAGTCCCAGCCCGCCCGCTCCGCCGCGCTCCGCCGCGCCCCGCCGCGCCCCACGTCCAGGCCTGCTCCTAGCCACGCCCCCGGGCTCCGCCACGCCCCAACTCCGGCCACGCTCCTAGCCACGCCCCCAGGCTCCGCCCCCGGCCGGTTTTACGCCCCCGGACGCCCTAAGAAACGCCCGCCGCCGAGGAGGCTGAGGGGGGCCGGGTGGGCGCCTCAGGGGCGGACGCCCCTGGCCGGCGTCCCGGCCCCAGGATGCTTTCCGAGAAGCGACAGGTGGTGCGCGGAACAGAGCCGTGGGGCACCTGACCCTCCCGGGATGGGACCAACCCAGCCCTGCGAGCTCCGGCGACGCCCTTCGCCCGCACGCGCTGCTGGCCCGGCCCACCCGGCCCTCCGGACTTGGGTCCAGGGAGGCCAGGGTTGAGGATGTGACACCTAGAGAAAATGCTTTTTTTTCAATTTGCCAAGATGCCAATTAATGCTCAGCTTTCAGTTTTTTCACGTCGTTCGTTCAGCTATTGCAAGGTTGACTCTCAAACGTGCCTACGAACCAGTTTTAGAATACGGATTTTGAGGGGACTTTTTTACCCTGCTTCACACAGAGCCAAGGCCGCTCTAGAAACGTTCCCTTACCATTGTCTTTGCAGGGTAGACTTCTGTGGTGGCTGAAAGTCCAGTCCAACGACCCGAGTTCAAATCCGGCGGGGCCGGGCTGTCCCAGGCGTGTCAGCCGCAGCGGCAGAGCCGCCGGGGCCTCGGAGGCCGTGAGGACACGGGCAGGGCTGCGGCCCGGAGGATGGCGCGCGAGCAGGGCGCACTCACCTGGGCCGGGCGCCCACTGCAGCCGCGCCGAGGGCGGACGAGAGTGGCTGCTTCCAGAGGTGGGGTCAGGTCGGGTTGTCCTCACCGCATTCATGGCGCTGGCCGACTGACGTAGAAAATGACAGTCCCCCTGTGCTCCACTTTCCTCGTCTGCAAAATGGGGATAATCACAGATGCTGACCTCAAAGAACGTCCCGGGAATGAAGTGTGTCCTTCCCTGCAGAGTGCTCGGAGGGCCCTCAGCACCCGCTCCCTGCCAGCGAGAAGCGGAGCTCGGAGGTCTTCCCCGGGGCCCCAGCCCTTCCCTGCGGGGACTCTGCGGTACGCGGAGTCCCCCATGGCCACGCAACTCGGCGGGGGGCGGGGGTGGGGTGGTGCTCGGCAGGCCTCGGGTCAGCGGCCAGCCTCCCTGAACTTGTGCCCTCATTTCAGTTTAGGGCTTTCGGAATTTGGGGGGGTTCAACTGCACAGTTTAACTGACTTTTTAAAGTACATTTCATCCAGCGTTTTGGGAACTGCTTCAGGGCAGGTGGAATCCGGACACCTGGTACCGAGCGCCCGCAGGGCCGGGCCCCCATCTGCACTCTCTTCTGCGCCCACAGCTGCCCGAGGCCCAGTGCCTGGGACACACCTTCCGGCCGCTGGTCCCTCCACGAGACCCCTTTCCACGTAAGGGGTGTGTCTGCAGCTGCCTGGCCGGGACCCTCTCGTCCCCAGAGTCTCTGTTCCTGTCAAAGAGGAGGACCCCAGCCCAGAGCCCAGGGAGGCGGACACGGCCGAACCTGCCAAAGACACCCAGCCGGGAGGTGCCCGCGCCCGGTCAGCGGCTGGTGCAGGAGGCGCCTCCCACCAGGGTGAAGCAACGGCCACCAGGTGGACACCAGCCGGGCCGCAGACTGAGAGCCTGGGACCGGCCAGCCTGGTATTAGGGCCCAGCCGTGGCTTTAGTGACCAAAGAGGACATCAGGAGGTGTGTGAGTCCGGGGAAGGAAGCCTGGATACCCACAGTGGGTCAAGACTCTCACTTTATAACCTTCTGCGGGGTTCTAGACCCCTTCTTTGGGACCGTGCTGAGTGTGGCATCACCGAGGGTGCAGCCCCCTCTGATGGGGGGCGGCTCTGGCCCTTTCCCTTGGCGGCTGGGGGCTGTCCGCGTCTCCCTCGCTGCTCCTTGTTTGCGGGCAGGGTGGAGGGCAGGCGAGGAGCGAGTCAGAGCCATCCCGGCACCCCAGCGCGCCCCGTGTGCCCCCAGGCTCTCCCGCGCTGGCAGGGAGGGAGCTGTTCCTCGGAGGGCACCGCCCCACCTCCGGCAGCCCCTCTAGGGGGCCAGCACGGTGCCCACCCAGACTCCACGCCTCGCCACCCTCTACAATACGAAAGATAGTTTATTGAATCTATACTTTAACATTCAAATTTTCAAACATAAAGGCTCTGTAACAAGCATCACAACTTAGCGTTATCTGTCGTATCAATAAAATAAAGTGTACACTAGGGACTGCGGCTAGTGTCCTGTGGGTGACGCACCACACCGAACAGCCTGGCAGAAGGGGCCGTAACCTGGGAGCCGCAGGTGTAGGTGCCCGGGCCGCCCCTGCACGGCGCCTAGGGCGGGGGCGTGCGGAAGCGGATCTTCTTGGCCGTTTCCACGTCTGACTTGGCAACCAGAAACCGCACCTTCTTTCCCCCGTGTCGGATCAGATCCACGGCTCTGAAAGCAGAGAAGGGATGGGGACGGTGCAGAAGAGCCCTCCGGGTGAGGATTCACTGCCGGTCCGGCGGGCAGAGCCTCCTGGAGGTGCCGGGGGGCGACCCAACCCCCCACCCCCCAGCCGTCACCCCAAGTGGACAGTTAACAGTCAGTAACCCTGAGCCCCCCGAGCTGGGACGGAGCTCTGGGATCACGGAGCCTGCGCTCTTGCGGCCTGGTCCAGAGCCCGCCCCATCCCAAGGTGCCTGAGCCCCTGCGGGGACTGGCGTGTCATCGGAGGGCCAATGAAGGGAAGGGCGGGAGGTGGCCGTGGGGAGCCAGGCTGTGCCTCCATTTACTCAGCTCCAACGTCCCAAGGGTGGACGTGGCCTCCCACAGGCTGAGGGGTGGGGGCCAGGGCGCGTGGGGGCAGGGCGCGTGGGGGGGGCAGGGCGCGTGTGGGGGCAGGGCGCGTGGGGGGGCAGGGCGCGTGGGGGGGTCAGGGCGCGGTACCTCAGGTAGTTGACGCCCACCAGGCTGCTGCCGTTCACCTCCAGGATGCGGTCTCCCAGCGACAGCCGCCCGTCGGACGCTGCGGGGCTCCCCGGGAGCAGGGTCTGGATGTAGAGCCCTGGGGCGCCCAGGGGTGTGTGCTGGGGGAGAAGCGGAAGCCTCAGGGCTCCGTGGGCCCCTCACACCCAGGGGTCTCCAGGCGGGGCCACCTCCGCCCCTCCCCCGGCCTGGCCCGGTGGGGCTCACTGTGTGGTCATCAGTGTGTCTTCAAGGACAGCGCTGGACGCCATCAGAGTCCCCGCAGGCCCAGGACAGAGGCCCCGAGGCCTGAGGGTGCAGGCGGTGGAAGCAGCTGCTGCTCAGGTCCTTTCCCTTCCCACAAATCCCAGGAGACGCCCCCACCAGCCCCTGGTCCCCAGGGCCGTGGGCCTCCGCCCGCCACCTGCCTGTGACCACCCCAGCTGTGGGCCCGTCTCTGGGAAAGAGGAGGAGCCTGGGGGCCTGCAGGAAGCGGCGGGGCGGATCACTCACCATGCCATCGATCAGGCCCATGCCCAGCCCAGAGGGGCCTCGCTCTAGCTCCACCGCGAACACGTAGCAGAAGTCGTCCGTGCTGGAGCTGTGGCTGGAGGCGGCCAGAGGGGGCTCGGCCGCCGGGGCCGCACAGTCTCCTGGGCAGGCGAGAAAGGTGCGGCAGGGTAAGGTAAGGGGCCGGCGGCTCAGTCCTCTGTCCAGACTCTGCCCCGGGGGCCTGCGCCTGCCCAGGAGTCCGGACCCAGGGACATCCTGGCTTGGCTGCTCCAAAGGGACACGTGCTCACAAAGGTCCAGTAAGATGCCCGTCTGGGCAGAAGGGGAACAGCAAGACCCGGACCACCATCAGGGCGATGGGGGTCAGGGCACCCTGTGCTGCCCCGGGACACCGGCCCCTCTCAGAAGCCGGTTGCTTCCAGAAGGTTGAGAAGGAGGCTCTGCTTTCCCTCCCCCTGCCCTCTCCCACCACACTTCTCAGTGGTGACCCCACGTCTGTCCCTCCGAGTGTCGGCCCCTGCTCCCAGGGCCCCCTCTGGAGCTGGGGCTCTTTTCAGCTGGGCCCTGCTGCTCCCCACCCTGAGGGTCCTGCGCCCTCTCTGTCCCCACGAGGTCAGTCGTGGTGCCCTCCCGGGGCGCCACCCAGGTCGCTGAGAGGTGTCCTGCCTCAGGCCCAGCTCGGTCCCAGTGACCCCTGCCCTCAGGGCACCCTCTAAGCTCGGCAAGAGCACTGAGGACTCGCGGGGGCCGGGCGGGGCTGGAGGATGCTTGCCATTCGTTGCCCTCCAGCCCGGCCAGCCCAGTGCCCACACTGCCCACAGGACGCCCAGGGCTCCGGCTCCCCCCTCTGCGCCCACCCCGATCCTGCTGGCCTCGCATCGGCTCTGGGGCTCAACACACGTCCTGGAGACATCCTTCCTCTCCCCTGGGCGGAGTGACTCTCCGGGTCCCCAGCTGCCCGGGCCTGAGCCACGCGGTGCCCTCCCCAGCTGCCCCAGGAGCCTGTCCTGTGTCCAGGGCGACAGGCGTTCGTGGGCAACTCTGACAGTCCGGGCTAGACGCGACACCAGGACCCCACAGGGGAAGGACCCCGAGGCAGCTGCCCAGGCGCCAGCAGGGCCAGGACTGGGGTGCGGGCGCGGGCCTGGCTCGGGGCTCACCTTCCGGGGCTGCGCACCTCGGGCCGCTCGGCCCGTTCCTCCTCCCTTCCGGAAGCGCTTCCCCGCAGGCACTGCTGGCTTCTGGCCAGTCGGGGACAGCGGGCTCCAGGTTGAGCGGGGTGCCGGGGGGCGTGAGCAGGCATGAGGGGTCCCCATGTGGGTCCCCGGCCTGGGGCCCCCCGCGGCTCACGCGGCCTGGCAGCCTTCCCAGAGGGCCCTGTGCCTGGGGGTCCCCCATGGAAGGAGGAGGGCGCTCCGGGCCGGCCTCATGGGCTCCCCTGCCGGGGTCCCTGGAAGCCAGGGTGCAGCTCTGGTCCTCAGGGTGGCCCTCGGGGCTGGTGTGGTGCGGGCCCTGGGGGAGGGGGGGACAGAACTCAGCACCGAGCAGCCCAACGTGCTGGGAGGACAGAGGGGGCCCCCAAGCCTCCGCGGCCTCGGGAGCACCGCCAACTCCCAGGGCCACGGGAGCCCCTGCTGCCGCGCCCACCCGGGTACCTGGAGACACTCTGGCCGGGCGGGCCTGCCCCGCAGGCTCCACAGGAAGTGGCGGATGTACAGGAGGTGCTGGTGGAGGCTGTCGTCCAGGCAGTCGGCCTCCAGATCCACCTGGAAGCCCTCGCTCGGCAAAACGATGGGTGGGGGGTTTTCGTAGGACTCCAGGACCTCCTCTGCGGGGGCGAGGGCGGCGTGACCCCCGGCCCGGAGGCAGCTGCCCGGCCACCCCCCCCCCGCCTGATGCCGTGGGACCCCGGGGACACGGGAGGGGCCGCACAAGCCCGTACGGCGCTCTCACGCCTCCGGAGTCCCAGCGAGCACCCGGGATGAAGCCCCGGCGCCACCATTCGGCACTTGGGCTCCACGCCCGCCCCGCCTGCGGCCCCCGGCTCCCCCGGGCCCACCGCACACCCACGCCTGGAGCCCAGCTCACTCGGCCCAGAGGCCGGCACCCCAGGCCGCCACCTGCTCCTGCCGGGGCCCCCACGGCCACGCTGCCTGCACCGCGCACGTGTCACCGGGCTGGGCACAGCCTGCCTACGTGCTGGCCTCCGCACGAGGACACACGCGCCTTCCAGACGGAGGGAAGACGGCAGCCCCCACCTCGCTCCCGGCGCCCAGCACAGAGCCCCCTCCCTCCGCGGAAGGCCTTGGACGTGAACCAGTAAATGGGGCGGGGGACAGCGCCCAGGGTCCAAGCCCCAGGTGACCAGGCGTCGAAGCCCTACTTCTATCTGGATCTTCCCCCGTCCTTTACTTTCCGTTTTTGCTTGCGTTATAATGTACATACTGCTAATGAGGAGATACACGACTAACTCATAAAAAACCACACACACACGTATGTCTGTCTGTCTCCACACGTGATACACACAGGGCAAGCGTGCTCAGCACCGTTTCCCGATGGGCTGTGCCATGGCGCCCGGTGTGGAGACCCTGCTCTCTTCCTGGTGGCCGTGCAGCCGGCGAGGCCCCGTGAGGGGCAGTGGGGACCTCTGACCTGAACCAAGAGACTGGGGGCAAAGGGGAGCCTCCACCCTGGGCCGTCTTCCTCCTCGGGTGTCCTGCCCTGTCCCCCACCTGGGGACCCAGGGACCTGGGGGTCAAGGAGCCCACGGGCCACGCCCGAGTTCCGAGCTCCACCCGGAGGAGAGGCCTCACCTGACTTGAAGGCTGCGGGGCTGTCCTGGGCACCCGGCTCCCAGGCGCTCATGGGGCCCATGGCCGAGGCCAGCTGGTACTGGGTCAGCAGGCGGTGCAGCTGCGCGGGGCTCAGGGCAGGGAACGCGGCCCGCAGGTTCGCCCAGCTCATCTGCTGACAAGGAGGAGCTCCTGGTCAAAGGCCGGGGGCCCAGCCCGCCCCCCCCCCCCCCCGGGAGGGCCTGCCTTCTGGGAGCTCCGGGGGGGGGCAGGGGCCCAGGGCTCCCCACGCCAGCACACGCTCCGCCCTGGGGCGTCTGAGCGGGACAGCGAGGTCAGCGAGGCCAAGGTCAAGGCCGGTGCAGAGGGCAGCTCACCCCATGCCTGTGGACGTCCAGGGTGAGAGCCGGGTCAGGTGGTGGTGGGGCATTCCCAGGAGAGGCCAGCAGGCACTGCGCCGGGTGCCCTGCCCACCGAGCAAGCCCGGTCACAGCACCTCGAGGGGCTGAGAAATGGGGGAAGACTACTGGGAGGTTAGGGGGCCGTGAAATAGGACCCCTGCCTCGTACCGTGTGAAAGAAATCAAGCAGGTCAAAGACCTGCATGAAGGCACAACTGTAGCATTAGGTGCCACACGAGACTGGCTTGGGAGCCGGGTGCAGGGACGGCGCCCTGGAAGAAGACAAACGGCAGCCGTAGGAGAAGGTGCACTCAGGTCACTGAGTGAACCGTCTCCGTCCGTCTTGCTTCCTGGAACCCTTTCCTTCTGCTCTGGAGGAGCTCCCCAGGGAGGCCTGTGCCAGGGGGACGTTGGGGGCCTGGCGTGGGAGAGCGTCCTCAGGCCACGGTCCCCGCCATCAGGACCCCAGGCTGGAGTCGGCCTCGTAGGGAATTTGGGAGGCAGCTCCCGCATTCGCTCCTGAGAAGTCGGAAACCATCCTGACCGCTGACCTCCAGGACCCGAGCTGCTCTCCTTCTCTGGAAGCTCAGCGGCGTCTCTGCAATCCTGCGAGCGGGTCTCAGTGCAGGTCTGTTTCAGCCACTGTGCTTTTCACCCACCGGCTGCACCTGCAGTCTGGACACTCGGGTCGAGCGGGCTGGGAACTGTCTTGGTTTATCTTTACTCCCTGTTTGCTCTGCCCTCTCCGACCTCATGCTGCTCGGATGTGGGGCCTCACTTGACCGGTCCCTTAATTTCCTTCTTTCTTCCTTCCTCTCTGTTTCTCCCACGTTTGATTTTACTGCCCACATCAAGAGGCCTGGGCGGTGGTTATCGAGTATCTACACTGAAGGGACAGACAGCATCCTAAGCTACGTGGGGGAGGGGGGAGGAGCGGCCTCTTCCTGACACCGCCACCCCGAGCACATGCCAGCGCAGGACAGCCTCGTCTGCCCGGAGGTGGTTTTGACTTTCCTCCTAGAAGCCACGCTTCGCCACGTCTGTGCTCCTCCGAGGCTGCTGTCGGCGGGTTCCCCGACGGCGCTGAGCAGTCACCCAGCAAGAGCGAACACCTGTTCTTCCGTCTTGCTGGCTCTGCTTTCTGGGTGATTTCCCGGACTTTATCGTCCAACCCTGCTATTGAACTTTTCATCTCTGCTGTCGTAGTTTTAACTTCCAAGAATTCTCTTTGTTCTCTTATTTATAGCATCCTGTTATTATGTTATGGATACTATATCTTCCCTTATCTTTGAGGATATAAATGGTTTTTCAAGTAAGTTCCTTCTCCCTGAATGGTCCATTTTGAGGGAGGCAAACTATGGCCTGAGGCCTCTTTGCCTCACTCCCTGCCTCCCTCTCCCTCTCCTGGCTGGGTGGCTGTGGAGGCCCAGTGTCAGCACCCTCCGTCCTGCCCTGGGCTGTCGCTGTCCGCCAGTCCTGCCAAGCTGGCCGCCCTCTGCTTGGAGGGCACAGGCCCGGGCCTGGTGGGCGAGACCACGGGGCTCCAGCACGCGATGGGCGCTCTGCTGCCGGGATGCCCCCTCCTTCAGGATGAGATCCCGTGTCCCAGCCTGGAGACCCTCAGTCTTAAATGCTCTAGGAATAGACCCCAGTCTCCTGCCAGAGGAAGAAGCGGGCAGCCCCGAGCTGTGCAGGGAGAGGCGCAGCCGAGCGGCCAGTGCCACGCCGCTCCTTCCTTGCTGTGCGTTTTGTACTGAAGTACAAACACCACGGAAAACCACAGAAAACCAGGCAAACTCGAAGCACCCAGCTTGGTAACTCAGCGGTCCCCAGCCTTTCTGGCACCAGGGACCGGTTTCGTGGAAGACAATTTTTCCACGGACTGGCCGTTGGCGGGGAGGATGGTTTTGGGATGATTCAAGCGCATTACATTTATTGTGCACTTTATTTCTACTATTATTACATGGTGATATATGAGGAAATACACAACTCACCATAATGCAGAATCAGTGGGAGCCCTGAGCTTATTTTCATGTGCCACTCACTGATAGGGTTTTGATAGGAGTCTGCAAGCAGTTGATTTATGATGGTCTCTGGGCAGTCACACCTCTCTGCTGACAACGATCTGCATTTGCAGCCGCTCCCCAGCGCTAGCAGCGCCACCTCAGATCATCAGGCATCAGATTCTCGTAAGGAGTGCGCCACCGAGATCCCTCGCACGCGCAGTTCACAGTAGGGTTCGCGCTCCTATGAGAATCTGATGCCGCCGCTGGTCTGACAGGAGGCGGAGCTCAGGTGGTAACGCGAGCAATGGGGAGCGGCTGTAAATACAGATGGAGTTTCACTCGCTCACCCACCGCTCACCTCCTGCTGTGCGGCCCGGGTGCTGTCAGGCCACAGACTGGTACTGGTCCGTGGCCTGGGGGTTGGGGACCCCTGTGGTAACTGTTCACCAGGGCGCACGCCTGTGCGCCAGGCCCAGGGCAAGAGCAGTGTGCACAGCAGCGCCCCAGGGGCGACCCCATCTCGTCTTCCCCTCCGCAGGCGGATGCTCTGCCCAAGTCTGAGCTCCACGCAGTGGCTCGCGGCTGCCCGTGGTGGCCGTGGCTGCGGATGCCGTCACTGCCATGTGGGGCTTCCTGGCTACGCTCACGTCGGCTGGGATCTCACCTGGAGGCGGACAGGGCAGCCGGTCCCCTACGTGGTTCAAACACGGAGCAGCTCCCCAGGGCGTGGGAAGTGGAGTCCATGGGGCCGCCCTGCAAACACGCTGGCCATCACCTGGGCGGGTTCCGTGTCGCTGCCAGGCAGGAAAGGGCCTGGGTAGCTTGGTCTCACTGATTACCTGTGACAACCATGTCATACAGCAGGTGAGGGAGGCGGGTGAGCTGGTGTCTTTGTTTCCTGCTGCTGTTATAACAAATGACCATGAAGGTGGCAGTGAGATCAACACGAGTGCAGTCGTACAGTTCTGGGGGTCGGACGTCCAGCACAGGTCGTACGGGCTAGAATCAAGAGTTGCAGGGCTGTGTTCCTTCTGGCGGCTCCAGGGCAGGATCCGCTTCCCTGGGGTTGTAGGACTGAGGTCCCGTTCCTGTGCTGGCCTCCAGCCGCGGGCCATTCCCAACTCCTGGAGGCCGCTGTACCCCTTGCCCCGTGGCCCCGTCCTCCACCTTCAGAGCCAACCCTCTGCTTCGTTCTTTCCTGTCTCTCTGACCCACTCTTCTGCGTCCCTCTTTTTTCTTTTATTGAAGTATAGTTGATTTACAACGTTCTGTTAGTTACTGGTATAAAGTGATTTTTTATACGTATGATCCTCCTTCAGATTCTTTTCCATTATGGTTTATCATGGGATATTGAATATAGTTCCCTGTGCTGTACAGTAGGACCTTGTTGTTTACCTGTTTTATGTATAGTAGTTTGTATCTGTTAATCCCAAATTCCTAATTTATCTCTTCCCCGCCCTTTCCCCTCTGGTAACCATAAGTTTGTTTTCTATGCCTGTGAGTCTGTTTCTGTTTTGTAAATAAATTCATTTGTTTCATATTTTTAGATTTCACACAGAAGTCATATCATATGGTATTTGTCTTTCTCTTTCTGACTTACTTCACTTAGTGTGACAATCTCTAGATCCATCCGTACTGCTGCAAATGGCATTATTTCATTCTTTTTTATGGCTGAGTAGTATTCCACTGCATATATGTACCACATCTTCCTTATCCATTCCTCTGTCGATGGACATTTAGGTTGCTTCCATGTCTTGGCTATTGAAAATAGTGCTTCTATAAACATTGGGGTGCATATGTCTTTTTGAATTAGAGTTTTCTCTGGGTATATGCCCAGGAGTGGGATTGCTGGATCATATGGTAGCTCTAGCCTTAGTTTTTTGAGGAACCTCCATACTCTTCTCCATAGTGGCTGTACAGTTTACATCCCCACCAACAGTGTAGGAGGGTTCCCTTCTGTCCACGCCATCTCCAGCGTTTCTTATTTGTAGGCTTTTTAATGATGGCCATTCCAACCGGTGTGAGGTGATACCTCACTGAAGTTTCAATTTGCATTTCTCTGATAATCAGCAATGTTGAGCATCTTTTCATGTGCCTTATGGCCATCTGTACGTCTTCTTTGGAGAAATGTCTGTTTAGGTCTTTTGCCCATTTTTGTATTGTGATATCGAGCTGTATGAGTTGTTTGTAGATTTTGGAAATTAAGCCCTTGTTGGTCGCATCGTTTGCAAATATCTTCCCAGTTTTAAGGACTCGTGTGCTTAAACGGGGCCACCAGGTGCCCGGGGGTGACCTCCCCACATCAGCAGGGCCCCCTGTGGCCACAGCCGCAGGTCAGAGACTAGACACAGACATCCTGGGGCCGTTATCCTGCCTGCAGGTGGGAACAGCTGTGGACTAAGCCACTGCAAGCCCACTGAGCCCCTCCTGGTCTGCAAGCTGCTGACCCCAGGGTGACCACCCAGGGCACCGCCCCATCCTCGCTGCGCCCGCTGCCCCCCACCCTCTGCACCCCTCCCACCTGGACGAGCTGGGCACTGGGCGTGGCCAGCAGGTTGAGCGTGCAGGAAAGCTTCCGGAAGAAGCGCTCTCCAGCCTCGCCAAAGCCGGCACTCCTTGTCCACTCCAGGAGCTGCTGCAGGCGGGCGCAGGCCTGGACGCCTCTGGGCCAGTGGAAGCAACTCAGAGAGGGCCCTGGGAATGGAGGGAGGGAAGGAGGATGATGTCGGGCAGCCCTCGCAGGGCAGGTATGCTGCCCGCCCGCCCGCCCGCCCCCGAGGGAGCCAGGCCCGGCTGGGCCCCAGCCCTGTCCTCCTCCCGCGCCCCCCCCCCAGGCCTCTGGACAGACGGAAGACCTTACGTCAGTTTCTAAGACAACTACCTGCTTCCAGACCCCTCTCTGGGCATGGGTGGGTGGGTATGGAGGTGGGAGGTGAAGGTGGCAGGGCAGGGAGGGGCGGTGACAGCCACGCGACCCCAAGTGCAGAGGGCCGTGGTCCAGGCTTCGCACGTGCTGTGGGCTGGCCCCGCTCTCCCTGCCCCGCGCCCCAGCACTGCCTCGGCCCTGAGCGCTGGGCAGGGCGATGGAGGAGATCTGGGTGGCAGTGAGGCAGGGTCAAAGGCCACGTCACTTCCTTGAGCCTGCTGCCTCCTCGCTCACGGGGGCCCTAGGCCACGTGGGGATGAAATGAACCAGGAGAGGCCGGAGGGGCCCTGTGTAGACGCGGACGGGCGGCTCCCGCTCCCCCGGGGACAGGCTCTGCAGCACGTCGTCCCCCCGCGGCACCCGCCCAGACCCCACGGAGCAGGACGGCTCAGCCCGCCGGCCTCCGGGAGGACACGCTCAGCGGCCCTGTGGGCTGTCCACCCCCTGACCCTCACCCTTGTCCAGGAGCTGGTTGAAGAGCAGCGTGCCGGAGAAGAAGAAGAGGTAGGCCAGCACCTGGGCGGCGATCTCGGGGTGCACCTGCAGCGGCCGCAGGAGGTCCAGGGTGGCCTGGTAGACGGACACGATGCGGTGCAGCTCCTCGGGCAGCCGAGGGGCCGAGCACCAGCTCTCGCGGCACTCCAACTGGAAGGGGGGGCATTCCAGCAGGGCCGGGAGGCACACGTACAGGGACTGGGGCGAGAGGAAAACACCGGCTGCTGTGGGCAGGGGCCCCGGGCCTGACCCGTCCAGCTCCTGCCTCGGCCAGACCACATGTGTCAGCGACCCACGTGTGAGCGCCGGGCTCCCCACCGGGAGCCGCGGGGGGGACGGGGGGCCAGTAAAGCTCCCAGCGAAGGCGCAGATGACACGGGCTGCAGGGGCTCCGGCAAAGGGGCCGGATGGCACCCAGAGGGCCCTGAGGGCAGGGGCTTCGCCCTCTTCTTATTTTATCAGAAGGGTTTTACTGGACAGAGGGGAGCAGGTGAGCCGCCAAACAACGGCCCGCTGACCCAAGGACATGGCAGAGCCCCGTGGTGCCCTGCTCGGCTCTGAGTCCCGAGATGTGGCCGCACGGCTGCCCCCACCAGCGTGCGGGACGGTGCGGGCAGGGGAGCCAAGGGCCACGGCAGCCGGCACCACCGCACGGCTGTGCCGCCGTCCGAGTCGCCTCCCCAGAGCAGCCGGCCCCGTCTCTCTCGCTCGCCGGCCCCGCGCTGGGGCAGAGGACTCGCTCGACGAGAGCAACAGCGGGTGAGGAGGGACAGGGCCCGAGGCCGGGGTCCGGGCGGGCAGAGGCGGCCGGGCCGGCACTCAGGTCCCCCGGGAGAACGCGCACGCAGAGGCCGTACCTTGGAGACGTAGTACACGCACTGCTGGAAGGCGTACAGGACGACCTCCTCCAGCACTGCCATGGCCTCCTCGCTGGCCGTGAGGGTGCAGGAGAACAGGGATTCCTTCGAGCCTGCGGGGGGACGTGGCGCCGTCACTGCAGGGCCGGGGGAGGCGGGACTCGGGCAGGAACCTTCTGGAACCGCCGCGACTTCAAACCCCCCACCTGACGCCTCCTGAGGGCTCCGCCCAGCACCCTCCTCTTGGGTTTGGAAAATGTGACAAACCAAAGCCACGGGGCCCCCGGGCCCAGAGGTCCCGGGGTGCTGGCTGAGGTGGCCAGGACCCCTGGCCCCGAGCTTCCAAACCCAGGGACACGGACTCGATACCAAGCACAGCAGACACTCGCGTGCTAGTAGCTTCCGGATACGGTCAGGACCAAGTGCCCAGCGATGGCAGATCCTGGCCCACAGGGCACTTCTCACTTGGGACACAGGTCAAGGGACACCTGGCCAGAGGTCCTAAGGAGACTGTCACGACACTTTCCCGAGAAGCCCAGATGGCCCTCGTGCCCCGTTCCCCCCCACTAGCGCCCCCCAGGGAAGACGCTGCCGTGTCTCAGACACAGAGCGGAGACCCCGGGCGCTCAGCACCTCGGGGGACGGGCACTCAGGACAACAGGCCGGGGGATGGGCCTCCCAGGCTGGGCAGCGGCCAGGGGGCTGCGGCTGCGGCTGCGGCTGGGACTGGGGGGTGTGAGCGACACCAGGTGACTCCCTCCCCCTGGGTGGGGCTCCTGTACGGCCAAGAGGCCAGGCTGGCCACAGGGTCCCCAAGACCAGAGGCCCAACAGGGAGGGGCCATCCCGAGGGGCCTTCCCGAACTCGGGAGGCATGAGGTGCCTGGTGCCAGCGGCCCCAGTGGCACTTGGGGAGGGACCGGACGGGCCGCCCGCCTCCGTCCTTCGCTCGCTCAGCCCCTCGCTTCTCTTGACGAGGACGGAAGGCCGGCAGCAGGGCTTTCCTGCACTGCCCGTCCCGTGCGGCCTTTTGCTTAATGCACAGAGTGGGCCCCACGCCTGGGAACCTCCTTTCAGGGAGGGAGGAAGGGAGGCCGGGAATCGCCCTGAGCGCTAAGCTGGGCCTCCCAGGAGCACAGGGACGGGGCCGCCCGGCTACCGGGCCAACGGAAACGGCGTGCGCATCCGTCAGAGACCCGCCCTGCAGGCGCCAGGATGCCCCATCAAGGGCTCGGGGCTCCCTGACCCCCCAGGGCTCACACCCCAGAACCCTCCCGACCAGGAAGCCAGAGGCCTGCGGGGCCTCCCCAGGGTCCTTCCCAGAGCCTGGCCTGCAGGGTCTCATTTGGGAGCCCGGCAGGGTCTGGCCGCTCCCTGCAGCCTCCCTGGGGTTTGGGGGAGAAGCCAGTCGGGTGACTGGAGGGGCCGCAGGCTCTGACGGCGCCAGCTTGTCTGAGAAGGCAGACCTACACCCCTCACGTGGGCCCGGGGGCTCTGGAGAGAGGGAGGAGGGGACAGACAGAGGGAGGAGGGGACGGACAGAGGGAGGAGGCTGGGGACCCACAGAACACAACCACGGGGCGGCTCCCAGCGGACGCCGCAGAAACCCCCTGAAACCCTCCTAGCCGCAGCGCAGGCTCTGCTGGGGTTCCCGACTCAGCTGACGCCCACACGCGCCTGTCAGAGGACCCGGGCCTCGTCCCCCCTCCCTCCCGAGGCCCCGGGACTGAGGACCGCCCCCTGGGACCCCACGGCTGCAGGCGCTGAGGCAGAGCCTCAAAGCCTTACAGGAGAATTTAAAATGAATAAAATAAACAGCACCCCCTGATGGGCTTATCTTTTATCTTCCCATGTGAATGGGCTTCCTGGCTAAGAGCTTCAGACAGAAAAGGTTGTTTGGGGAAGAAAAAGCTCTTTTTCCAGTTTTCAGGACATGACATCTCTGTTTTTAGAATTCTTCCCACAGATATTTCCTGCTGAAGGTCAGGAGGCCAAACACGCCAGCTCTGACCTTTCCTTCGCCCGCTGGTTGATGGTTTTTTCCTCTGAGCTCAACAGAGCCTGCACCGACCCGGACATTGTTTCCGGGACGCTCAGGCCCTGCTGTGGCTTCCCCAGCCCTTGCGGTCCCCGGGGCGGGCAGAGGAGGGACCCCAGCCGTCCACATGCTCAGTCTCCCGATGTCGACTGGGCCACACGACATCTGGGCCTCGGACCAAGAACATCTTCCTAAGAGCAGAGCCCCCCAGCAGGCTTTTTCATGAAAATCAGCCTGACTCAGGGTCCCTGTGAAGGACACGCTAACCCCAGGCCTGCAGACCCTCAACACAGTGTCTGAAATACGTCCAGACAAGGAGGGGCACCGGCGGGACTCGCCTGTGAGCACCGTGCCCGAAGTCGGGGTGACGGGGTGCCGTCTCCCGACCTGTGCCGGCCTCCTGGCTTCCGCACGGAAGGACCAGCCGGAGGCCGGGTGCTCGCCGGCCGACGCCACGTGCACAAGAGTCCCCTCCACTCAGAGCCCGCTGAGCGCTGCGGCCTCGGTCCTGGGCGGCTGGAGGCCCACCCCCCGAAAGGAGCTCAGCAGGGTCTGGGGAGAGAGGTGACAGGAAGCCTCGCAGGGAGAGGCAGCAGCTCTGCAGGTGCTGGGTTCCAGCAGCACCAAGCGCGGGGTGGGCCCGGGCTGCTGGGCAGAGTGAGGCGGGCTGGCGACCGAGACTCGGGAGGTGTAGTCCTCGCGTCACGCTCGGGGGAAAGGTGGGTGACAGTCTGCCTCCAACCCAGGCTCGGTGACAGAGAGCAGCTGCCCCACCTTGGGCGTCTACTGGACGGTGTTCACAATGTCCGCCCCAGGGGGACAAGGGATGGAGCGACAGGCCAGCGGGCCTGCAACGAATGACCACTGGGACACGGAGGAGCCACTGCTTCTGCCACGTATCCACGGAGGCCCAGACTCCCCGGCCCTGGGAGCCCAAGACAGTCCCCACCGCCCCTTCCCTGGGAAGTCGGGGGGAGAAAAGACTCAGAAACCACAACTGACGAGAGGAAGGTAGGCAGACCCCGTCTCCCCAGGTCTGGCCGGGACGCCCCAGGGCCTCGGCCCCACCAACCCGTCTCCGCAGCCGGCTCCCCGGTGGCCAACTGAGCGCAGAGTGGGACAGCCGGCCCCGGGCAGACCAGCCCCCTCGCCGGCGGCCACCACGAGCCCCTCCCCTAGGAACCTAGCCGGTCGGCATCAGGGGGACCAGCAGGGCCCAGGGCCTCAGGTTGACTGTGAGCCCGTGTCCCGGGAGACACGGCCGTGCCCGTCCTGCCGCCCGGCTTCCCCACGGCTCCCCGAGGCAGCCAGGCCCCCAGGGCGGGACCGCACACCCGCTCGGGAACCCCTCAGCTCCGGCAAGGCCCAGACAGGAGGGAGTGAAGCGGGCGGCTCTGTCCTCGCAGGGCAGAGCGAGGCCGCGCGGGGTGAAACGGAGCCCCTGGTCCCCGGCCGCCACACCTGGTCCTGCTGCGCGGCAGCGCCTTTGCTCCGTCCCAGCTCAGTGCCAGGACCCGCCACGGCCCCATCAGACACACACCAGCTGACATCTCACACCCCCTCAGGGCCTGGCCGAACGCCACCTTCTCCATGAAGCCCTCCTAGACCGCCCCAGTCAGAGTCACTCTCTCACTGAGCGTTTTTCAGCGCTTTACGCTGCGTTGTATCAGCTCTACGAGGCACGTTTAGTGCCACTACGTTTTAGTCTCTGAAGTCAACACGCGTCACAAAGTCTTGTAACTCTCACGAGCAACGCGCCTCCTTTCTGCGATTGTGGTGCGTTCTGGAGCGGCTGGCGGCCAAGGGCTGACAGAATGCAGTGAGTGGCCTGTGTCTCCCGGGCCTCCCCAGGAGGAACACAGTGGGGCTGCGTGAAATGACGGGGATGGAGAGCGCCGACGCGTCACGGATGAGAGGCACCGGGTTAACCCGACCAGCAGGTCACCTCCCTCTCGGGGGAGCGCCCCCGACACACACCCACCTCTGCTCTGGGGGCCACCTCTCCCCTGGGATGGCCCGGGGACGCTCACCACCTGGGAGCAGCGGCACGGCCATACCTGTGGCGTCCAGCTCCTCCTCCAGGCTCTGCATGTAGAGTGGGCACTTCTGCTGGATAAAGTACAGAAGCTCGACCGAGTTGGACATCCAGAAGAGGATGTGCTGCAGGTCTGGAACCAGGCCCTCCATGGTGAAGCTGGCTGTGGAGAGGGGCTCCTGGCTGCCAAGACAGAGACCACGAGTCACGCCGAACCCGCCGCTCTCCGTGCGTGAGAGCAGTGCACGCTCCAAAAAACCACTACGATTTGTCAGCCTGCCGGCATCAGGCTGGGAACTGGATTCAGATCCATAACCTGTGAGAGGCACATCGCCTACGAACCCTCACGGGAAGGACCGCCAGAGGCCACGCTGGAAAAGGACTCTGGTAAATGGCTTCTTTTCACATCTTCTCTTTGAGAATCAGAGAACAGAGCGGCTATGACCATTCGGACAAGCAACAGGAATTGCCCCTCGTACTCAAGAGCAAGAGAGACGGGGGGCAGGGGGCGCGTCTTGAGTTAGGAACGTAACTAACAGAGAAAACAAGCAGAGGCGCAACTGCTTGGGGTGGCGATCGGACAAGGGCAGCTGAGTGCTACGTCATCACGGCAGGAGGCGGAAGACGAGGGCGGAGGCAGGGATCGTGGGTGTTACTGGAAGACTCAGAGATACCGTTAGAAAACCCACAGACGGCCCCACTCACGGAGGCTGCCTGGCCGTGTCTGAGGCAGGGGCCGGGCGGCGGGCAGAGGCGCTCGTGTCCCGCGGGGAGCGAGGCAGGAGGAGCTCCCAGGCGCCGGCACGGAGCTAGGCCCTTCCCGGCCCTCCAATCCCATCCCACCCCGGGGGACGGCCGCCTGGGGTAGAGGGCCCGTGGCACTCCCTTTCCAGGGGACACTGGGCACGTGGGGGCCGCCTGCCTCCGTCGATGGCAGCCTGTGAGGTCAGCTCCGCCCATCTCAATCCCCTCCTCCCGCGTCTCCCGGGCCCCAGCCGCCAGCATCCAGGACCTGGGGTCCGAGTCGCCCGCAATGTGACAGAAGCCACCGCGCCGTCCTCACCAGCCTCCTGGGGAGGCCGAGGGGCGGGTGCGGCGAGCAGAGCTCCGGGCGATTCCTCCATCTGAAGGCCGTGTCTCTCCGGCACGGTTCCTCATCCCGGCAGCAAGCCCGTCGGTGGGCTGTGCATTCTGAGAGCATCCTCGCACCGGAGGGTCCCTGACCACACCTGCCAGGCGCTCTGACAGGTGAGCAGAGATCCACTGACAAGCAAATCAAACCACCCAGAGGTAACTCGGTCTGTCTGGGGGTGACGCTGGGCTGTGCCTCTTACTGGCGGATTCCGGGGGGCAAGGCAGGTGTCTGCGGGCATCGTGCGAGGACGGTGCTGTCCCTAGGCGCTTCGTCCTGCCTGGAGGGCTTGCCGGCGCCCGGAGCAGCTCAGGGACTCCGGCTGTCGCAGTGACCATCGTGCCGGGGGTCCTGGCGATCAGGCCCATGGGAAAAGCCGAGGGGCATATCAGGGGCAGGGCTGGCGAGGAAGCGTCGGGAGGGCTGCAGCCTCAGCCTCCTCCGTGCCCCACGGGCCTCGGGCTCCCTTTCCCACGTTCTCCTTGCGCCTGAAGTTTGTTGTTCTCTCTGACGTAACTTCACTTTTGTCCACAGACAACATGACCTCCCTCTGTCCTGCTCCTGGGGAGGGAAGGGCTTCAGACGCGTCTCCTTGTTTTCACTGCTTATCTTGTTCCTCTCGTCCGTTCTCCTCGCTGGTTGAATTACACACACACATGCACGCACGAAGAGCTTTATGTCGTCAAAAAAGGATGAATCTGCTCGTCCCAGCCTAGCTCCATTTTGTTTTCAACATTTATTGCCCTTCTCAATTCCACCCAGAACTCAACGGGACAGACAGGTCTCCACGGAAAAACAATCCACCAGCTACTGCCAAGTGGAGCTTTGGTGTTGGGTCCCAGCGAGGTCAGCGCTGAGGACGTGCCACCGGCCAGCCCTGCCGTACCGTGGGGCACAAACAAGGCGCAGCGGCGTGGCCCACCCGTCCAGGCAAGCACCGAGTAGGGATGATGATTTCAGGGACATGACACCAAAGGCACAGGCAATAAAAACACAAGTAGACAAGTGGGGTCACATCAAACAGAAAGGCTTCTGTGCAGCAAAGGAAACCATTAACAGAATAAGAAGGCAACCTACGGAATGGGAGAAAACACTTGCAAACCACATGTCAGATAAGGGGTGAATTTCCCAATACATATAAGGAACTCCTACAACTCAAAAGCCAAAAAAAAAAAAAAAAAAAAAAACCCAAAAAATACCAAACAAACCACTAATAACCCTATTAAAAATGCGCTGAAGACTGGAATAGATATGTCTCCAAAGTAGACAGCCAGCCAGAGGAGCAGGATAAGGTCCTCAACATACCTAATCATCAGGGAAATGCAAGTCAAAATCACAAGGAGCTACCACCCCACACCTGTCAGAATGGCTTCATGAAAAAGACCAGAGTCAACAAGTATTGGTGAGGATGTGGAAGAATCAGAACCCGCATGCAGTGCTGGTAGGAATGCAAACTGGTGCAGCCACTGTGTAAAACAGCATGGAGGTTCCTCAAAAAACTAAAAATAGAACTACCTTATGATCTGGCAATTCCACTTCTTGGTGTTTATCCAAAAGAATTGCAATCAGGATCTCCGGGAAATAGTAGCGCCCCAGTGTTCACTGCAGCACTAGTCATGATACCCAAGATGCAGACTCAAACTAAAGGTCTGCTGACGGATGAACGGATAAAGAAAATCTGGTTTGCAACACAATGGAACATTATCCAGCATTAAATAAAGAAGGAAATCCTGCAATATGCAACAACACGGATGAACCCTGAAGACATGACGCTCAGTGAAATAAGCCAATCACAGAAGGACACATGCTGTGTGATTCCACTTACACGAGAGACCCAAAATAGTCAAACTCACAGAATCGGCGAGGAGAGTGGTGGTTACCAGGCGGCGGGGGCAGGAGGGCAGAAAAGAGAAGGTGCTCATCAATGAGCGTGAAGTCTCAATTATGCAGGGTACCTGCAAGTACTAGAGACCTGCTGTACGACAGGGTACCTACAGGTAACGATACTGTACTGCATGCTTAAAAGTTTAAGAGCATAGCTTTCATGTTAAGTGTTCTCACCACAGTAAAATAAATAAAAATAAACCAAATCAAGTCAATGACGTTCTGATATAAATTTTTTAAAAGATCATCTGGGGGACTTCCCTGGTGGTCCAGCGGTTAAAAGACTCTGCGCTTCCACGGCAGGGGGCGCAGATTCGATCCCTGGTCGGGGAACTGATCCCTCATGACGCGTGGTGCGGCCGAAAAATTTTTTTAAATAAAAATAAAAATCATCTGGGACACCTGTACAAGAGAAATTATTGCTCTTCTATATCAATTATTATTATTAATATATTATTATATGATTACTGAAAATAAAATTGAATACATTTCTGTTAGTAAATATAAAAATGAAAAAATTTCAAAACACTTTCAAAACAATTCATGAGTCAAAGAAGAAATTAAAACAGAAATTATGCAAGGATAAGGAAATAAGGTAAATGGAATAGAAATCAAAGAAAAAGTAAACAGAAACAACAAAATTGGTTCTTTCAAACAGATGATAACAGACAAATGCCTGGGAAGATAAATCAAAGGGGGTGGGGAGAGAAAAAATAGGAACACAACAGGAATTAAATAAGGCGATATCACTACAAATATATTAGAGACGAAAGAAGTCCTACAAGAATATAACGAACAATTTTATTCCAATAACTTTGAAAACACAGGCAATAGATAATTTCCTAGGAAAGCAAAACTTACCAAAATCAACACAGGAAGAAACAGAAAACTAAATAAACCATAAACATTAAAGAAATGTAATCAGCAAACACAGGCACCGCCCAGACGCTTTTCTGGGCTGCTTCCAGGAAACCTCCGCGGCCCAGAGTCCTCACCTCAGACAAATCGACTCAGAGAACTGAAAGCAGAGAAGGCTGCCCAATTCATTTCTGTGAAGCTTGCCATTAAAATCAGACAAGGACAATACAAAACAATAAGTGAATTCACAGGCCAATTTTACTTATGAATTCAGATGGGAAAATCCTAAAGTATCAACAAACCGCATCTCGCCTTGCTAATAACAAAATCAATAGTTAGGAGAGGTTCGATCCGGGGAATCCAATCACAGTTCAGTAAACCTCCTGATGTAGGACCCACACTCACAGATTCAAGGGGAAAATGTGTGACGATCACAGACGCGGCAAAAGCGTTCAGGAAGAGTTAACGGCCACTTACAATTTTAAAAGAAGCACACAAGACAGACCTGAAGCAAATGGGGCAAAATGTGAATCATGTTAAATTCAGGTGTGGGTTCAGGGGTAACTGATACATTCTGTACTCTTCTGTATTTTGAAAGTGATTCATAATTTAAAAAACGAAAGCATTCGCTGGGATGGACCCAGGGCTGTTTTCAGGCCCTGATGACACAAGGAGCTGCTGAAGGAGGGCCTGGTTCCTCCCGTCTAAGGGCCAAGGCCCCAGCAGACAGGCGCCGGTGGGAGGATGTGCTCCGGAGGGCGAGGGCCGGCTGCTCCTGAGGGCTCCTCACCTCCAGGCCCGCCTCACCCTGGGGACGGGGCTGTCCCATCCGGGAGCAAAGCCGCAGGTGAGGCCAGCTCCCTCCCGCGGACTTCCCCTCCCGCGCGGAACCTGAAGGATGCAGGGCTCCTCCGAGCCACCTAGGCCTCAGCTGGTCCCTCCGTGCCGGGCCAGCTGTAGTTTGTCTTCCGTGGGCCCCCCACCCCAGGGCCTGGCCTGTAACAGCGCCCCGCTACCCACTACCCTCGAGCAGGGCAGCAGCCAGCAGAGCACATCCGTGAGCCACGGGGACTCTGCTCAGCTCAGCCCGGCGGGAGCTTCCCTGCTCAGACCCCGGCTGCCGTCTGAGCCTCTAGTTCCCGACTTCCGAAGGAGGGGATAATGATGCTTCCTCCAGACTCCCTCACAGCAGGGGTCCCCAATCCCCCCCCCGCCGCCGCCCCCCGCCCCCCGGGCCGCACAGCAGGAGGTGAGCGGCGGGCGGGCGAGCGAGCGAAGCTTCACCTGCCGCTTCCCATCGCGCTCATCACCACCTGAACCATTTCCCACTCCCCGCCCCGTCCATGGAGAAACTGTCTTCCACGAAACCAGTCCCTGCTGCCGAAAAGGCTGGGGACCGCTGGCTTACAGGACCACGGGCGGACGATACCCCACAGGCACGGACAGCACACACGTGCTTTATAAACGGAGTATCTTCTCCACGTGTCATCCTCACATAAACAGAAATGAGGCAAACCCCGTGGACCGCAGCATGACTTAAGGCCGCGCGAGCCCTTCGTCCACGACGGGCAGGGACCACAGGCAACCTGTGCTCGGGCTGTCACCACACGTGCGTGTTCCTTCAAGGGGACGGACAGCCGTGGCCTTCACGCCTTCACCGTGGCTAGGGGTCCGCAGCACAAACACAGGTGCCGCCGCCACCTTCTGCGAAGGCGGTTCTCCGTGGTGTCCGCTCAAGGGCGGGCGGGGGGTGTCCCAGGACACGCACGTCTTTACCGTTAATGCCAAATGGTTTCCTCAAGTCCCCCCAGCGGCGCGTAAGAGTAGAACCTGTACTTTCTATGAAAACCGACGCTGGACAGCGGAGACCCGCTGCCCCACCTCTACACCGGGAGGCGTCCATTTCCCCAAAGCAGCAGGTTCGCGTTAACACAGCAATTACGGGAGGGCAAGGAGAAGGCTTCCCGGAGGGTCGTGCCCACTCGTCTCACAGATGCTCTGGCGAGACCTCCCCGACACAGAGCTGCCCGGGGTGGTGGCTACAGACGTGGAAACAGCCACCCTGAGACAAAGACACAGAGCTGACCCCAGAGGCTGCAGGGTGAGGGGTGCTGGGTCTTGGCTCCTGGGGAACCAGTGGCCTGCTGGGCGGGTACGAAGACGGGGCCATACTTACAGGTGTGCCTGTTTCTCGGCGAGTTCTTTGGTTTTCTCCTACAATCATAAAGGGAAAAAAAAAGCAAAGATGAGACAAGCAGGACAGCACAGGCAACGTGCAGCGAGGACGCCACTGACACAGGCTCTCGTCTACACGAAACATGGCGTCACTGCACCGGGCGTCCCGTACTGGGCGATTCGCTCCAAGCTACGCTGGGAAGACTGTTTTCCATTTGATCTGACCTCCTGGCATTCCGTTACTGTGTACCATCCACGCATTTCCTACAAGAGCACTACTTCACAGCCATCTCTCTCACGTAACAGCCGGCCATTTAGGGAGCAGTAAAGATGGGTCAAACGTATGACAAATGTCAGAATGAACGTTCTAGCAACACTCTTACGGTTAAGCTTCATAGATGCACTTTTAAAAGTCAGCCCCAGTAACGCGGAGCAGATGCGTGTGGGCTTGAGTGCATACAAGTATGTTTAAACGTCCCCATAGAGACTCAGGTCTAGCCAACAGTTTCTGTCCCTTTTAATCAAGAACTCATTCTTGCTTTAGTGATGTTATCCGGCTAAGCCTGGTCCTAACTGCGACTCCCTCACGTGTTCTCTTAGAGGCTCACGCTGGCCTGAGTTGACGAGACACGTGAGCACAGGGGGATGGAGAGGAAGCTGCTGATGCCCAAGAAACAGACAGACAAATGAACCTCAAGGCTCTAGACAGACCAGAGCCGAGGCTTCTCACACCCCAGAGGGGAAGCCGTACGGGGGACACCCGGGCCCGGGACCTGGGGTGAGGGGGGTCCCACCTCCACGAGCCTGTTTCCAAGCCTGCACGGGGGCGGGGGAGGGGGTTCGCAGGGCTGATCCCATGTGCATGGCGGGGGAGCCAGGGACGACGTTCAGGCTCGGGGGGATCCGGTTCTCTGCCCGGAGTCACCAGCACCCTCCTTGCCCCGGTGTTCTCAGCTGTGACGTGGGACACCACACCTACGCCATCAGGGTGGTTGTGAGAATTAAGTCCAACAGCATCTAATTACTAGTAAGTGGCACAGAGCAGACTCGGAAAAGGACGGTGATTCGTGTGAAATTGAGAGCTTCTAAGCGTCAGGCCACTCGGTCCACACTGCACGGACTTCAGCTGCACAGAGGGGAGCGACCACACACTCCAAATGCCACTCGGGACGCTGAGGGACGCGGCTCAGATACCCGCGATGCACACAGGTCGCTGGCACAAACGCTTGGATGTGGCAGGCCAGGACGGCTTTTGCTTTTAAAAAGTTTCAAACGTTTTAAGTGCGGACCTTAATCTGAGGAACCTATCCAGTGTCTCCACGGCCAACTGGTTTCCTTTTCCCACGTCTGCCTCAGGGTGAGCATGGCCGCGACTAAGGGGGTCTCTCTGAAGGACTGCATGTAACTACCAGCCATCCTTTGGGTCCCCAGGGAGTCCAGCCTCTGGAGGGGCAGGAGAGGATGGGGGGCTGCCCGCCGGGTGCTCTGGCCCCAGGGGACATCTGGCAGTGCCTGAAGCCGCTTCCGTGAGGGGTGGGGGAGGGGTGCTGCCAGGCGGTGGGGGGGAGGGGGGAGGCCAGGGATGCTACCCAACGTCCTGGGGTGCAGGGGTCGGCCCCCCAGCAAGGAATTCTGCCCGGACGTGCGTGGTGCTGCGGTCCAGAGACCGTCCTGGGGGAAGTTTCAATGTACAGCATCGACCGGTCCTGTGCACCCACCTCTCCCTCCCACCTGACAAGGGCTCTGCAGTGGGGTGTCGGCAGGGGCTCGACCTGCTCCCGGCAGAAAGCGCGGGGCTCCCAGGACGCCTGGGCGCCAGCAGGGCTGGGCCGTGGGGAAGGACACAGGACCAGAGCTCACGAAGCCGAACCCTCAGCGGATACCCCAGCTCCCTCGGTGGCCCTGCCTATCCTGCCCGCCCGACGGTGACAAAGCCTGGTCTCGGTCACGGGGGAGCTCGCGCCCTCCACCCAGGCGGCCGCAGCTCCCACCCGCTCCTCTCCCGGCCGAGGCCACCGGCAGCAAACCGCCCCCGCCCCGCCACTGACCCAGACCGTCTCTCGGATCATCCTGGCCATCTTGAGCAGGAGCTGCCCGAAGGAGCCCGGCTCGAGGCGGGTGGCCGAGTGCTGAATGCAGAGGCAGAGGAGGAAGGCGGGGGTCAGCTTGTGGTCGTCGCCGCCCGGCTCGACCAGCGTCATGATCCGCTGCAGCAGCGCGTCCTCCGCGTCGGGCTCGAACTCCAGGTGCAGCGGCCGCGGCCGGGGGTGGACGGGCCTCGCGGAGACCGAGGCGCCCCGGGCCCGGAGCGGGGCGCCGCACATCCTACAGCTCTCCGGCACGGCCCGGAGGCGGGCCAGGGCCTGGGCGGGCAGGGGCTGGGCCTGCGCTGGGTCCTTCAGCAGCAGCAGGTAGTACAGGCCCAGGGAGAGCAGGTCCCCGTGGCGCAGCACCACGGCGCGGCCCCCCACCTCCGAGAAGTTGACCGAGACGGGCGCCCCGGGGATGGGCTCCAGGACCAGCTGTGCCACCGCCTGCGCCCGGCCCGACGGCTGGCGCCTGCGGATGGTGCAGTGCAGGGGCAGGATGTCGGGCGCCGAGAGGCTGATGCTGGGCTTGCTGGAGGGGGTCCTCTGGCCCACCGTGTGCCGCTCCCGGTTGAGCACGTAGACCAGGCTGTCCTGAAAGGCAGACGCCAGACCTCAGGGGCAGGACACCACTCGGGCAGTTCCATCCCCGGTACCTAAGCCGCCCTGGGCGGCACACCCCCCCGCCCCCCCGGAGCTCTTCCTGACCCGCTGCCTGCCCCCAGCCTGCCCACGTTGGGCGCCCATCCCATCTCCCAGAGCAGCCTTGGTGGCACACCAGATACCCGGGGTGGGGGGGGGGGGCTCCAGCTTCGAGACGTGAGAGGCCAGACAAGGGCAGACCTGGACGTGGACACTGGTCTACAGACACGCCAGGCCCGCCCGCTCCGCCAGGTGACAGTGACACGCTGGGGAAGCGCCCCCCCCTCTGCGGCGCCGGCTCCGGGAGGCAAGATGCCTCCCAGGACCTGAGCCCAGAGCCCTGACGAGGTCACACAGTGTGCGGGGAAGGTGGAGCAGGAAGGGAGCGGGGGGGGGGGGCACGTGGGTGCGCGAGAGGCCGGGAGGAACAGCAGACTTCCCCGGGGCGGCAGCACGGGCGGGGGCGGCGGGGTCGCCAAGGGCGACACCCTTCAGGCCAAGAGGCCTCCGACAAAAGTGGTGTAAAATGCTGGCGCGGGGCAGGGGCCTGGGGGACTCCTCAGAGAAAGCCGCCCTGCACATGCTCGAGGCCGCGGGAGGCCTGCGCCCCAGCCCACGGGGGCCATTCCCCAGAGGCCCACCAGGCCGGGCAGGAAGGGGACCCAGTACCAGGTAAGACCCATGCTGGGATCAGTCAGTGAGGAGCTGGGGGGACCCCCTCCCAAGGCCCTGCTGCCGCCCACTGCAGCCTGGACGAAAGAATGTTCTGGAAGCAGAGGACGGGGAAGCCGCCACCCTCCTCCAGCGTCTAGGGCGGACCCAATGGGGTGCTCTCCCCCCCAGCCCATTTCTCCAGCCCCCGAGCCCCCCGCTGACGTGTCAGTAAGGACCAGAGGGGCGGGCGCGTCTAGCCGAGAGCCTCCTGCACGCCCTGCATGCCACCGTCCCCCCCGTGCCTCGGGCCCAGCAGGGCGGCGCTCACGTGCTGCTGGCTGTAGCCCTGCAGGAGCAGCAGGTGGGGCGACTCGTAGACGGAGCAGCGCATGGCGTCCTGGCCGGGCTCCTCGGGGCCCCGGGCAGCGGGTGGCGGGGCGGTGGCCGAGCTCAGGCTGGTCTCGCTGACCGTGCGGCGCAGCCGGGGCGGAGGCGGGCTCCAGGCTCCCCCCGCGGCCGGGGCTGGGGTTCCCTTGGCGCGGCTCCGCTGCAGTCTCCGGGCTTGGGCGTTTATCCCTGCAGCAGAAGCAGCGAGGGGTGAACAGATGGCTCGAGGCCGCTCCTAACACGGGTCGCGGCTCCGTCAAGCAGGCCTGCAGGCGGCCGCGGGACTCTGCCCACAGACTGCATCCTCGGAAGGCCGTGGCTCCTCCGGGGCTCGTCCCCGGGGCCGTCCGAGGCCCCAGACGCCCCACAGGAGCCCGTGGTACATCCCAGCCCCGAGACCAGCCAGCACCACGGCCTCCCCGCGGGATGCCAAGCCCACCGCAGCCTCAACCCCCGCAGAGTCAGTGTGCTGGGGGCTTCGTGGGTACCACGTCGACCCAAAAACCTGCCCATCCCCTGCCCCGTCCTGGCAGCCCGCGTGTGCGTGCGTGTGCGTGCGTGTGCTGATTAGATGAGAACCGTCCATCATCCCCCCGTTTTACAAGGAGGAAGCAGTCAACTCACCACGTCACTCCAGCCCACAGGGCCGGCTGGTCTCCATCCAGAACACGGCTGCTCCTTCCCGGGGCACCTCCAACACGGCCAGGCACACGCATGCACACAAGCACACATGCACACGTGCACACACGTGCACACCCCACGAAAGCCTTACCCTTCTACACGTAGGAAGCGCTCTTTTAAACTAATGCCACGTGAAAGCTGAGAAGCCACATGGAACTCAAGAGGGCCAGTCTCCTGTCACCGTCTCGGTTCCCCGGCTGACCCAGGCCTTCCTCGCTGAGCCCCCTGCCGAGCGCCCTCCGCACAGCCTCTGTCTGCAGCATCCCTTCCTATGACCGTTCCAAACAAAACCAGACAAAGCCAGAGGAGGTGAGGTGGGCAAGCGGGGGCCGAGGGCGCCTGGGAAGACCCACCTGCCTTCCAGAAGGAGAAGGGAGCCTGGTCCCCGGCAGCCCACAGGGAGCCGGGGCTGCAGGAGGGAGGCCGCTCAGCCGTAGTGCGAGCCGTTTGCCGGGCGCCCGCGGCTCCCCGCCTGCTGCAGAGCCGGGCCAGCGACCGTCAGGCAGGGCAGCGGGGCGGGGGGAAGGGGTGGGGGGAAGAGGGACGGGTCAGGGGAAGGAGGAGGGCGAGGGCAGGAGGCAGGGATGGAGGACAGAGGTGGGGGCAGGCGGGGAGGCAGCCCCCAGCCTCACCTGTCCCACACCCTGCTCTCATGGCTGGGGCACCACGGCACAAGTGGGGGCCCTGCCTGAAAGAAGACATTTAAAAACCAGTCCAAAACGACGCTCTAGCCCAGGCTTTTCCTCCCTCTAGGACAGGGCTGCAGGAGAGGACACACCTCAGAACCACCTTCCACGAGTGCTGGGGCTCCCAGGCAGCAGCAGAGCCCAGAAGGTCACCCTTTCCTCTTCGATTCCCGGGGGCCCCCAGAGGGCCTGGACGAGGCCCGAGCGACCAGGGCCAGCAGCAGACGGGCGTGGGCGCGCGCTCTCGGCCGACTGGACACCACTCCTCCAGCTGGGGTCCCGCGTCCCCGGCAGATGACCCCTCCCAGGCTAAAGCAGGGGCTCTCACCCCGCCCTCGCTCAGGGCCGCCTGGGGAGTTTGGAACAGCGCCCAGGGCTCATCCACGGGCCCTCAGGGTGGAAGGGCCAGGGCTGTCGGGAGGGAGGTGGCGGCAGCTCAAGGCCGGGGCCGCTGGACCTCCAACGCCAGCACGGCCAGTGTGTAGAGCAACCCACAAGGTCCAGCCGACAGATCCGTGCACACCCTGCGGGCAGCACAGCCAGGAGGACCCTCACACGTGTGGACGCCTGAGCAAGGAAGGCCCCTGAACCCCACGTAACCCTGCACGGGGACTATCCTCGCCCAGGGCAGAGATGCTGCAGGGAAAGCTGGGCCCAGCCTGCACCCAGTGGCGGGTGGAAAGGCAGATGGGGAGCAGTGGGTGGGGTGTGAGACCTCTGTGTACAGGCTGAAAAGAGCACATGAAACCCCACCGCATACTGCTCACGGGGTGCACGTATGTGCACGTAAAGCTGTTTTGAAAAACGGATAGAAAAGGCACACAGTAAGTTCAAGAAATGGCCGTTTTACAGGTGGGGGTCTGAGCCCGGGGAGGTACATTGCATAACGTACTGGAGCTACTAGAACACGTGTGATATCACATACTGCACGTGATAGGACATACTTTATGGATAACTCTGTGTGATGTTTTACTCGTTTTATTTTTTAAAACTCTAAATAAATGTCATTAAAAATGTTTATGTCAACTCTGGAAGGCAAGTACTCAGGTGTAAAGTAAAAACCATGAACAGGGCTTCCCTGGCGGCGCAGTGGTTGAGAATCTGCCTGCCCATGCAGGGGACACGGGTTCGGGACCTGGTCTGGGAGGATCCCGCATGCCGCAGAGCAACTAAGCCCGTGTGCCACAGCTACTGAGCCTGCGCGTCTGGAGCCCGTGCTCCGCAACAAGAGAGGCCGCGACAGTGAGAGGCCCGCGCACCGCGATGAAGAGTGGCCCCCACTTGCCACAACTAGAGAAAGCCCTCGCACAGAAACGAAGACCCAACACAGCCAAAAATAAATAAATTTAAAAAAAAAAACAAAAACCCATAAACGCTCTGAGGTCCTCACACGTGTATAGGACTCTGCGGCTGCCCCGAGGTGGGCTGGGGGCCTGGGAGGGGGGCCTGATGAGGCCGCTGGAGACCGTTCGGCCAGTTGCCTGAGGAGGGTCGTGGCTTCGGGTGCTGCCCCGCGTCTGATCCCACTTCAGCTTCGCCCCCACAATCCACGCAGCCCAACGCCGCGCAAACCCAGGGCACGTCTGCCCGGCTCTGAGCCCGGGACGGAGGCTGGGCGGCGAGCGGAGGGACGTGTGGGCAGCGTCACCCACAAGCCGGCGGCCTGCGGGGCGCGGCCTGGGGTTCTCAGCCTGGTCGGTCCAGGCAGACCCGCAGCCTCGTGGTCCAGGCTCTGCGCACTGGATCTGGGCGTCACGGTGGAGCCCGCGTCCAGAGCACGGTCGTCCCCACGGCCCCTCCATCGCCACCATGATGGAGATTCGGCAACAGACACAGCACGGAGACGCCCTGGCCCACGGGGGAGCGGCGCTGACGGAATAAAGTGACGAGAGCGGCCAGGCCTTGTACGGCGGTGATTTCACACGCCAAGTTACTCATCTTAGAGGAAAACGCCCAACCTTGCCACTGGGTGAAGAAGACACGCTCCATTTCTGGATCACGCCTCCCCGTGAGCTGGGCTGGATGTCCCAGCCCTGGACATTTCCCGCTACGCTAGGGGTGACCGAGTCAGCGAGGTCAGAGGTTTATCTGGTCCTGCAGGTCTGAGGGACACCCGGGAATCTGTATTTTGTAAAAGCTCCCCAGAAGGTTCTGGAACTCAGCTAGGATAGGAACCGCTGCCAGAGCACTCCCCTCCCCCAGTGCCTTGTCTACAGAAAACCCACAGGGGGAGAAAGGGAAACCCACGGAGCGCTCGGAAAACATACTCGAGCACCTACCGTTTTTATTTGTGTTTTGGATTTCTAACTCTTTTCTCTAGATAAAACGTTTGTCGGTTCCCAGGAAGGTGGCAGACATGAGACTCCCCTCTTCCCTCTTATATAAGGCACACCTCGTCTTACTGCGCTTCACGGATACGGTGTGCTACAAACTGAAGGTCTGCGGCGACCCTGGCTGAGCAAGTCTATTGGCACATTTCTTCCAACAGCGTTTGCTCACTTTGTGTCTCTGCGTCACACTCCGGTCATTCTCGCAATATTTCAAATTTTGTCGTTATTATTATATTTGTCATGGTGATCTGTGATCAATGATCTTTGATGTTACTATTGTAATTTTGACTTTTTTTTTTAGTAATAAAGTATTTCATTTTTATTTATTTATTTATTTTTTAAACATCTTTATTGGAAAAATATGGAACGCCTCACGAATTTGCGTGTCATCCTTGCGCAGGGGCCATGCTAATCTTCTCTGTATCGTTCCAATTTTAGTATATGTGCTGCCGAAGCGAGCACAGTAATAAAGTAGTTTAAAATTAAGGTATGTACATTGTTTTTCTAGACAGAATGCTATCGCACCCTTCATAGACTTCAGTAGAGCGTAAACATCACGTTTCTAGGCACTGGGAAACCAACAAGTTCCTGGGACTCTCTTTACCGACGTGCCGGCTTCATTGCAGTGGTCTGGGCCTGGACCCGCCACATCTGAGAGCTGGGCCTGTGTCTGTTCCCTGGTGAAAAGGCAGAAGCACACCCAGCAGAGGAATAAAAGGAGGGGTCTGGGTAACCAGAACCTGGAGAGGCCTCTGTGTGTCCCCCACCACCACCCAGGACACACATGGGACCACCTTACCGCCCAACACTGGGCCCCAGACCCAGAAGCACAATGACCACTTTCCCACATCTTAGGAGCATAACACAACCAGGAGAGATTCTGAAACAACCCTTGCTGCCCCTTAACAGGCTCACAGTTAAGTCACAGACCCTGACTTGGACGTTCAGGGCCCATCCTGCCCGCTCCTGGACTGTGTGTCTCTCACAGGGGAACTGGGGAAAGGGCCCTAACCTGCAGGAGGTGTAACCGTGACACAGATGACGGCGGCGTCCTTCACAACGGAAGCGGTTAAAGAAAGGAGCGCGGAGCTTCCCTCTCCCGGCAGCTGCCCCAGCTCCCGCCGCCGCAATCAAGCCTGCCAACAGCTAGCTCTGCAGGGCAGGGATCTGCGGTCCCTCATCCCCTCCATCAGACGCTCCTGGGCCAGGCAGCCATCGGGCAGGGGTGGAGAGGTGGAGGAATGACACCCCAGGCCACACGGTGTTTTATGTGTCGGTGCAGGTGTCCCCTCTGCGGGGAGAGAGGAAAGGACCCTGGATACCAGGGGGGGTGGGGGGGGGGGTGGGGGTGGCGGGTGGACGTTAATTCTGAAAGCAGCTGGCATTTGTCATCAGAGCTCCCGTCATGGGCTCCAGAACAGCACTGGAAAGAACAGCACAGCTCTTTTCCTGAACGTCAGTAAGTTCAGGACAATAAATTCAAGCTGTAGGTTTTACCTCCGGGCCCTGTTTGCTCTTCTCTCCCAGGATCAGAGGGTTTGAAACAGTGTCTACAACTCGGAGAAGCCCCTGTTGCTCACACCCACTACCACGGCTGCAGGAGAACTCAGAGATGTGGTTTTCTTCGGGGACGGATGAGGCAAATGTTCACGCATTAGGGAATTTTGCTAAAATTGGGGGAACTGAGACTATTTTAGTGATCCCTAATAACAGCTGGAGAGGCGCTGCTAACATAAACTCTGCAAAACTCGGAGGTCAGACCTGCCTTAAACAAGTCCTTTTAAACTAGAATGCCCTTTTCCGGGTCAGCAAAAGATGTAGAACGAAGCCCTAAGTTAATCAAGCAATCCTTGACGTTAATTTGAAGTTTTCTGTATTTGAAATGTACAACAACGACAAACTACCTAAGGATCATTTGGTGAGCATCTGTCTGCTACATGGCCAGCTTTATTCTGAGTATTTTGCCTTCAATTCCATTTCATTCTCGCAATAAACCCTTCAAAGGGACTGCAGTGACATGGGAATATGCTACCTAGCTTTTTAGGATCGATCCTACCATTGGCAAATAAAATTCTAAAAAAAAAATGTATATTGTACCATCAAGCCCACTCCTCGGCGTACACACGATGGGAACACACGTGGGGCCACGGGACGCGCACAGGAACATGCCCACGGTAGCACCACTCCTACTGGGCCCAAACTGGCAACACCAAGTGTCTACCAACAACAGGACGACCAAATCAACTGTGGTCCGTTCACATGATGGAATCCTGCACGGCAATAGTAATAAATGGACTCCTCTAAAAGCAAGAATAAGCAAAAAAAACCACAACAAAAACAAAAAAACAAAAAGCCAGACACAAAAAGGTACAAATAATATGATTCCATTTATAGGAAATTTACTTAGAGCCAAAACTGAACTATGGTTTTAGAAGTCAGAGAAGTTGGCTCAGTGGCCAAGGACCAGAAGGGGATGTGAGGGAGGCTGCAGGTGTCCTGATAATGTTCTAGTTCTTGCCACACAGGTGCACCCATCTTCTGAAAGCTTGTTGAGCTGTACCCTCACAATGTGTGCATGCTTCTGTCTGTACGCTATTTTTCAATGAAAATTTTCCTTTTAAAGAAGAGGACATCAGATGTTAAGATTACCATACACAAATTATAAGATCATGCTTACACTGTTTAAAGAGATAAAACATGCCTTGAAATATATGTAGAGAACAGGAAATTATAAACAATAGCATCAGCTTTGACAAATAACCAATTAGAACTTCTAGAAATGAAACAATACAGTAATGGAAACTATGCAGCATATCAGACACAACGGAAAAGAGAATCAGAGAACTAAAAGACAAGTCTAAAATGTCTAGGATGTGGTACAAAGTGACCAAAAAAAGAAGAAAAAAGAAGATATGAAAGACATTAGGAGACAGAAAAGAGAGAGTGAGAGGCCTCACACATGTTTAAAGACAGCTCTGGGGGAATTCCCTGGCAGTCCAGTGGTTAGGACTCAGCGCTTTTACTGCTGAGGGCCCGGGTTCAATCCCTGGTTGGGGACTTAAGATCCCACAAGCCGCGCAGCGCGGCCAGAAGAAAAAAAAAAAAAAGACGGCTCTCGGAGGAGAGCCTCTTCTTACTAGAAGAGGGCAAAGGCAATATCTGAAAAGAAAATAAGTGAGAATTTTCCAGAACTGACTGAAGAAACCAATTCGCAGTTTCATGAAGTCCAATAAAAAAAAGAAGAGAGACATCACAAGAAAACTACCGACCAATATCCCTTATGTATAGAGATGTAAAAGTCTCCAAGATAGTAGCAAACCATGTTCAAGTGGGATTTATCCCAGGAATGCAAGAGTGATCTAACATACAACAGTCAATCACTGTAATATACCGTATTGATACAATAAAAGACCAAAATGACACGGCCAGGTACTAAGTGCCACTGGATTATACACTTTAAAATTGTTAATTTTGTGTTATGTGAATTCTATTTCCATTTTAAAAGTCAGGCTTTAAAGACCCTAATGTGAAAGGCAAAACTATAAAGCTTTCGTAAGAGAATGCAGGGACTATCTCTACAACCTCAGAGGCAGGGAAGGGTCTCTTATACGAGACAAAACCAAAACAGAATCAAAAGCATTAACCATAAAGAAGAGAATCGACAAATTCAACTATATTAACAATTTTACTCATCAAAAGACACGATAAGTAGAGTTTAGAAAATCAAGCTCACAGACTGGGAGGAAACACGTATTACTGATAGAAGACTAGAATCTACGGACTTCCCTGGTGGTCCAGTGGGTAAGACTCCACGCTCCCAATGCAGGGGGCCCAGGTTCGATCCCTGGTAGGGAAACAAGATCCCGCATGCATGCTGCAACTAAGAGTTTGCATGCCGCAACTAAGAAGTCCGAATGCCGCAACTAAGAAGCCCGAATGCCGCAACTAAGACCGGCACAGCCAAAATAAATAAATAATTTTAAAAATATGTTAAAAAAAAAAAAAGACTAGAATCTAGAATAAAGAATGCCCACAAATCAATAAGAAAAAGACCAAACAATAGAAAATGCAAAAGAGCAGACCAGGCACTTGACGTTTCCAGTGGAATGGTAAACTAGGAGACTGTTTGACCCCACCAGGTAAAGTAGAAATATGCACACTCAGTGTCCAGCAATATCCCTACCAGGTGTGCAGCCCCGAGGGACTTGCACGCTTAGGGACCAGGATGCTCTGCGCAGCACGATCCCCAGACCCATCTGCAGAGTCGCTCAGCATCACTGCATCCACGTGGCGGGACACGGCTCCAAGCAGCACGGGCGTCAGCCCCACAAGCACAGCACGAAGGAGACGTAAATCCACCCGCATAACTCAAAACAGGCAAAGCGAAACTCTCGTAGGCAAAAATGCACCGGTGATAACACTAAAAGGAAACTGAGAAAACAGTCATTACCAAGTCAGGATGGTGGTTCCTTCCGAGGGGGAGGGAGAGGGTGGCGCTCAGGGTGACCCCAGGGGGACAGCGCGCCGGAGTCCATGTGCCCGCAGCGAGGCTCCGGTCGGCGGCTTGCTTGGTAACGACCTACTGACCCAAGCAGGTGGGTCTTCTGCCCTTTCCTGCACACAGTCCCTTCTACAGTTACATACCCGTCCACAGCCTCACGACCCGCCGCCATACCTGCCCAGGTGGAGGGCACCCTGAGGACACGCCGGGCGGGGACCGGAGGCCCCCTGCCCACCCCGTCAAGGGCTCTCCCGCCTGGAAGCGGCCACAGGCTGCTGTGGCCCCTGAGTTCCAACCAGCAATAAGGACACTGCCTACACCAGCCGCTCCGAAAGTTGGATGCTGCCGGGAGGAGGTGCCCCCAGTGGCCACTGCCCGCTGCCAGCTCTGCAGCTCCATTTCCACCCGGCCCTGTCCCCCCAGCACAAATCCTTGCCCACCACCCACGGAGCTGCCCGACGTCCGCCTTCCCGCCAGTGGCCCAGGGGTTCAAGTCCCGGGCAAAATGCAGATGTCCTAAGCTTCCCAAGCCTCCTCTCCACGGGCCTGGAGGAGAGCCATGAACACCTCCAAGGGGACTGCGTCCCCTCCCCACCCTCCGTACTCCACCCGTGACATCTTATTTCTTAAGCTGGGTCATGGGTGCGCCAACAGTTCATTACACTACGCTGTATCTATTTCTTGTGTGCCTGAAGCATTTCAAAATAAAGATTAGGAAAGCAATGAGAAGCAGGGACAGATGACAAATAGAGATGTTTGTGAACATTCCAAAATCTGCTCCACCTCGCAAAGACCAAAGGAAATGCAAGCTAAATAATGAGGTACGCTTTCCCTTCAAATCAGCAAAGATTCTTTAATGATGGAATCACATGACAGCGAGGATAAGGAGAGACGGACACACTCAGAAACTGCCCGTGGGAATGTTAACTGGCACTGGTCCACCCCAAATTTAAAAATAGCCAGCGGGATAGTGCCAACTACATCATATTAGACCTGGACACATCTATATTTAAAAAGTCTCCATCTCTCCACGAATGAATTCCACTTTTAAGTTGCTATCCTACAGAAATAATCAGAAAGGAATCAAACACTTCTGTACAAAGATGTTTATATAAGCATTACTCATAAATAGAAAAAAAAAAAAAGGGAAACATTCTAAAATTCCAATAAAGACATGGTTAGGCACACCACCCATTCACTGGCATTAAATATGATGTTTGCAATATGAGTAAATAAGTATATTAAGTTAAAAAAAGAATATATAACTATGTACATAGGTTGATTTAAATTATGTAAGAAAAACAATGCAATAGTAAGAAAAGAATGAAAGGCACCAAAATGTTAAAAGCAATTCTCTCTAGGTGGTGACTTTACAGGTGATTTTTACTCTCTGCCCAATACTTTCTCTTATTTTCCAAATTTTCAATAACGAATATGTCTTATTTTCTTAAGTGGGGGGAAGTCACATTTTCAAGTACCGAGGAGCATTATTTCCGTGGTAAAACTTGGACCTTCTCCTGCCAATTAGGGCCTTAATCAGGGAAGAGCAGCCCTCTCTAGAAGGAACTAATAACCTAATTAAGATAATGGGTAACTGAGGAGATAAAATGCTTAGGTCATTTGTTAGCCAGTCACAGATGGAAATAGAGCCTTCCAGAACCATGCCAACGAGAGAGCAGTGTGGCAGAAGGAGGAATTTTCTTTAGCTGAAACCAAAGGCCCCGTCTGACTCCCCAGAGATGCCTCGAGCCCTCCCTTGGAGAGGATCCTGGTAAACTGAGGAACACCAGCCCAGCCGGCGCCCCTGCTCACACGCCTCAAGGACCCACACGGGAGGGGCCGCCGACGCTCCTCTCCGGCTCCACCTGGAGAACCAGCCTTGTCGCGAAGGTCAGCACCTCCTCTCTCTCGTCCAGAATGAGGAGCCTCCCTGCCCCGGAGGCTGCATCCCGAGGATGCCCGACGCCCGCACGGCTGCCCGACGCCCCGCTGCCCTGCAGCGAACCCCCTACGCTTGTGCAGGCTGGAAGAGAGAGCCATGGAAACCGCTTTGAAAACCGGGCAAGAAGACAAGAGAAACTAGGAGAGAAAAGATCCGGAAAACACGTCAGTCCAGGAGACGCAGAACCTGGATAACAGACGAACCAGAAGGAATGATCCAAGGAGGGATGTGATTTTTCAGAACTGAAGAACATGCGTTTTTAGCTTAAAAGTCTGACACACAGTAGAGGTTAAAAACGCATAAGGGGGGACTTCCCTGGTGGCACAGTGGTTAAGAATCCACCTGCCAATGCAGGGGACACGGGTTCGACCCTGGTCCGGGAAGATCCCACATGCCGCGGAGCAACTAAGCCCGTGCGCCACAACTACTGAGCCTGTGCTCCACAACTACTGAGCCTGTGCTCTAGAGCCCGTGAGCCACAACTACTGAAGCCCGTGCGCCACAACTACTGAGCCCACGTGCCACAACTACTGAAGCCTGCGTGCCTAGAGCCCACACTCCGCAACAAGAAGCCAAACCGCAAATGAGAAGCCCCGCGCACTGCAACAAAGACCCAACACGGCCAAAAACTAAAAAACGCATAAGGGGTCAAAATATGCAAACAGCAAATTTTAATAACCTTAATATGATAAGAGAATATGGACGTTATAAACAAATACGGTAACATATACAACCATAATTTTTTACATAAAAAAACAAAAAGTCTAGCAGAAAGGGTGCAAACACACCCCAACCAGGACACACACTGAGAGTCTGCAGAATGAGGCAGTGTGAAGAAATTACCTGTGTCTCCAGAGGGAGGAGAGAGAGATTATGTCCAAAGGAGTGAGCGTCCCAACACGCCCCAGCCTCTCCCGGAGGCACTGGGAGCTGAAAGGAATGGACTGAGGCCTCCAAAGTTCTAGGAGAGAAAAGGATTTTCATCTAAAGCTCTATGCCCAGCTAAGCTATTAATCGAGCATTAAGGTGGAGCAAAGATCTTTTAAGCAACTTCACCTCTCATGGACACTTTCGCAGGAGGCCACGGGAGGAGTTGGTCCACCTCAACCAGTTGTAAAGCGAGAACCAGGGAAAAGGGAGCGGAGACAAGGGTCTCCTCTGCAGAGGCACCAGGGCGAGGACGGCTGAGAGCGGGCTCGAGAGCAGCCGGCCCGACCTGAGCAGGCGGAAGGCGCCCAACCTGGATAAAACCAGCCACACACCTGAGCATCTGGAAGAGAGATACTGGCAGAGGATGGAGAAATGCTGAATTAGTGAAAAGTACCAAGAAAAAGGGCAAAAAATAATACCAATAATTAATTTCCAAGAAACTGGAAGCTGGACTTGAAGGAAAGGTGATCTTTGTGTACACCAGGCCTCAGCTGTAAAAAGCCGTCTCTGGTCCTAAAAATGTAAACACTGATTACTAATATACACAAATTTACAACTGTCCTGAGAGGACAGGGCGAGGGAAGCTGATATTTTAAAAGGGGTGGCGAACAGAGCTGAATTCTCATCTTCATGGAAGAAGTCACTAGATCACCCTCAGAAAGTAAAAACCAAGCAGTAGTGGGATAAATGTGTTACTTTAAGTTGTGGAATTAAATGCCAAATAAGGAACAGTTCACAACTGAAACTGTTCCCTCTGGGCAGGGCAAATTGGGAAGAGGGAAGGCTAGTGCAGGGACCTGCTGCTTCAGCTTTTTTGCTTTGTTTTGTTATTTCTCATCAGCAATGAGAAAGTATCGCTGTAACTGTGCACGTATATATAACTGGTGAAAGTAAGTTTTTAAACGTACATACTTCTCAGCCTTCTAAACAAACGAATGAATGAATGCACGCACTTATGGTATGTATTTCATCAATTCCTAGACACACTTTTTTGCACTTTTTAACATCTTTGAACGCATCCCTGCGTTCTTGTGGAGCGTCCCAGGCAGCAGCTGTCATGTGAGAACTCGGCTATTGTTCCTGGGGGGCGAGATTCTGCAACATTTCAGTCATTTAAGGGCCATTTGAAGAATGAATGAGTTCTGGTTGTCACGTGCAAACTTGCAGAATTTTGGGCCAACAGCTTGAGAGAAAATCCCAGGGATAACAGTGGAGCACTTTCAAGAAATGCGGCATCAGCAATATTCTTGAGGGCACAAAAAAGGGCGCTGTGTGGAAGTGTGCAGTGACAGCTCGAGTCGAAAAGAAGACTTTGAGTTTATTTCGCTATTTATCTTTTTGTGTGTGCATGTGCACAGAACCAATACAGATTAAAGTCCGTGTTTAAATAAATCTTCAGGTTTATCAGAGCTCTTTAGGTAAGTACAAAACTAAGAATCCCAAGTAATAATAATAAGGCATTGTGTCCTAGTTTAACTTGTAGTATTTTTTATGTTAGTGGTAAGTAGGTATGGTGATCTTACAATCAATAACATCTTTTATGTGGTGAAATATGGTATATACAGGAATATGTATTGCAAAATTGTTCTTAATGACCCCCAAATACACATAGTGCTCTGACCACACCATGGAATATTCCATAAGCCCTAGAATGAATGAATTAGAATGATAACAGATGATGTGGGGAGATTTTCAAAAGGAGTTTGTTAAGAAAAGATACAGAAAACTAAGTATGTGATCCCATTTTAAAATAATAATAACTGGGACTTCCCTGGTGGCGCAGTGGTTAAGAATCCGCCTGCCAATGCAGGGGACGCGGGTTCAATCCCTGGTGCGGGAAGATCCCACATGTCACGGGGCAACTAAGCCCGTGGGCCACAACCACTGAGCCTGCGCTCTAGAGCCTCCCCACTGCAACGACTGAGCCCGTACACCACAACTACTGAAGCCCCCGCGCCTAGAGCCCGTGCTCCGCAGCAAGAGAAGCCACCACAATGAGAAGCCCGCGCACCGCAACGAAGGCCCAAAGCAGCCAAAGACAAAATGAAATTAAAAAAAAATAAGTTTAAAAAAAACTGACTAAAAGTCTGCACGTGTACATGTTTACATAGATCTGTACAGGAGCATCTGAGCACAGAAAAACTATGGAAGGTCATGGTGGGAGCAGAATTCTAAGGTGACCCCATGATCTCTGCCCCTGGGGTTACTCCCGTGATTAAGTACATGGGCAAGAGAGATTTTGCCGGTATAATTAAGGTAACTGTGCAGTTTATCTTAAGATACAGAGATTATCCAGTGGGCCCAACCTAATCATGTGAGTGACTCCAAAGCAGAGAGTGTTCTCCAGCTGGTCACAGAAGAAAAGGGTCTCAACAAGGGGTTCCCCCTGCTCAGATGGGAGGGGCTACAGGAAAAGGAGCTGAGAGTGGGCTCTGGTCCACAGCTAGCAAGAAAAAGAAAGGAAACAAAACATGGAGATTTCAGTCCTACAACCCCAAAGAACTGAATTCTGCTTTGTCAGCCAAACTTTGTGGGAAAGTTGTCTACACACAGGCTTCCTCTCTTTTCTCCTATTCACCCTTTTGTATAAGTAGGAAACATTTCAGGCATCCAAAAGGGTATGAAGAACAAAATAATGCACCCATTGCAGCCTGAAGAAATAAAGCACATTCTAGATATGGCTGAGCTTTCTCTCTCCTATCCAGAAATAACAGCTATGCCAATTTGGGGTCATAATTCCCATGTGTATATTTATATTTTTTTCCATGTATTAAGTGTGGCCAAGATATTATATACATACATAGTAAATATCTCTGAAAAATATATTTAATTTGCAATTTTTTAAAAAACTGATGTAACGGTATCATACGATATGAACACACCCACTTGCTATGTGTTATCTCCAGCTCATTCGTTTTCAGTGCTGTATGGTATTCCATTGTAATACATTAAAATGGACCCATTTTTCCAGTTGATCAATGAGGAAGTCAGTCTCCAAGATGGTCCCTAGTGATATCCTGTTTTTCAAGCCCTTTTGTAGTCTCCTGCCACCATGAATAGAGCCCGTTTAATCACAAGGACATGGTGGAAGTGGTGGTGTGACTTCCATGGTCAGGTCATGAAAGACCCTGCGGCTTGTGCCTGGCTCTCTCAGATCACGTGTTGGGGTTAAGTCAGCCGCCATGCTTTGAGGACACTCGGTCAGCCCTTCAGAGAGCTGAGGCCTCCTGCCAACAGCCAGCATCAACATGCCAGCTGACATCTCACATGTTAAATCATCTTGGCATTCCAGAGATTCATCAAACTTGATCATGATGGTTTTTATATACATTTCTGGTTTGGTTTTAGTTTTCATAATCAACATTCATAAGTGAATTTGGCTGATAACTTTTCTTTATCATGTTCCCTTTCTCTGGTTTTGATATGAAGGTGAGATTTGTTGTAAAAAATGTTTCTTCCTTTTCTGTTTTCTGGAATAGTCTGATGTAAAATATTGGAATCATCTTGTCACTGAATATCAGTAAGATTGGCCTGTACAACCTTCTAGGTCTTATGTTTTTGTGATTTTACTTTGGTTTTGGTGGGGACATTTTCAAACTACTCATGCCATTTCTTTTCAAGGTTATAAGTCCATTCAGGTTTTCTATCCTTCAGTGAGTCTGGGTAGGTTATCTTTTTCTAGGAGATTGTCCATTTCGTGTAAGTTTTCAAATTTACTGCCATAAAGCTATCTATAAGATCCTTTAAATGAAAATTTAAAAAAAAAACTACTGTATTTGTAGCTATAACCCCTTTTAAATTCCTAATATTGCTTGTGTACCATCTTTAGTTTTCCTCGACAATCTTCCCAGTTTGACTATTTCATTAGTCTTTTCAAAGAACCTACTCTTCACTTTGTTGATCCTCTGCACTGCATGTTTATTTTCTGTCTCTACTTTCTGCTCTGTATTATTTCCTTTCTTCTCTCACTGAATTTATATCCTTTTTAACCTAGTTCTGTAGGCACACAGCTCATCAGCTGCCAGCCTTTATTCTTTTCTAGGGTAAGCATTTAAAGCCATGACCCTCCTCTTCTAAATACCACATTGGCTGCATCCCACAAGTTGCATTTTCATTACTGTTCAGTTCTAATTCACATTGAAGTGTCTTTTTTGATCCTGACTTATTTGGGAGCATTTGAATGTGTAAACGTATAAGTTCTGTGTAATTCGCTCTACCATTGCCTTCCAACACCCATCCTCTCCTTCTCCCATCGCATAATGGTGGGGAATGGTGGTCATGTAACCAGCTGATAGAAACTACAACTTCCGGTCTCCCTCACAGGTAGGCAGGGCCTTGTGACTAAGTTCCAGTCAGTGAAAGACGAGGGAATGTCATCTTCTAGGGACTTCCAGGAAAGCTCCATAGGAAGAGGACACAGTCTGCAGGGACACCTTCGGCCTTCCCCCCTTCCTTCTATTCTTCCTGCCTGAAATGAAGACATGATGGCTATGATGGCAGCGGCCCCGCCAACATCCTGCACCTTGAGGTGATCTTGAGGATGGAAGGCATGGACTACAATGGTGGGGCTGAAAGTGCAGAAGCCTGGGTCCCTGGGGACCAGGAAAGCTCCCCCATCAGCCCTGAACTTACTCCCTCTGTAATGTGAAAGAAAATCACCCTGTATCGGGTTCAGTAATTGTTACCTGGCCAAATGCAATTTCTAACCGATAAAGAAATCTTTAAGATATCACTTTGATGTTGGTTTCTTGATTACAAAATACTTCACACACACACGAAAGCATTTACAACTGAGACTAATAATAAAATGAACACCATTTCCTCCACCACCCAACCTGCAAAAAGTAGAACATTTCCAGTCTGCATTCTTGCAGCTGCACCTCCCCTGCTTCTCCCCACCTCTCGCCCTTGCTATTCTGAATTTTATTTCACATTCCCTTGTTTTTCCTTTATAGTTATACCCCACATTTTTGCCACCCTAAATTATACTGCCCTATTTTGCTTTTTTTAAAACCTTATGTAGATTGTGCCACACTGTGTATTTTTCTGTGATTGTCTCTTTCCCCTCAACATTATGAGACACACCTACCTCGATGCATGAAGCTTTGGTCCATTTAATCTCACAGCTTTACGTTGTTTGCTGCATGAATACACACTCTCTCTCCACTCCCCGTTTAGGGGTATGTGGGTCATTTCGAGCTTCAGGCTATTACAAAATGCTGCCACAAACACTCCCCTACTCGTCTCCTGGTGACCCGTGGGACGGTCTTTCTAGGAAAGTGCTTCCTGACTTTTCTGATACCATGGCATATGCGGGAAATGATGACATCCCTGTGGCATGCTGGAGGTAAACTAGAGGGTGTGCAGGGCTCTGGACACGGCTGCAGCGGTAGCCCACAAACTCTGGCCACCTCAAGGGATAAAGAGACTGGTAAGGTTAAACCCACCAGTGCCCCCCAGCGTGGGAGTGGAGCCCCCAGGGCAGAAGGAATGGAGCACAGGGTGGGGGCACGTGGGCCACACTAGACAACACCCACCTTCTCCTGAAGGGACCAGACAGCGTGTACTCCCCCTCCTCCTCGCCAAACCTGAATATCGTTAGGCTTCATTTTTGTAAAAGAAAAATAGCTCTGTGGTCTTAATTCCTATTTTCCTCACTAACAAGATTGAGCATCTTTCCATGTCTATTGTCCATTCTTAGTTCCTCTTCTGCGAAATACCTACGCATCTCTTTTGCCAGTTTATTGGGTTGTTTCATCTTTTCAAATAGACTTTTTCTTCTTCCCAATATAGCCTGGATAGTAATCATTTGTTTTATGTATTATGAAATCTCCCTGCTTACAGCCTGTTTTTCAATTTTCACTGTTCATTACTCGATACAATTAAGAGATTCTGTTCATCAGTCTCTTCATGGTGTGAGCTTTTTTGTGTCTTCTTTAGGAAATTCCTCTCTATGCTGTTTGTCATTGTTCCTAACTTACTGTTCTGCAGTCAGAGAACATGTTCTATGAATCAGATAACTTGAACTATGTTGAGTCTTACTTTCTGGATCTAGCATGAGGTTATTATTCTTTTTTACATGTCCAAGTGCTTGAAAATAACATGCATTTTCTAATGTTTGAGTGGAAGGTTCTATAACAAATGCCCAATAGATCAGGGACGACAAATGCCAGCTGGGGGGAATGGGTGACAAATCCAGCCCTGGCCATCTGTTTACATATTGTCCAGGGCTGCTTTCACTCTACAAAGGCAGAGTTTGTATAGCCTCACAAAGCTGAAAATATTTCCTATCCGGCCCTTTACAGGAAAAGTCTGCCAAGCACTGTTGTTGTGTTCAAAACTGTTTCCCCTCTACTTTTTTGTCTGCTTAGTATCAATTAATGAAAAGAGTTGTTTAAAAATCTTCTGTGACAATGACACTTTTGGCAATTTCTGTTAATCTTTGCTTTATTTTATGTTGAGGTTATTGTACTAGGTGCAAAAAAAATTAAATTGGTCCCTTTTCCTGCTGCATTATTTCTTCTCTCATTAATGCAGTGGTCCCTTTTGTCCTTGGTAATTATTTTTGCTTTGAAATGTTTGGATAACATTGTTACTGTAACAGCTTTTCATTGGCCTTTTTTCCATTCTTTATGTCTCACATTTTGGGTGTGTCTCTCGTAAATAAAATAGCGTACAGCTGGACTTAGTTTTTCCATGGACTCTTGACAATCTCCACATTTTACTCAGGAAGTTTAGTCCATTTATTATGTATATAGTGACAGATATATTTCGTTTCATTTCCACCACCTTAGATTGTATTTTCTTTCTACACCATTTTCTCTATGCTTCCCACCTCCCCCCCCCCCACCTCTTTCCTGCCTTCTTTTGGATTAAGATTTTTTAAGTCCATTTTTTTTGTACCATCATTGATATGAAGTTTTAACCTTTTCATGTTTTTTCCCTATTATAACATGAATTCGAGACTTCAAGTCGAAAAGTTCATCGGTGACTTTACCCACCAGAACAACAGTAAGAACATCTGAACTGTTATTGTCAGATTTAAACCCCTCTGCTTGCTTCTTTCTTGTTTATTTTTATTGTGTTTTTTCATGGAGAAATACATCATCTGTTTTCAAAATAGTGCTTGAAAAATACAAGGAGTACAGATACTATAAAACAAAGCAAACTCCAGTCATGAGATACTACGCACACCGTATGAAAAAAATAGTCTGATATTCAGGTAACGAAAACTAGAATTAAAAAGCTCCAACTTTCCAGCTTGGTAAAACAAGTACAGTTACACGAAACATTTAATAAACTAATTTTTCCCCGATGTGTGAACAAAATGACAAGACTAACTGTGTGCCTGGCAATTTCAATGACACAATAGCTATTCAAAATACACAGGTACTGTACACACTTCACCTGATTTTATTGTGGTGGAAGGGGACTGCACAGGTAGTGGGAACGCTGTGTATTAGGCGTCAGAAAGTCATGGTGAACAGAAAGTCTCAATTACTGCACAGCCCACAACGGAAATGACTATATTCCAACTTTGGGGGAAATTATTTAAAAGGATAGGGAAAGGGTTTAAGAAGCTGCAGTTTAACATGAAAAACGCACATGTGGTAGAAAGGAACACTGCTGGGAGAAAGGAAGAATCAGAATCAGGCTATTTGGAAAACCTGTTAGGTTTGCTGTGTCCAGATTAGGAAAGACTAAGTTTTCATTCACCTACAACTGTTGAGAAACATGAATGTTCTGCTGCTTAATTATGAGCTCTCTTTTTTTTTTAAAGAAAGGTTATTATTCCGAATCTTTTGCAGGATAAAACAAAAGAGTAGAAAGCTAACTAGATGTCAAGTGCTTGCTAGAAATTTCTGATGTTTCTACATGTAAATTTTACTGATGAATTTTAGGAAGTCATTTACAAATAAAAATTGGTTTAAAATTCTGGAGAAAATGCTTTTTTGCTTACACATTTAAATTAGAAATTAACTTTACTATAAGCAGGTATTCTGTGGAGTATACAAATCTTCTCTTATGTGGAGACCAAATGGCCATCCAAGATGGATAACATGCTTCACAGGAATTACTTTTAGTAAAGCTTTACTAAAATATTAGCCATGTGGCCACAGGACTGTTGGTTTCAAATCATGGTTAAGAAAATACTAGCATACTGAGTTTTCTGTGAAACGATATACAAGCATACCTTGTGCACACAAGCAAAGAGAAGGCGGCGGGGGCAGGGGACACAAAAAGCTTTTTTTCTTTTAGGGCAAATGATTAAGGACAAGAGAAAATGGAGCTTTGTTAGCTCAAGACAGTATCTGCTGTTTGATGGCTGATTGTATGCACTCTGAAACAGTTCTTCAGATAAAACCAATCATTTCTTGATCCTGTCCCATCAAAACCAAACACTTACTAATTACTGTTTCAATGCCAAATATATACCCTAAGAGTTGACATTTCTATTTTAAAGGGTTACAGCTATCTCACAGGGACTGAGCTAGATGTACTTTATGCTTTTTCTGAAGTACAGTCACCACTGCACAATGGTAACCAATCTGAAGATTAATAATGAAGAACACTCTTCAGGAAAAAACTGAAATTCATCAAGCTGAAAAATCTAAAATTTGTTCTACTGTCTAATAAAAATATAAAGTGCATCAACAGCATAAGGAATTCTGACACCAGTTTGTACTGCAAACTTTCCCCAACAATGCATCAAACATCAATCCAGTCCCGATGTCAGTCATGGGTACAAACATAGCTGGAGGGGTTTTTTTTCTCTTTTTCCTCTTTAAGGGCAGGAGTCCTTTGAAATAGCGTTTAACTGTGACTGACACATAAATAATCTGACACATTAATTAACAGTACTTCTGGCTTCACATACTAACCTGGACCTCTGATCAAGATTAGCCCAGTAAAGGAAGTCATCAAATAAGCCTAACAAAGCTATTTTGAACCATATCTAGTTTGGTACCCTTCATTCTTCTCCTTTAGCATTTGAAGACAGCAGGCTGAGTTGGCAGATACTGTTTATGGACCCTTGAGGTTGTTTTTCTCAGTTCAATCTGTTTTACTGAATTCTTGATAATAGGAATAAGATTTGCAGGGAGAGCAGGGATACTGGGAAGGTCTTCACTGGATGTTCCCCATGAGGCCAACAGAGAAGCTGCTGTCTGAATAGTTTCCAATTGAGTCGCACCTGTCTCTTTATGAGACCGGTCCTCTTCTGTTTTGGTTTCCTTGGTCCTTTCTTCTTTGTGACGTGACAATGTCCTCTAGACTCCTATGATAGGATTAGCTATGTTTGCTGCTGCGCTCCCTGAAGGCCTGGGTGGATGGTTGACCAGACGTGTTGAGGAAACAACTCTGGTGACCATGGGCTTCAGTGGTGGAGAAATAGTTGGTTGTGGGGCAGTCTGAGGGATGCTTTCGCTGGACGTGCCCCCTGGGCTGTCGCTGGGATTTGCTTGTTGCAAGGAAACTTCAGGAACCTGTACGCCGGTCACAGATGCTGCCATCATAGCCGGGGCAGAAATGCTTCTGCCCTGAGCGCTGCCAGTCACTGGGCCAGTCTTCATAGAGCCAGGAAGTGAAGACACAGACATGCTGTCTTCACTGTCTACAGACAAGTCGAGGCTGCCGTCATCCAAAGCTGTCAGTCTGACACCTTCCATCGAGTGTGTTTTCTTTTTCTGAAGCACGTGATTAGGTAGTAGTTGATGGAGTTCCTTTCTTCTCAAATGCATTGCAGCAATTTTCATATCCATCTCAAACATCTTACTATTTATCGCTTGCCTATAAACTGTATCTGTGAAAGACTGGATATCATAGGTGAGATCAATACTGAGAACGTCAGAGTTTTCTGGCTTTTTTAACACTAACCCAATCACCCACATTGTACGAAATCCTTCCCTGTCAGGATTTTCCTTGGGTGCTGGAAACGACTGAGGATTCACATGTGCCAGTGTAATAAATTCATTCTTCTCCAAGCTTCCAACCAGGATTCGGATTTTTGATTCCACCAAGCCCACCCATTCTAGATGTTGTTTTTCTGTTGGCGCGCTTGCTAGAAGTACAATATAATGCTTGTACTTTTGAAAGAAGCTGGGAGCTTCAAAAAGTTTGCACCACTCTGCCTTACTCAGCAAAATCTCATGTGTGATAGCAAGCCCTTGCTTAAACTCCTCAATCATGACCATCCTTGTTGAAACAGACACGTTGTACGTGGAGTTCTGCTGTGGGTACGCTGGTGTAATTATAGGCATGAGATGGTACCTATCGCTGGGATTTACTCTTGGGTCCCAGACAGGCAAATTAAGATTCCGTTCTTCAGGCTCTTTCAGTAGCACTGGATTTGGCCATTCCCATTCAGAAAACACCAAGAAAAATTTACGTACAAGAGTTGATGCTATCGCATTTGGATAAAGCTGGCAAGTTCTTGCTACTAGCATCGCCCAGGAAACACCTCCTAAGAAACCTAATATATTGGAATAGATATTGTGGCATTTGGCCCACAACTTGATGGCTCTCAGAGTTAATCTGAAGTTGTCAATGTCTGGTACTAGATGTAAAATCTCATCAGTTACCCGGCAACCATTAAGACTTCTTATGCACCTAATATCTAAATTTTTAAGCAGACTGTCATCTCTTAGGTCCAAATCTTCTGGAATAGTCTGCAGTGCTAATCTTGCAAACAAAATATCAATCTCTATCCCATCAAAACACAGTTTGATAACTGGTACAAATGCCTCTTCAACAGCCCTTAAATCCTTTACTTCTTCATGTAGTTTCAATTTACCATAGAAGGAGGTGAAAAAATCGCTTCGATCAACATGTCTTGGTGCCACGCACAACGCGTCGATATCTGCACCTTTCGTATGCACCCCTAATCTATAAGAACCGAATGTAAAGATTTTCCCGCCAACGTTTTCTATTACAGCTTGTGGAAGACTCTTGCTTTCACTGATTTCTCGTATCCATTCCTTTACCAGGTTATTTAATTTCTCCAAAATTAAAATCCTGCGCTGTAGTTCCTCTTCCTCTTCAAAAACCCCAAAGGGCTTCAGGGTTTCAATTAATTTCTGGGTAAGTATGCAGTCAGTCTCCCTGGGGGGTGCTAAACTGATGGGGGAGGAGATGCCATAGTGCTTGGGCGGCGGCGGGGTCTGTTGTGATCCCGGGGTGGTCACCGGAAACGGCATCATCTCTAGCGCTGGCCCCGCCACGCCGCGTCCCCCGCCACCGCGACCTCCGCGGCCGCCGCCCGGGTCATGGTCCGCTGAGGCGGGAGGGGCGGGGCTCCTACCAGCCCAGGTCCGACCCGCACCCGCTCCGCTCCCGCCGCTTCAAGCGCCTCTCCGCCGTCCCCTCAGCCCCAATATGGCGCCGGGGCCCTAGCTGCTGCGCTCTAGAACGCCCACGCACGCCACGCCGCGCGCCACGCACGCCACGCGCCGCGCGTGCCACGTATGCCACGGCGCACGCGCGCACGCAGAGCATCATGGGGGCCGTAGTTTCCAGGTCTCCGCCGCGGCTTCTGGCCGGTGGGGGCGGGCACGGCCGCGCCCCGGGGTTCGGCCCTGTTATAACTGTTTTAGACGTTTGCCCAGACCTACCGTCCAACTCCTTGCTCGCCATTCTCTACACCTCGGGTCTCCTTCCTCTCCAGTGGCATCTTCAGGTGGCCTTTGCCCTCTGGCCCATCCTTCAGAATCCCTCTATGGCAGGGTCCGTTGGTGGGAAGCAGCTCCGTGGCATCCTCCGTGGCCCGGCGCCTGGGTGGTGGGGCAGCCAGGACCGCAACTCTGGGTTCTCGGTCCTGTTCTCTCCAGCTCTGAAGGTCCCACCGGCTGACCTCTGGTTTCTGCGGTTCCGGCTGGGGAGGCTGCTGCTCGCCTGTCTTTTCTTCTCGGCGACTGTAAAAATCTCTGAAGTGTCCTGCAGCATCACCACTAGGCAGCAAGGGGTAAACTTTTCGTTTATCTTACAGAGGCAGCACTGTGATTCCTGATTCGGAAGACTGGTGCTTTTCATCCCATGCTCCCGGATGACTCTCAGGCATGTCCGTGGAGTATGCCCTCACCCCATTCTCTTGATCCTCTTCACGTGGACATGGGACAGACCTTCTCATCCTGTTTCCCGTGTCTCTCAACCCATGTTTCTGTCTGCGTGATGCCAGGTCTACCTCGTTCTCTAATTCTCTTCAGTTATATTTAGTCTGCTGTTTAAGCCATCGTTGAAGTAATAACCATTTGCAAACTTGCATTTTTATTACTAAAAGCATTATCTTGTTCTTTTCCAAATCTTCCTTGCCTTTTGGGATGACATTCTGTTCTTTCCTGTTTTCTTTCTACCTTTTATTTCATTAAACATTTTAAAAATACGTACTCAATATTTTATATCTAATGGTTCCAATTCCTAAGTTCTTGAGAATCTGATTCTACAGTTTGTTTTCTACTGACTCTTTTCAAGAAGCATCACTTCAAGTGTCTCGTAATTTTGGATTGTTAGCTCGTCTCTGGCCAGGCTTGGGATGCCTGTGTAGATGTCCTTCCAAAGAGGATTTACTTTGTTTCTATCTGATGTCCTTGTACACTATCAAATTATGTACACAGTAATTGAATTTCTTATCCAGATCACTTAAGTAGTGCAATTTTGAACCCCAAACACCTGAGAGGAAAGGTGATTTTCAATTCTAGGAAAGAGTAGTTTTTCCCACCCAGAGCCCAGGTCAAGAGCGATAATAACTCTTTGTCATCTCCTTTTACCAGGTAGCAGATTCTTCCTATTCTGTCTTCTCATTCAATGTGTCACCCTTTACAGTTTCCCAATATATGTGAGGGTCTCAGTCCCAACTTTCTACTTCCTAAGGTCCCAAGGCTCTGTGTCTCTTTCTCGGACAGCTATTAAACTTAAATTTCTTGGTTATAAAGACTGGCAAGAGCCTGTGGGGCAATTGTAGCTTCATAATCAGCTAAGATTCTAACGTTTCAAGGTCCTCATTTTGTTTTGTTTTGTTTTTTCATCCTTAGGGATTACTTTACTTTGGGGGGATACTCAGCTGTGCATCTAAAAGGAGAATTGTTATAGTTCAGCCAGCACTTCCAGGTACTTTATATAGAAAGATCTTCTAGGATAATTAACCTCACATATTGCCAGTACCAATTTCTCAACCTATTTCAACATGGTTTGCATGCTTAACATTCCAGCAGCACAGCTATCAGTAAGGTATTTGGTGACCTCCATTTTGCTCAATCCAATGACCTGCACCTTTTCTGACCTACAGTAGCCTCACATTGGCCTCCACGGCACCACACTCTTTTGTTGTCTTGTACATCTCTGGCCTCCCCTTGGTCTCATTTGCTCCTCCATTACTTTGCCTCTACAGTTGGAGTTCTTCCAGTTTCCATATTAAGCCTTCAACTCTTCTCATTGTATATATATTTACTACCGGGTCAATCTATCAATTTTCACAGCTTAAAATATCACCTATTAACAGCTTAATGTAAGTTTACTCTTCTGAGCTCCAGATCCATATCATCTGACATCCCATCTACCACCTCCGTTTGGATGTCTCAAACTTAACACAGTCTAAAGAGAACTCTTACTCTTCCCTCGATAACTTGTTTCTCTCTTGGGAGTCACCACTTTGGTAAATGGCATCTCCATCTACCCAACTGCTCATATCAGAAACCTGGGAGTCATTCTTGACGACCCCCCCCCCTCTTTCTCATCTTCAACATCTAGTCCATTTACAAATATTGATGATTCTACCTCCAGAATACATTTGGGATTCATCAACTTCTCTCTACCTGCTTCCTCATAACTCTAATCCAAGCTACCATCAATTTTCACCTAGACTCCTACAATAAATTAATCTATTACTGACTTTTCGAAGTATATTTTTACCCAGTAGCCACAGTGGTCTTTTAACCCCTTCAGTGGCCTCTCATTTAACCCCTTCAGTGGCCTCTCATTAGTCTAAAGTCCAAAATACCTAACAACCCCTGACCATCTCTCCAGCTTCACCTCCCACAATTTCCCCCACCCTCCAGCCACATCGCCTTTCGGTGCCCTGCATTTATTTCATTCTCTCTCATCTCTGGGTCTTTGCACAATGCTGTTCCCTTTGCCCAGAAAGCTCTTCCTGCCCCACTTACTGTCTACTACTCTTCACCTGCTTAGTTTTGTCAACTTTGAGATTGGCTTAAATTTCATCTCCTCACAGAGAATTTCCCTAACCTCCCTGCTAAATTAGCACCTGTACTTTTCTTTCATAGAACATATCACAATTTGTAAGTCTCCGTTTTTCGAGTGATTGTTTCTTTGTCTTTATTTGCCACTGTAGACCCTTAGAGCCATGAGAACAAGATCTGTTTGTTTTGTCAACTGCTATATACTTGATCAGTACCTGATCAACTACCTACCATAGTAGCACTCAACAAATATTTGCTGACAAATAAATAAATGAATAAGCACAACAAAGAAAATTCTTTCACCTTCAAATCACTGGCTAATCAATATCCAAAAGACCCATCTCTTGAGTTTTAGTTTAGGTAGAGGGACAGTTTCAAAGCCACACACTGTGACTCTGGGGAAATCATTTCACGACTCGGTTCACGCTGCTCGCGTCAGTCGGCTGCAGGGAGTTTCTCTGGCTGCGTGACTCCAGCACCTCACTATCCTGCAGCTCCTTTTGATTTTTAACATATTCCCAGGGGAGATTTTCGAGGGTCGGGGGCTCATACCCAATGCTTAAGGATGTGGAAGGGCCACACAAGAAAGCATGCCAGTGTCGTGGCAGCTTTTCTGGAGAAGCTGCTGTCCCGCGGTGCTTACTAAGAAATGAAACAGACATATCTATAATCCAGAAACTCCATTCCCTGGAGATGACCCCCAGAGAACTCTGCACAGGCCCTCGAGAGGGTCATCATGCCTTTGTCTGTAGTACGAAAGAGCTGGATGCAACCTGAGAGCCCATGATTAGGAGAATGGATAATGGGGTATACGCAAGTGATGGGAAACTATGTCTCAAGAAAAAGCAAGGAGCTGGATTTACATACAGCACCATGGGTAGAGCTAAATCTTAGCTACAGAATGTTCTTAGTTAAAAACAAAGCTTAAACTTTGATACAGTCGAATTCATCTACCCTTCCCCCTACGGTTTGCACCTTTGAAGCCTTATTTATGAAATCTTTCTTTTGGCTGTATAACTTTACCTCTGACTTGTAGGTTTTTAATGCATTTGGAATAAGGATCCCACTTGACTTTTCCTTCCCTGCAATGTCCACCCTGGCCGTACTTTGGCCAATGCCTATTATGTTTTGTGTCTTTCAAACATTTTATGCCAGTTCTGATCTCCCCCTGTGTTCAGCACCGAGCGTCCGGAGGTTCCTTGGCCAGAAGTCTCCCGAGCGAGGACGGGGTGCTGCCAGCCAGGCCCCAGGTGGGCAACACCAGGCTCGGGAGAACGGGGCTGCTAGGCCTCCTTCCGACACCGCGCTCCTACGTGAAACTGAAAACTAGGAATTTTTTTTTTTTTTTTTTTTTTTTTTATGAAACTGGCTATTAGCAGCTAACCATTCAACTTTATGTTCTCTTTGAATTGAAAGTCCTCAAAAATGTCTTTTAAGTTCAATTAGTTTTCTAGTTTTAGACTGATGGAAAAAGTTGGGCATTGTTTTGTTTCCCCCAAACTACATAAAATAAACATTCCCCTCAACGACGGTATCACTGAGAATATGCTCAGAGGAAGTCTCACTCAACAGGCAGCTACTCTTCAATAAAAGGAGAAAAGAATCCAGATCGCCTCGTTCATCCTGAGGTAAGTGTTATTGAAAATCAGATTCGTGGCGGGAGGAGAAAAACATCCAAAGAAAACAGCACAGAGAGGTTGGGGGACTCAAGGAGACAGAATTCACGGCGCACAACCAGCAGATGGAGACAGCGGAGGCTTTGCGAGGCGCCTGAACATCCCTGTGTAGTCGGGGCTCAGGCCCATCTGCCCGTCTGTGGATGACGGCAAACACCCCCAAAGTCAGGCACTCAGACGACACACCTGCCGCCACCACTCCAGCCGGCCTTGGAAGAGAAGGGAGGCTGGTGGGTCACACCGTCGGCGCCAGAGCAGCGCTCCTCCTCACTCAAGCCCCCACCGGCACTAGTGGGCAGCCATGCCGTCTGCACGCCACTCCCAACCTGCCCTCCCCCATCCCCCCACCCCCGCAAAGAAAACCAATTCCATCCCTGGAGTCTTGGATGCTCCCGGAAGCAGCCGAGACTCACAGAGGAGCTTGCTCTTCTAATTTGCATCCACCCTTAAACAGGCATTTAACAAGCACCTACTGTATGCCAGACCACACAGACACTGAAGGGCAATTTGTGACAAGCCCAGTGCTGATGCAGAAATGTCCTTGCAGAGAGAACCTCAAGCCTCGGCGGCTTTTATAAACCCTCTAAGCTCGTCTCCTCGGAAGAGGGCACCCAGAGCCAAGGAGGCCCTGCCTTCCAGCATCGGAAAAAGGCCGGCCTCTGAGGGCCGTGGTAGGCCACCCAGGAACGCATCCACCGGCACAGAAAGAAGCTCGCACTTCCCCTCCTCAAGGCACCCAAGTCCCTCAGACGGCGCCCCCATGAGAGCCAGCCTGGGCTGACGGTCCCGGGGCACAAGGCCACCGGCCCCTACGGGAGGCGCAGGGCGTGGCCAACAGACTGAGTTCCTCCAAAGAGTCCAGGCCACCGGGTCCAAATCGGTGGTTCCCACCCGTGGGCGAGCTTGCCCCCAGGACACTCAGCAAGGCCCAGAGGCGGCTGTGGTTGTCATGACTGGTAGGGGTGCCGCATGCATCTAGCGGGCCGGGCCTGGGACACGGCTAAACGCCCTACAAGGCACAGGGCGGTCCCCTACAGCGAGGAACTGCTGGCCCAAAGTGCCGACGGGGCTGAGGCTGAGAATCCAGTTTACAAGCTCTCTTCCATCCTGGGAACACAAATAAACCCTGCCCTCTCGCCCTTCCCCAGCCGCTGACAAAAACCACATGGCCCGCCCTCCCTCCCCAGAGGGAGCAGAAGCGATTACTGTCGTTATCTCTGGGCACCAGCCCAGAGCCCGCTCGGGGCACGGGCCCCACAAGCCAGCCCTCTGGGAACACGCGCGAGGGCTCTGCAGCCCCGCCCACGCCAGCCGCCGGCTCCCGGGGCTCGCTCACTCACGACATTCTGATCCTCTGGAGATCACTGAGAAGCTGGCAGCTGGGAAAGGCAATATTTATGGAAAACAAACGCCAAAATGCCTGAGCGCATTACCTCGGGCGCAAAACCATGGCCCAAACCGTTCAGGGGAACCGGGTGGATTCTTCCTTCAGTGCCCTCGGGAAGTGCCTGGTACAGCCGCTTCTGCCACCTGCCCTGCTGGGGCGTGTCCCAGTTCACCCGAGGGGGCCTGCGGTGGGCTCCCAGCCCCAAGAGCCTAGAGGACGCTCGCAGTGGGCTTTTAACGTGAAATGAGCGAGCCCCAGCTCACTGGCACGGGGTGGGTCTTCTGCCGTGGGAACGATCCGGGAACGAAGAAGATCACTGTGACTGTTCAGTAATCTGAAGCCTGGGGAGGCCGGCATTCGTTCCCGTGCGCACGCGTGCCCGCACATGCACGCGTGCTCGCACACGCACACGTGTGCACGCACACACACGCGTGCCCGCACAGGCGGTCCCTTCCTTTTGCACGCTTTGCCAGGGGAACGGGGACAACATCACGTGTCCTCGGGGAAAGAAGAAGGGAATCAGGGTGCCTGGAGCCTGCTCTGCGCTGGGTCCCCATCCTCCGCAACAGTAAACCCCCCACCCCGTGGACCCCGAGCTCCCCGCAGCCGGTGCCACCTCACAGCGACACTCAGGCCGCCCGGGGCGCCAGCAGCATTTGGGGCTCATCGCAGACAGGCCGCCCAGGAGGTGAGGAGCCCCCTTCCCTGGACACAAGACCACAGGTGTCAGGAACGTGGGCAGAAGCCGCCGGGGGAAAAGCGGCCAGAGGGGCTGGAGGTTCCGTCTCATCATCAACGTAAGGCAGCTGGCACCCACCCGACACCAGCACCCTTCACTCCTCCTCCTTCAAATCTCTCTGTGGTTCCCACCGTCGTGAGGAGGCAGGGGGTCTGGGACCTTGGGGGTGTGCTAGGAGATGAGCGGGCATCTGCAGAGCGGGAGGGGCCGCGTTGGATTCCTTACACAGGGGAACAAGGCAGAGCGTGAGTGTGTGTTCACGTGCATGAGTGGGACAGCACGTGTGTGCATCCTTGTATCATCAGGATCCCCAGACAGACCCTGATGCAAAGGTCCCGGGCTCTGGAGAAGCTCCGCCCGCAACCTGTGGAGCAGGGCTGGACGGGACGGGCCCCACTGCAGGGTCCTCAGCACCGGGCTCTGCGCCTCGGTAGCTGGCGAAGGGGACAGCACGGCCAGGAGGCACAGAGCACCCAGGCCACGCCCTAGTCAGAGGCTGGCCAGGAAGGCCGACTCCCTGGGGCCCGGGAAGCCTGCTCCAGGCAGGTAACACAACCCACTTCCAGCCCAAAGAAGTGTGTCAGTGAGACCTGTCCGGTTCAATAGACTCTTTCTTTGAAAGGTTTCGCAAAGCCACCACCAAGTTGAATACGCTGCAGGCCTTCTCCTGCCTGGACGAACGTAAAAGGAACAGGTCTAAAAGGGGTCTATGAACAGGAGCACAAAGCCCTGCTCCCCGCAGATGGCGGCCAGCCTCGTGGTCACCCTGCTCCCCCCCACCCCCCGGCCGGAGCGATCACCCATGTGACACAGAGCAGGCCTTCCAGGGCCCACCCGGGACCCGAGGCACAGCGACCTGCAGGACAGGCAGGGCTGGCCTGGCCCACGCGCTCTTTGCTCCCCGTTCAGCAGAGAAAACACGGGGCAGGACAGTGACGGAGAGCTGAACGCTCGCCCTCTCCACCCACGTGACGCAGCCCCTTACAGGGCTCCGAGAGCGAGGAGGGGAAGGGACCCGGCCTCCGGAGCACGGCGAGGCGGGGTCAGGACAAAATCCAAACCCGTGCAGCCGGGCCTGTGGGCGGGGCGTTCAGGCGCGTGTCCAAGGAGAGTTAAAAACAATAACACAGGGCTTCCCTGGTGGTGCAGTGGTTGAGAATCCGCCTGCCAACGCAGGGGACACAGGTTCAATCCCTGGTCCGGGAAGATCCCACATGCCGCAGAGCAACTGGGCCCGTGAGCCACAACTACTGAGCCTGCGCGTCTGGAGCCTGTGCTCCGCAACAAGAGAGGCCGCGACAGTGAGAGGCCCGCGCACCGCTATGAAGAGTGGCCCCCGCTTGCCGCAACTAGAGAAAGCCCTTGCACAGAAACAAAGACCCAACACAGCCAAAAATAAAAATAAATAAATAAATTTAAAAAAAACACACAATAACACAACATTGTAAGTCAACTATCTTCAAAAAGATTAATTTTTTTTAAATAGTTAAAAAAAAAACCCGAACAAACAAAAAACAACCCAGTAACATCAGCTACTCATTGGTCAGTTTTTCCTTATCCCCCATGCCTGCAACTCTGCACATCAGTGATAAAACACTCCACCACCCCCCCCATCAGAGGGACCCCCAACCCCGTCCTTGGTCCACCCCTGCCTGTGAGCGCACAGAACAACCGCACGCAGGAGGCGGTCAGGACGCACGGCCGAGCAGAGAGCTCTGCACACACCACTGCACCAGCTCTGGGATCACTGGATCCTCCAGATCACGAGACTGAGGCCAGAAGCGCCGCCGAGAGCCCACCACCAACCGCAGTGGCCCTGTCAGGCCCCAGCGTGCCACACCTCGTCTTCACACCCTAAAGGCACAACGTGGGTTTCACACCAGAGGAGAACCAGAGAACATGAGCATTCACGACACCTGGGGACACACACAAAACGTCAGCGAGGGCTCAAGTCCCTCGACCCCGCAGCACCACGAGACCGAGTGACAAGTCTCCTGAGGCCACTGAACGTCCTCTGCTCTGAGCCACACGTAAGACCAGTGCACTTGCTCATGTAAAGCCACCATTTTCTCTAGCAAACTAAGAAAAAGTCAAGTATGACCTGAGATACACTTAAGAGTCTTTGGGCATTTGGAAAAAAACCCATTTTTTATGGCGCTTCCCTATTAAGATAATGAGTGTCTTTCCACCAAGTGAATAAAAGCCAGATGCAGAGCAGTGGCCCGCAGGGCCTGGAGCACCCCGGCCCAGGGCAGGGACTCAGCGCTGCCCCCAGCACGACCTCCACTGCCCCGGTGCGCCCCCCAACGCACCGCACCTCCGGAGACCCGCTTCCCCCACCGGCTTCGCATCCGCTTGCCCCTGAGATTGCCCCGGCGCCTCGGGCACTGAGGGGCTTTCTGTACCGCATGTGCCGCCTGCAGGGGACAAGGTCCTCTCTGCGGCCAATGACACGCTTGCCAGACCCCTGGACGGTCATTTTCAACCGAAAGGAGAAATCGCCCCACGGCACTGCAAGACGCCATGAGGAGCACGGAAGGACCACCAGCAGGTGCCCTGCAGTGTACACAAACCGCACGGCCAAGACAGCCCCGCAGAGGGGGAAGCAGAAGAGTCAGTCCCCAAACGCCGCCGCCGGGGCAGAGGCCAACTGTCCTCCTCCGACAAACACGCCTTCCCGGCACTTCCCGGAACGGCGCCCGCGCCTTCTCCTCGCCCCTCCTCACCTGCCGTCACGGTGTCCACGTCCCTGGCTGCCAGCTCCTCCATCTCCGACCTCTTTCTCAGCTCAAACCTCCGGGACAAGCCTTCTCGGGGTTTCCATAACTCCTGCATCAGGAGGGGCTTCTCGTTGTCGCCGAACACCCGGAAGCCCTCGGCCTGCCACTGCCGCCCGGAGTCGCCGGCCTGGCCCACCACGTCGCACAGCACGTACTGGCCGGCGCGCTCGGGGCTCAGGGCGTAGCGCTCCAGGGCCTCCTTCACCAGCTCCCGGGCGCTGGACGTGCCGGTGGCCAGGACGCTCTTGTAGTGGGTGCCCGTGCACACGCTGTCCCCGAACACCTTCAGGACCCCAGGGGCCGAGAGCTGGGTGGAGAGCTCGGCCGGGTCGTCGCCGGTGCCCAGGCTGGAGCAGGTGGCGTCCAGGTCACGGTACTTGTAGCTCAGCGTCCGGGACAGCACGCTGGACAGCAGCTGGCCCTGCCGCTTCAGCTTGCTCTTGGCGGGTGGGGACATGATGAAGTGGGTCCCATAGAACATGGTGGGCCCGTCTTCACGGACGAGCACCGAGGGCTCTGGCCAACGGCAGGGAAGAGGCCGCGTCCTGGGAGAAAACGAAAGGCGGGTTACCATCGACCAGCAGGGCAGCGGGAGCCCACGAGGCTCAGGGGAACATCAACAGCCTGGACCGGCCGTCTAGGGCCCGGCGCCCCAGCAGAAGCCGCGGACGCAGCACCTCGGCCGGGTCCAACAGTGAGGATACAGCCGAAGCCGGCGGGACCGCGGGGGAAAAAGCAGGTTTGAAGGGGCTGAAACGCCCTTCAAGGAAAGCCATTACTAGGAAGCACAGTGAGGTCACCCAAAGGCAAGACACGAGAAGCCTGGGCACCACGCGCTCCGCGCAGCAAGCTGCCAAGAAACTGGGCCGGCCAGGGTGGGGCTGGGTGGTGCTCGCAGGGCAGAGTCCCGGCGGGGTTGCCCGGCCTCATCTGAGTCAGCCCCCACCTATCCCATTGCACCCAGAGAAAAGTTATAAACAACTCAGAGCGCACAAAGCCCCGTCTTCCTAAACTCCACCTCCCCCACACCACAGCCTATGCTACAGAAAATTCATCACAAACAGCAGTGGAACTAGGCAATCAGGCCAAGTAGCAGCCACACGAGCAGGGCAGTAAGCGACCAGGCATTCAAAACACAAACCCCCCAGGACGCTGCTCCCGGATGATTGGTCCTGGCTTGGAGGAGCCACTTCCCTGGGACGGCAGCACTAGAAGGGACACATGACCACAATGCACACAAAAGGGCCCTTCCAGAAGCAGTGGAGGCATGGCTGGAATGCATGTGTCCACCCACGGTGTCCAGCCTGGCTTTCGGGCACTGGCCAGGCCGGAGAGGCAGTCTTGCCGGGGAAATTAGAAAACAGCTCTGGGACAACAAGGTGTGTCATAAAGTCATGACTCTCGTGCACTTAGTGCCCCAAAGGCGCAGGGTTCCAGAGAGATAGTTCATCAGATCCCCCCCACCCAAAGCTCTGGGGGAGCAGGCGGGCAGAGTAAAAGGAAGATGTCCTGCTTCACAAAAACTAAGGCTTCACAACGAGTTGGTGGAGGCTGAACACCGCCCATCTCCCGACTCTGTGCCCCACTTCCAGTCAGACAGACCAAAGAAGAAAGGTCCATTCTCTAGAAGGCTCTGGAAAGAGTGGCCCAGGACCTGGTGAGAACAGCTCTGGGCACCTGCCATGGACGAACGTCAGCACTGAACTCCGCTATGGTCCTCTCTTTAGCTCTGACTCACTCGTGGTCACAGGCACTGGGAGAGGCTTTCGGGAAGGGGAGGGGACTGCCCAGGGCGGGAAAAATGTCTAGGGAGCCCCCCAAAGAAAAGGACCGACCCGACCCCGAGGGACCCAACAGGGCAAGTGGCCCAGCCTCGACACTGACACTGAACTGGGTTCTTCCCGGCTGGCCCCTGGGCCTCGGTCACACCTGCGACGTCATCACTCCCACCAGGGCTGTCGGGAACGAGCAGCGGACCCGCCCTTCAGTTCCTCTGGAACCAGCCACCAGACATCCTCGGCGAACCCTGCACTCTTCAAAATGCTCTGACAACTTCACGCACCAAAGACTCGGTTCCAAACACTAAGGTCTGCCCCACGGTGGGGGGAGGGTGGGCGGCACTCCTCCTGTGCCTGCAGCCGGCAGCTCACCGTTTACCACGCAGAGCCTTCTACTGTGGACCAGCCTTTGGAAGCCTGAGCCTGCTGAGAGCAGCCAAGTGTCCTAAGCAGAGGAGCATACGAGGGCCTCCGGGCTCGGGGAGTCAAGCTACAAAGGAGTATCTAGCCGGAGGCCGTTTCCCCTCCCCCGAGGAAAGTGCACAGGCCTCCCCGTCAGACGCTGCGGAGCCCAGGGCTGCTTGTGGCTCCCCCCTTGGACCAGTCCAAGGCCCCGGCCGAACTCACAACAGAAGCGTTTCCAGTAGTCCTCACATGACAAGCACACGGCTTGGGTTCGCACACCGCATCGGCAGCTTCAAACCACGGCGCCGTCTGAAAGTCACACAACCCGCCTCAGAAATTTCCAGCACGTGCCTCTGGCCACCACGCATTCCCGGCGGACCTGACCCCTCCACGGACACCTGGCTCACGTCAGGCACAGCCCCGGCGGTCCCGAGCCAAACCCACAGGGGCCCCCAGGGCAGCCCCTGCCACCAGGCAGCGTCTGGCTGGGAAACCTCTGCCTTTGGAGATAATGCCGAGTGTAAATTCAAATACAATGCGGAAAACGGCGGAAACAGTAGAAAACCAGGTCTCAGCAGAAGCCCAACTCCCAGAAAAGTCACGAAGTAAACACGGGGATTTAAAAGGCCCTCAGATACAACGGAGAAGTAAAATGCTGTTTTGCACCCAGGGGTGAACCTTACAGGTTCTGTAAGGTCTGAAGCTTATTCAATTCTGCTTTAATTAACAAAGAAATAGAAAATTACAAATACACAGCTGCTAGGTCCCCTCCCAGGGCCTTGGAAGAGAGCCCACTCCCTCCTTTTCTAGGGCAAAGTTAGCGGCATCACGAAAAGGGGGTAGAAAATGTAGGACAGACTGTGACTCACTCCCTTCCAGTAACTGCTTCATAAGCCCAAAGAAGTCCCAGTAAACACAGACCCTGATCTACTTGATCAGTTTTATCAGGAGGCTCTCTTCTCACGGTCACTCCCTCTGTGGCCATCTTCAGAGAGTAACCACAGAGCGTGGCCACTTGCTCACGTGTGCCCTTCCTCCACAATCACAAAATGCAGAGTACGGCCTCTCCGTCAAAATGGGCCAGATGCGTTTGTGCAAAGGGCAAGAGGAGTGCAGGAGTTTCCTACAGAGCGGAGCACACCCGGGGTCACCAGATCTGTTTTTTCGGAAGCATGACCTGCCTTTTCCTTTTCTGCTCAGTTCTCTCCTCTTTCACACAAATACTCCGAGAAACAGGGGCCCAAGGCTGTAGGTCGCTTGCTGTTGCTTCTCCTGGAGAATGTTTTTCTCGTGTTCTCAAGGAAGAGTCCGATTTCTGATGAAAACAAGCTCAAGTCACAGCAGCGAGTGAGGTCAGTGTGGGGCTGACCAAATGGGTGGAGGGACATGGCCATTCCAACACAGCAATGTGGGATCCATTAGAATTTCCACCAGGGCAGGAAGGGAAGAGGGTAGATTCACAGGCTCTGCTTTATCCCCACTGGCCATAAATCCTATCTTGACAACTCCAGTCAGAGCAACGCTTTTAAATACAAAAATAATTTAATCAGACTTAAATCTGACATGCTAGCCTCTTGAGAGAGGACAGACTTTTTCTGCCAGCGGGATTAAGGGCTGGCTCCTCTCTGGAATGAAGGAGAGGTGGCCCGTGCTAACGGGAGACACCTGTAACTAACCAGAGACACCTGTAATCACTGGTGGGCGGGGACTCGGAAAATTCTTTTCAGCAATTCAGATTAATCAAACACTTGACCAGGTGCTGGGAGCCCGAGTGTCTGGGTCTGCAGCCCCTCCCGAGCCCCAGCGACTGGGTCCCTAATGGGAAAGAATCCAGTTTCTTCTGCAGGGGTCCCCAGGAGCCCCAGCTCTGCATGTTTCCTTAGATGCACTATTTGTCGAGCGGCTGGAAGTGGTACAGAAATAGCTGGGAGACAATGCTTTCAGCTGGCACACGAGTGGGGAACGCGCTGCTGTGTGAACAGGAAAACCGGGACAGGCTGTGGGCCGGGGGATGTCCCCCCAACCCTGGAGGGAACGTACGGACTCCGGCGCCTTGTGCCCACCTGCAGACCTCTCTCCAAGGGGGCCAGAGAGACTGAGGCCCGGGGGACCCCGCCGTTGAGGTGCCAGGCTCCAGGGGTCGCAGGGGGGGTGGCCGCAGCTGACCCCCTGGAACCCGCAGGCTGGGCCGCCCTCGCCCATGTAGCCAGCCTGTGGGACCCGCCCCCCGAGGCCGCACCCGGGTCCCCCCACCAGGAGAGCCGCCTGTTTCCATGGCAGCCGGACAAGCGGAGCCTGGGTGGCCAGAGAAATGCCCCGTGCGGGCCCAGCTGCCCCAGCGCGCGCCCGCGGCCTCCCCGCCCGGCCAGCCTCTGCGCCCGGGAGCCCCGTACGCCACGGAGCGACCCCCGCCTCCGCCGCCGCCGCCGCTCCTCTCGCACCCCGCACTCACCTCCAACACAGCCCGCCGCCGCCGCCGCGTCCCCGAGCGGCTCCCACACCCGCCGTCAGCTGGAGCCCGTGCTCCGGACCGGCGCATGGCGCGGCGCCTCCTGCCGGCAGCCCAAAAGACCAGGCGGGCCCTCGGGAGGGCGGGGCCTATGTGGGTGGTGCCTCGTGCTGGGCGGAGCCGGCGGCTGGAAGAGGAGAGCGCGGGCTCCTCCTGCGGCCACCCAATAGATGGAGCGGGGCCTTGGGGAGGGGCGGGGCCTCCGAGGGACGAGCTACAGGCCCAATGGACGTGGACGAGACCTCGAGGGGGCGGGGCCACCGGGGTGGGCGGGGCGATAAGAAAAGGGCTGGGCCCTGGCTCCTCCTGCGGCCACCCAACGGACGTACACAAGGCCTGGAAGGGGCGGGGCCTAGAGGGGGCGGAGCTGATGAGGGGTAGGGCTGAGCGCCTGCACCACCGGCCAACCAATTAATGGGTGTGAGCGTGGCCTTTAAGGCAGGGAAGGGCGGGGTTGGCTGCGGAGAGGCGGGGCTGTGCGGCGCACCCCTAAGCTTCAGCTCAAGGGGCGGGGCCTATGCAGGGGGCGGGGCCAGTGCTAAGCTCCGGGGCCACGTGCCAGCCTCAGGCTGGGGGCGGGGACTGGCAAATTGTTTTGTCCCCACCTTCTAGTCCCTAGGCGGACAAGGCCAAGGAAAAGAGGAAGCAGGGTAAGGCAATCGCTGATGAGAAGGGGGCGGTACAGAGCTGTGACATATATGAACATCCAAAACACAGAAAAAGGACAAGGGTGGCAGGTTCCATCTCCCTTACAATCTGTCCCCCACCCAGCAGCCAGCGTTTTAAATGACAAATCAGATCATGGCACTCTTTTCCTTAAAACGATGCAAAACGGGGCCAGGACAGCTCCGGGGCTCTGGCCCAACGGCCCTCCTCGGGTAACTTGTTTTAAAAGAAGTTTGTGTCCTTAGAGCTCACTTTGGCACCGGTCGTCGGGCTGGGGTTTCACCTTGGAGAAAGGCTTCTCACAGACAGCTCCCTTTGTCTGCTCATGGTCTAGACCTGGGGGATTCACGTGGCCTTGGATAAAAAGATGAATTCTTGAATTCTGACCCTGAGAGTGAATCTTTTTGTTGACAGCAATTGGGGTATAAAGTTATATGGTAATGACGCTAAATGTGCGAAGGGGAAAGTGGGGAGGAGGGAACAGACATTTATTGACCACCTACTGTATGCCAGACTCTATGCCAGGGGCTTTACATTGGTCATCTCATCTAAAGCTCACATCAACTCTTGTGAAGCAGATGTTGTTACACCCAGAGAGGTCAAACAGCTAGAGGTAGAGCCAAGAATTGAGCCTTGGACTGTGTGATTAAAAAAAATCCTTTCAGGACTCCCCATAAACATGTACAACCTACCCCACTCTGACCCCAAACAGGCAAACATCAGAGCTGGAAGGAGAGCCTCGGTTTAAACCTGTGTTTTCCTCCTAAGGCATTCCTCACCATGATCCTGTCCCAAAGCCCACCCCTCCCAGCATCCCTCTTCAGCAGGGGTTGGCAAACTCCCACCTGTGGGCCAAATCTGAGCTGCTGTTTCTGTAAATAAAGTTTTATTGGAACACAGCCACACCCTTTTGTTTGCGTATTGTCTAAACTGCTTTCATGCAACAGAGACTTTACAGCCCCCAAAGCCTAAAATATTTACTATCTGGCCCTTTACAGAAAAATTCACGGGCCCCTGCTCTTCAGGATCTAGTGATGCCAACTATTTGCTTTTACTATGCTGTTTCACACATCTCTATCTTTGCTCAGGCCACCCCCTCCGCCTTTTCCAAGGCTGCCATAACAAAATAACACAGACTGGGGGCTTAAATGGTGGAAATTTATTTTCTCACGGTTCTGGAGGCTAGAAGTCCGAGATCAAGATGCCGGCAGGGTTGATTTCTTCTGAGGCCTCTCTCCTTGGCTTGTAGACGGTCAGCTTCTCCCTGCGTCCTCACACAGCCTTTCCTATGTGTGTGTCTGTGTTCTAATCTCCTCTTATAAGGACACCAGTCAGACTGGATTAGGGCCCACCCTAGTGACCTCATTTTAACTTAATCACTTCTTTAAAGGCCCCATCTCCAAATACAGTCACATTCGGAGGTGCTGGGGGTTAGAGCTTCAACGTACGGACTTTAAGGAAACACAATTCAGCCCCTAACACCAATCTTCATCACCTGGCTAATTTCTATTCATCCTTTAAGACTCAGATTAGGTGTTACTTATGTAGTTGCTCCCCTCCAAAGTGGCCCACAGTGATTCACACCTTCTAGTTTTCACACCTGGGTGTAGTCCCCTCCCAGGTTGAACAGAGCTAACCTGTGTAAACAGTAAGATGTTGTCAAAATGACAGTGTCATTATAAATTATAAAAGACTTGGCTGGGCTTCCCTGATGGCGTAATGGTTAAGAATCCGCCTGCCAAGGCAGGGGACACGGGTTCGATCCCGTGTTCGAAGATCCCACATGCCGCGAAGCCACTAAGCCCGTGCACCACAACTACTGAGCCTGCGCTCTAGAGCCCGCGAGCCACAATTACTGAGCCCACGTGCCACAACTACTGAAGCCCGCGCACCTAGAGCCCGTGCTCCACAACAAGAGAAGCCCCCGCACTGCAACGAAGAGTAGCCCCCACTTGCTGTGACTAGAGAAAGCCCGCGCACATCAACGAAGACCCAACGCAGCCAAAAATAAAAATTAATTAATTAATTGATAAATTAAAAAAAAAAAAGACTTGGCTTCTGCCCTTGCTCTCTCTTGGACCATTCCCTCTAGAGGGAGCCAGCCGTCATGTTGGGAGGACACTCAAGCAGCCCTAGAGAAGTCCACGTGGTGAGAAAACCAATGCCTCCCACAAACAGACATCACCAACTTGCCGTCGGCGTGAGCCATCCTGGATGCAGGTCCCCCAGCCCCAGCAAAACCTTCAGAGGGCTGCAACCCTGACCAACATCCTGACTGCATCTAATGAGGGACCCTCAGCCAGGACCACCCAGCAAAGCTGCTTCCACATTCCCAACCCTCAGAAACTATGTGAGATGATAAATGTTTATTACTGACTTGCACCACTAAGTTTTGGGGCAATTTGTTATGCAGCAATAGACAAACGAACACCCCTTATCCAGAAAGGCCTGCCTGACCCCCAGACTTGGCTACATGCCCCTCCTCTGTGCTCCCACAGACTTTTATTTTTTACCTTTTTATTAACCAAGTCCACACTATAACGAACCATGTTCCTTAAATGCAGATCCGATGTTGCTCTTCCTTGGGCTGTAGTCCTCTAATCGCTACCCTTACTCCAGCTGGCCCCTGCGGACCACTCCACCTGCTCTCTCCCTCCACCACGGAGCCCCAGCACGACAAACTTCTGTTTTCGAACACTCTAAGCTCGTTCCCTCCTCTGAAACCTTTCCCCTTGCTGTGTCCTCTTCCCCAAATGCTTGTCCCGTTGTGTTGGCATGGTGCCATTTTCCTCTCATGAAAACCCATCTCCGCTATCGTCTCCTGACCATTCTCATGGTGGTCACCCCTGTGGCCATTCTCTGTCTCATAACCTGTCTCGTTTAATTCACAGGCCTTTATCACTATTTGTCTGTGTATTTAACACAGGCTAGGATTTGAGTTCTGTAAAGGCAGGCGCCTCATCTGTCTACTGCTACACTTGGCACCAAATAGGGGCTCCATAAATATTTGTTACAAGAATAAACAAAGGAATGAATAGATTTCCACCCATCTCAACCTCTCACCGCCTCCCTCAACTGGAAGCTTCTCAAGGGCAAGTACTGAATTTTATTCATCTTTGTATTCATGCACCTGCCCCACTGGCAGGTGAGCAAAACAAGTTTTTGAACTGTGGGGTTAAATATCTTTGGAAATCCATGGGACAGAAATGGAGTGTTGAGCCGCCCTCTGTGGCCACCAGAGGGCGGAAGAGTCCTGGGACTCAATCTAGGAAAAAACCAAATGAGCCCAAAGGAAAAGCATCTGGTTAAGGTCAAAGGGCAGGTTCCCACGGGATGGCCGGTCCAGGGGCAGAGAGACTGGGCTGTCGGAGGCCAGGAGAGAAGAAGGGAAGGAGGCAGCAGGCACAGGGAGGACGTTAGATCCCAGCCTTTCTTTCAGAGACTGTTATATCCCCATCCCTAGAAGGGGCTGGAAACAAGCGGTTTAACGCTCAGGTTTCATTCTCAGTGATGTCGGCATCACTACCCATAATAGCAGTGCTTCGGGCCTGGTCATTCCCCATAGGCTCATCAGCCAAAAGCTCTGCAAGTGTTATTTTTCATCCCACATCCTCTGCTGAACAACTTCCAGTTGACAGTGAGTACCTCCCGGCACTGGTAACGTATGGGATGCCAGGACTTCAGAGTTGTATTGTTACCCACCCGGGTCCTTGGGCTCTTTCATCAACAGAAATTGATAAGAGGCCAGACGAGGAGTTCAGGCCAGGCTGCAGCACAAGGGAGTGAAAGCAAGTAACGGTTGGGGGAGGGGCAGAGGAGCGGCCGAAGGGGCGGCTTAGGGGGTCTGCCCACCCCCTTGGTGGTGCCCAGTGCAGGGATCATGCACAGGACCCTGCTTTTGCTCCAGTCACCTCAGAAGTGGCAGTTGGTTTGTGGCCTTTTTGTATCTCATTGTTCCTAATTTGCCCCATTTGCGCATGCCTGCAGTTATTTTTAGTCCCTTTTAGTTTCTTTGTATTCTGTTGCTTGAGGAGACCTTTGTCCAGGTGCCAGCCCTGCAGCAGAGGGTCCCAGCCTAGCTCAGTGTGGGGTGCCAGAGCTACAGAGTAACGTGTAGGTTGCCAGGACCACACCATTAAAATAGATCATGTCAAGTTACTTTACCTTTTAATGCCAGGTCTGTTGTAAAGAACCTTGAGTCACATTTAATTAACTGTTAAAAATTTTAGGCTGGGTGGGATTTAAGAAATCATCTACCCCAGTGATTATGAAACTATTCAGTTCTAGTTTCTCGTGCTCTTGGGACTGGAGTATGTTGAAAAGTTATATTTCAAGCCATGTAGGAATCAGGATTAATTTCATTAGCCAAAAACATGACCATGTGATAAACACAAAATCACAAATACGAGCAAATATGGCCTCAAGAAAACATATTGTTGAAGAACCAAATGTCAGACCCTTGGTTGGGTCTGACATTTCCATGAAAATTAATTTTTTTATTGTTTACTTGATTTGTTACCTGGAAGCATGTTTTAGAAGGTACCATTTGGCTTATGATGTATGTCTACAAAAAATAATTAAGATGGAGAAAATACTACATATTAACTTCTATTTTTAACTGAGAATTGAGAACAAGTGGCCATTTTTCAAATTTGGGGTGAAAGAGCTTGGTCCAGCTGGAGATCTTTTTCTAGTACCCAAGGAAAGAAATGTGTGAGAGCCCCTAATTTAATCCATCGTCTGCACTGACGTGGAACAGGAGCCAAGAGAGGCTAAGGGACTTGTCCAAGATCACAAAATTTCATTAACAACAGATTATTCCTCCCTTGTAATATCACATTCAAAAACGTGGTCAAGCAGGATAGTAGGAAATATTCACAGTGATTATTTCTGGGCGATGGAGCTTGTGGCTGATTGCAATTTCCAAAGATAGCCACGTCAACACACCCACAGCAGTACATACCCCATCCCACACAGTCTTCTTACTCAGGACTCTCCTGAACCAGGCGGTGGGCAGGAGGTCTGCCTTCCCTCCCCTCGGTCTTGGCAGGATCTTTTTGGCTGTGTCCAACAACAGAACATGGCAGCATGGACGATGCAAACTTCCAAAGCTAGGTCATAAAAGACATTATGTCTCCCACCTGCCTCGTTCTTGGGACCCAGCCACAATGTTGTAAGGAAGCCCAGGCCATGTGAGGAAGACGCTTGTGGGTGTGTATTAAGTATGTCTTTTCTTCTGGTGTTTTGACATCTGGGGCCTTTTGGACCATGGGGAGACTGCCCCTTGCAGAGTGGAGATGGTAAACCATCCCTAGAGCTAGTAAGCAATTCACCTGTGAGCACACCTTTCACATGCAAATCAACCCACCTGGAGACCACACCTCCCCACCTTCTCTATTGGACTTTTATTCCCTAGGCTAGCATGCCCTGTCCTCATCACCCCAGTAAAAGTACCACACGACTAGGGACAGCCCCTATGCCCCAGAGCCCACTGAAATGATTCAAACTAGCCAATACCAAGACTACTTACACTACCTCTCCCATTCCTTCCCAGGAAAACCACAATAAAGGCTCTGGCCCACATTTTCCCCCCTCCCTCTGCCTCCTGACCCACCCTGGTGCTTCCCTGTGTGGCCCTGCCTGGTATCACAGGCCCCCTTCTCTTGGGAATCTGTGAGTAACAAACTATCTTTTCAGTGGCAGTCATCTCCTGATCTTTTGGCCTCACCATACCTGAATAATAGTAAAATCTACGTTTTAAAGCAGGGTGTTTGGCCAACCTCCCCAGTGAGGGCTATAGTTGGCTCCCGGCATCAACCACCACGTGAGCGGATACACCTTCAGATGACTCTCTGCTCCAGCTGAAGCCCAGATTCTGAATTCCTGACTGACAGAAGCCATGAGAGACATTGATGATTATTTGTTCTTTTAAGACTGTATTTTAGGATAATTTGTTATACAGCAATAGACAGCTAATACAGGGTTTTTACTTTATACTTTTCTAAATATTCCAAGTTTTCTACATGAACAGTGGCTGCTTTTATAAAAAGATTTGACCAATGTTACTTTTAAGAAGACAACTGGGCAAGCGTGAGGCATCTTGAATTTTTATTTATTTAAGTTCTTTCTACTCCACTGGAGACAATCACGTTCACCAGCAGGATTATTCTTCTTAATACAAATGTTTATCAAATATCTTGTTAATACAAAAACGGCAATCTCACAACCACAGAAAGGGTCCAATACCAGCAGGACAGTTTTTAAAAGTCATGCCACAAATGCCAATCTCAACACTGTAGACACGATAGGTATATAAAAGTCAGTAGGAAAGACAATCAGAGCTCCTGTTTCCCCCTCAAGAAAGGCCTTCACAAGCAGCAGGATCTACACCTGCACAGAAGTAGGCAGATTCCTCTTGAAACCTGGTGGCAACGAGGCCCCAGAAGGACATTAAGAGGATGCCTTCACCTGCTGCCCCAGAGCTCAGCCCTCGGGAGCAAAACAGCCCAGCACCATGGGAGGAAGAAGATGCAATACCCAAGGACCACGACCTGGATCCCAGGCCCTGCCCCGCTGGACCGCCCTGGGCAAATTACTTAACCTCTCTGAGCAGTCTCAGTCTCCCCGTGTAATATGCAAACAGTAATTTAATCTTGCCAGGTTTTACGGGGAGAAATATACGAGAACACGGATGAGAAGGAGCACATGTTGGTAACTGTGTGTATCTGACCTGTTAATTATGAAGAGGGGACGGAACACAGAAAAGCGTACATGGGGTGAAGGCTGCAGCCCGCTGGTAAACCAGCTTCCAAAAACGTCAAGCTCTGATGTGCAGCCTTTGCCGATTTCCACGGTGTAAATATTCCCACCCTGGCCAGTCTCACACTAGC